>NC_081407.1:111049451-111397784 GCF_030272615.1 Cryptomeria japonica
GCGCCTGCTAAACTCATCTTTTTGGTGTGTCGAGAGAAATGATGAAAGAAAAAGGAAAAGACATCTCCACGATGCATGCAAAGAAGAGGGAAATTTCTGCGACATTTTAGGGTTTTTATTTGTTTGTGCAGGGTTTTCTTTTAGTCTTCATTCTTTCATCATTAATATGGGAGGTTTTCTAAAAATAACTTCATGTGATCTCTGGAGGTCCATAAAGTTTGATGAGCAACAAGGGGCAGTTTCAGTCAAAGTTTACATTGAACCATGGCAGCAAGAACTATGACGAAGTGAAAGGGTCAGGTCTTCAAATGTATCCTACAGTTTTCTTAAGTTCAGAGAGCTTGAGAAAGTTCTCACATGAAAAGAGTTGAATGCTTGAAAGAGGAAAATGTGGAAAATCTTCAACAAGCGGAGATCACTGGAATTTGACATGCAAAGATTATACACACCCCCACTATCAAAGCATAGATATATATAAATATATGAAAGGTGTTGTGAACAAAGCTTCCAAGAGTAGTAAAGAGGCAAACAAAAGAAAACTCAATCAGTGTCCACATTGAGGTGAGATTTCAAAACTTAATCAAAACCCTACTTGTCAATGAACAAGTGTTTTGCATTTTATGTTCTTATAGTCATGCAAGAAGATACAAAGGTTTCATGCCTTTCCATTAGATAGCAGTATGGTGTTAAGAATAGTTACAAAGCTTCCTAGGGAAGACATGTTGGAAGGAGCCGTATGGAGCAGATTTAAGTGAAAAGCAAAGAATAGATTTCAAGACCTCATTCTCAAATTGTCATAAGTCAGACATAACAGTCTGCTCATCTTCCAATTTGTTGTTACCAGAGATTGCATCATACAATAGGAAGTCATCCAATAGCAGCTGCACAAAACTGTCAAGCAATGCACAACCCTCAAAAGACAGTGTGTCATCAAATATACATAGCGAACCCTTTGTATAGTCCCATCTTGTCTCTTGGGACAAACCTATGGGTCATTTAAGCAAGATAGCCATAAAAGGAAATAATAGAGTACAATCACAAATATGAGCCAAAACTCGGTCATAAACCTTTGAGACTGAGAAAGAGCTTCACTCAAACCTTAAGAGAGGTTAAAAGACAGTCCTATGAAAGGAATGTAAAGTCAAGAAGTTATAGTGAAGACAGGATATCAAGAGCCTGAAAGTCATCAATATTCAGCTACAACAAGCAAAGTCATTGAGAGGAACCATAAAGTACAGTCACAGGTCAATGATCTCAAACACGAGAAGCCTCTAAGTAGGATGCACAATGCCAAATATGCAACTTACCCCAAGGCAGTGAAAATGCTAAGGGTACTGCTTCAACAGAGACCTCTCAATAGATATAACTATCATTGAATGATATGGTAACAAAATTAAAGATTGCAGATCAGAAATGAAGTTCTTATCTTAGAGTAGTCAAGTGATAGATATGAAGACACATGACTCTCAAGACAGTCCAAAAACACCAAGAGATAGTCTACTTTCATCATTATTAAAAGATAATGATCAACACAGAGCAGCAGCATCAAGATGAAGAGTGTGACAAGAGAAGGAAAATTAAAGATAGTCCAAGCATCAAAAGAATACAAGATCAATCATTATGGAGGGCTATATCAACACAGAGCCTCAGTCGTTTCAAGCTTTGGTGACAAAAGACACAGTAATGAATTCACTGTTAAAGAAGCATGCTATCAATCCTCACGGCAGCATTAAGACAACCAACCTTTGAGACAATTCTAGAACTCCCATAGAGATCAATACGCATTGTTTAGGGCATTAAACTCAACATACATTTTAGATTATATATCATTTGTCATAGTAATAGTGTAGTCACATCAAGTTGAGAGCAGAGGAGTTTGCTACAACCCTAAGTGATTTTATGACACATGTTGATGAGAGTTAGAAGATTACGGTCAAAGAAGACCGAATCTGTCCTTATTCCCACAAAGCCATAAATAAGGTCATGATGTAGAGCACAAATCAAAGATGCACTCAAAAGAGCAGCCTTCAGAGATAGTATCGAGCAGTGATCCAAAGTAGGAGATCAGTCATCAAAGTGCAAAAACACAGTCATACACAACTTTAGGGCATTGTTACAGACCTTGTGAAGCAAGGATAGAGTATAAATAGTATGGTCTTGAGGACAACAGACCTTGGAAGACATCAAAGAACAGAGATACCTAGGCCCCAGGATAAGGTTAATGCATGAAGGAGCGGTCATTACTCTATGGGCAACAAACAATAATGAAGGCATCACTGTTAAGAAAAGACATTGTATAAGGGCTTAGACAGAGCTCTAAGAGAAAAGTAGGTCACATTCTAAGGGTCTCTCTCCAAGGAAAAATATAGTCACAAGAAAAGGATTGCAGTCCATGATCAAAGTATGAACAGAAGTAAAAGCAGCCTTCCAAAGAAGTCACAGTCATCTCAAGTCACAAAGAATTATTCAGGAGTGGCAGTTTGGTATTGCAAAACATAATAATGTAACCATAGAGAAGAAGAATGCAGTCCCAAGGCTGTAAAATGGAGGTTTCTAAATCATAGGGCGTATTGTTCATATAATAATACTCAAAGCACAAGGTTTTTCTGATTATGGGAGCATTATAAAAGTATTTGATACAAACCCCATTCAAACCCTTATCACAAAGGAGGCATCACAGTTCAAAATACAATGGTTGCAGTACTTAGGAGCAGTCCATGAATGAATGCACCATGAAGTGGGTTGTCAAGAAGCTGGAAAAGAAAGGCTAGAAGCAATGATCAAAGCCTTTGACAATCATAATAGTGGACTAATGGCAGATCTCTATTCATATATAAAAGAGCTAATTCTATAAACTCAAGAACTGTTACAAGGGGTTTCGACAGTGGTCTCCAAGAAGGACACGGAGTTAAGCACAGAGCATTATAAAGGCAGAAGTTAAGTTCAAAGAGCTAGTTCAGTCACGCATCAAGGAAGTTAAGTCCCCTTACAAGCTTTGTTTTAACCTTGATTACTGGACCTTGGATTTAAAATTAAGACTCAACTGAGTAATCAATTATGAGTGAAGCTATATCTCAAGCTTGAATCATGATAAGTTTTCAACAAAAAGGGTCGCTCAAAGAAAGAATCCACACTTTTGGGAGAGATTTAAGGTGTAAGGAGCAGTTCTATATTGAAAGAACAACAATCATTAAGTGAGAATAAATCACTGTCATAACAGTGGATAGCGGCAACTTCATCATAGATTTGACAGAGATATTAGCAGCCCCAAAACAGTCATCAAGAAAAGAGGTTTCCAAACATGTGAAAGAAAAACAGTTTTATGAGTGAATCATTGTCTTTATAGTGGATAGCAACAACTTCATCATAGATTTGACAGGATATTATCAGCCCCAAACATCAATAGCTCTGATATCATTGCAGCAAATCCTAGAGGAGATAGCTATGGAAGAAACAATGTCATAATCACAGCCATGTTTAGGGTAGATTTGTGTTCTTGAGAAATACAAAGAAAAGGTTCCTTTAAAAGATTAAATGTCATTGTCAATGAAATCTCAGTCATGATTACAGTCATATGTATTTTTTATTTCCAAGATAAAGATCAATATGGAATCAAGGAATAAATGAAAATTATCACAAATACACCTAAAGTGCAGTCAATAATCACGAAGAAGAGATTTGTTGATAGAGGGCAACTCTCGAGAGCCTGTAGCAGCAAATAAGAGACAATGAGGAGTAGCATCCAACATAGTACACTAGATGGACCAATGATGAAGAGAAGTGCTTCAAGAACGACCCTCATATCATGAGCAAAAGAAGATAGGATGATATTCAAGTGCACAAATCAAGATTAGGACATTGTTTATAATAGTTAATAGCATACAGAAAATGTATAGGCAGTCCTAGATCTAATAGGAAAAGATCCCTAAATCTATTGAGTATTGTGTAATTTGTAAAAGCTTTCACCAAAGTCGTTGTCTAAGGAGACTCCATTGCACAAGAAAAAGGTTGGAGCAAAAATTTAAAAAATTTGTAAAAAATTTAGGTATCCTATAACAAGTGTGGGTGTAATCTTTTAACTTGGAAAACTGAATAAAGATGCAATCCAATAAGTCCAAATATGCACCTGAAACCAATTTGGATTTTCTAGAATTTGCTGCGCAACAAGTACTTCCACAAATCCTTCATTCTTGTAGCCACCCATGTTGTTGACATAAGCCCATGAGAGATGACGACTGAGAGAGGTTTAACTGGGTGAGAACATATATCTTAGATATATTACTATTTATGCAATTACTAACAGGGATATCAATCAGCCTATAATTGGCACCCAAAGGAACAAAAGGTTTTGCTCTCTTCTTAGTGAGTCGGCAAAGAAACTTAAGGTAGTTACGCGTTGATGCATTTTATTTGGCTTTTTGTTCTATTCTAAAATCATTATGTTGTTTTTGTTAAATGAAGGCATTGGTTATGTTGTTTTATTGATGGATGTTTCGACATATGCAAATGAAAAAAACCTCCTGTGTATATGATAACTCGATCTTTACTATTCATCTATGCCATAATAGCATTGGCAACCATTGCATTTACAACATCAAAAGTAGCTGGTATTCATTCAATACTAAATAACTCTGTCTAAAAGTTAGTCACAAAAAATAACATTAACACAAAGCAAAATAAAATGAAAATAAAATACATTTAATAGTTTAAAATATTTCTACCTGAACCAAAAAAAAAGAGATCTAACAGTTGGTAAAAATAGGGATCTAACAATCGGTATTTGTTGATGGTGTTTTGATGCACTATCAAACACAGAATAAAGTATTGAATACTCTGTCCTCTCTTGAGTAAAGACTCTCAAATGCTGAAGATTTGCGAAGGATCACTTGAGATGACTGCAAGGTTCTCTTATGTTAGGTCTTAATGTATTGAATAGCTTCAATGGTGTAGATATAATTTGTTGTACCTACGAGGGGACTTACATTGAATACTTGAACTGCTTTAGATATTGCTGGAACTTTGGGACTTCATTGACTTGATTAAAAAGAGGAAAAAAGATAGGAGCAATGTAGGAGCAATGGATGATCTTTGATGAAACTCCAACTAAGTCTTGTTTCAACATGCAACAAACATCTCCACAAGGCTAGTGTGATCTTCTAAGGATAGCTTTATGATTTTTAAATTATCACCACAAGGCTAGTGTGATCTTCTAAGGATAGCTTTATGATTTTTAAATTATCACCACAAGCATAAACACTATCATGTTGATGCACATCAATGAAGAAGCGATTATTGAAGTTAAGCTTTAGCTGAATGATTCCAGTTGACTACGCAAGGCAAGTCTACAATCAACAAACTGCTAGTAGTATGGACATACAACTTTCACCACTGTTCACACATAGTTCTTCCATTTATCTAAATAACTTGAAATCAAATTGAGAAGTATAGAGACCATGCAAATTGTTGAATCAACACATAGAATTCACCATTTCTTCAATGAAACTTACATGTCTTTCGCAACAATGTCTTGGCAACAATCTTCGCCTTCTCTTTCTATTACTCTAATTATTGGTTATTCCCTAACTATCAACTATTGACTATTAACCTTACAAATGAAGAAGTGAGGCCTTATATAGTGCTCTCATTGTAATTCAGTGGCTCAAATCAATTGGAGATCAATGGCCAAGATTACAAGATAGAAACCCTATTGCAAAGCATTTAATGCTTGACCAATGATACAATTACATTTGATTGGACACATGTCCCTCTTAGAAAATTTGACCAATGAATGACAAGGAAAGGTACTTTGAACTTTGTGCCCTTGTAGTAGTTATCTTCTTGTTAGGTTCATTGAATCTGGACGCCTTCTCATGAAATATTGTGATTGGATATAATGATGACTAGGTGCCACCTCATCTTGATTGATCTTTGTAACTCATCACAAGTGTGTAATTGAAAAAGACATATCTCTTGATACTCATCATGTATGAGCACTTTATGTGATGACAACTTCACTCATGTCGATCTTCTAACTTTGACTAACTCTTCTGAAATGATCGCATGTCTTGATCACCTACATTTGTGAGCCTTCATCTTGGTATACTGGCAAAGATTCTTGGATTTCAAAAGGAAATTCAAGATCGTAAAAATATAATTCTTGAGTGCATGACGCTGATGCATATCTTTTGTCTTGATGTTGATATTTACTCATCGCGCATAATCCTTGTTCGTGCCTTGCATGAACTTGCAATGTGACGTAATGCAATATTTTCCTTTTTGATGAGTGCTTGCCGCGAACCTGTACCTGTAAGAGTTGGATAAGTTAGTATCACGTAATCATATTTGCTTGCGAATAAAAATCAGCTTCTTAAGCTAAGAATAATTGCTCACGAAAGCCTCTATGATTATCAAAATGTATTAGAACAAAGCATCCTAAGACAATCTTGTGAAAGCAATGAATAAGATATTGAATCAGTCACAAAATGAAGCCCGATTCTTCGCAAAATGAGAAACTTGTCTCAAATCTGTCATGTAATTTCAAAGAGAACTCATATATCAAAATTTCCACATTGTGACCATATGCATATATCTAAATGGCCGATCGCTTGATCATATGCAAACCTCTCGTTGACCTCTGTATTTCATAGTGACAACTTCAATATCAGAAATGAACAAAATCGCTTGAGAGGAGAACACTTGATGTCACCACTTTAACTATGACCTCTGTCTGACATGAATTCACTGTTTTGACCGATCGTCGATCTTTGTCAATCAAACAGTCAGAGGATAAACTCGTTGTAGCTATTGATGATCTATTTCGCTCTTAAAATGCACCAAAATTGCTTGAATTTTTTATTAAAACTCAAAATTGTTACTCTAGAAGGGTTCTTGTCAAAATGATTGGAAACAAGGTGATTGTGAGTCGCTGGTGATCAATTGTGATCGCTGTGGAGACAAGGTGAGTGCGAATCATCTGAGCAATATGGTCAATCGCTATTTGGTGAAGTCGTCGTCTTTGAATGAAATCGCTTTCAAAACTACTGCCAGGATGACAGTGTAATCCACTGTTTTGTTAAAGACGTAGTAATTCTTTTAATTAATATCGATTTAAACACACATCGACACTTTTGATGAATGGCATTAATGACTTAAGTTATTGGAAAGGTGGAGTCGCTGATCAACGTGTAATCATTCACTGTGACGAAAGATGACCAAATGGATTTGCTGAATCAAAATCAGAAATAAATCGATTACAAATTTGATCATATGCAATGATCAATTTGATGTTTATAATCTGCCAAGTGAATCGATAAACCATCACAAGCCGGGGATTTCATAAAATGCATTTGAATTGGAGAGATCAACAAATCGACCACCTTCATTAGACATCCATTCACAAATTTTAAATGACATCTTTGTTCCGTCAAAAATCGGTGGTCATCGCATATTAAAATGTCATTTCGTCAAAATACGATGTAAAACAAAATCGTCCAAATTTGATTCACCAAGCACCATTCATTAAATGCGCAAAGTTGATAACACAATTATGTTGTCATCTTCATTTAATGTTCATCTTCAACATCTTTGCTTTCAATTTATGATTACATCGCGACTTTTATTAAATGTTACACTTGGTTGATTATATTGATATTGCCCTTTGTCGTTCAATTGATTTTTTGTCGTTAAATGCCTTTCTTTTCGATTTTGCAACTCAATATCGCACTTTACAAAATCAATTTGATTTTGTGTCTTCTTATATCGAATTGCAAAATTAATCATTAAATACAATCTTAAGTTGCATCATGGAGATTTACCAACTTTATCGAATGATCAATCATTAGCATTGCAGGTGCTTTCATTCTCCACCCTTCATTCTTTATCTCGAACTTACACTTGCTCATTGTGCAAATTGAATAATAAATCATTTTGCACAACTCGTATTGCTAGGAGTAGTGATGAGCAATGCACGAAGAGTGCAATGCTTTCGAAAAGCGGTGCTTAAAAGTAGTAACGATATTAATGAACACTACTTAAAATCAGCACCGACTTCGAAAGGGACTGCTTAAAAGCAGCAGTGACATCAAGAAGCATTGCTCAAAAGCAATAATGCTACCGAGAGGCACTGCTTAAAAGCAGTAATGCTACTGAGAGGCATTGCTTAAAAGCAACAGTGCCACTGAGAGGCATGCTTATTTTCCATGCCTTAGCCAAATTTTTATTTTATTTTTTTAATTTTCCAATTTTTGATTTTTTTGAATTTTTGAATTTCTTTGTATTTTTTTAAATTTTTAAATTTTTGTGAATTTTTAAATTTTTTATTTTGTTTTTGATTTTTTGATTTTAAGAGACTTTAAACTACACTAAACTAAGACACATATTCGATGACAATTAAGCTAAGAAAAGAGGGGTCCCCATTTTTAATAGGGTGATGTGTGATTTGGTCACAACAGTATTGCAAGAATATCATATGTGAAAACAGCCATAAATAAAACAGAGAACCAATTTAATAGGAAACAACATAATTGTTTTGGGATGAAATAAAAGACAAAGGAAAAATGATTCAACCAAGTACAAATTCCAAAATGAAATTCATCGAAACCATGGCGAGTGACTTGCCCCAAGATTATGCACAAATTGTGTTGTGCTAACAACGATGTCGATTAGAAAAAATGGGCGGAATTTGGAGGAAAAATATTATGAAACCCTACCCAAGCAATTTTGTTTTTCAAATGAGATGAACCAAAACTACTCTCCCTCCAGCTGCTATTCAATCTTATTCACAACAAGCAAAAAGTAATCTAAAATATCCATGTTTTAGAGCTAAGGGATTCTTGAGTTCGAGACAAGATTTCTACAACCTTTTAAACAAAAGTATTGCTTGCAAGTTAAAATTTTGTTTTCACGCAGGGGAAAGGAATGCTTTATCTACCCGAAAGTTGTATTTTCTGAGTGTGAGACAACTTTCTGGGTGCTTCCATTATCACTTGGTTGAGCCAAAAACTTTAGACCAGAGCATTGAGGTGCGGGAAAGGGTGGAGAATCGAACACCCTGGTCGGGTTTCCAAACCCTCGAATTGTTTTCCTAGTTTTTTTGTTTTGTTGGTCATCTTCGAAGTCATACAAAAAGAGGGAGGGAAAATAATGGAGAGGAGGGAGAATGGAAATATAAAAAAAAATTGAAGATGAAAATATGAATAACAAAACCAAAGGGGTGGCTTCTCTTTTAAAAAATAAAAGAATTAGTAGAAGATGCTAAGGGGGTTCGGAGAGAGTAGAAGAGAGGGATTGTTTGTTTATTTTTGAATTGTTGTTTGAGCTTTTTTTGATATTTTATTGTGATTTCAATTGTGGGAGAGAAATAATCTTTTGGTGGTTCAATTGCACCTCTTCTGCCTCCGAAGTCCTCGCTCTTTGCAACCCATCGTACGTCAAGTTCTCTGCAAATATTGTCCCTTATAAAAAAAACACGCCTAGAAGGAGAGTCTAGGTGGGAAGCCGATGAAGGTAACCCTAACCAGTGTCAAAATGAACTACATTGTGTGTGCAAGAAGATAATAGAGACATCTGTGATAGGGTTAAAAGTGGGGAAACATCAATGTAAAAGTGTCCAACAATAGGGGCAAAACATATTATTTTACGTTATAAGATAAAGAAATTGAGGATTATCATTTGAAACTTTAAGTTGTAGTATTAACTATTTTAGAATTAATAATTAATAAATTAAGTTTTAGTATGTAATAAATTAGGTTAGGCATGCATATAATAGATAAGAGATAAAAACAATTTTAAAAAACTAGTGAAAAATATAGAATAATAGTAAAACAAGTTTAGGTATAATTATGTTATAATATAAGTTATTTTTATTTAAAAACGTGTTAGTTTATTGTGAGTAAAAATTGCATAAAAGTGTTCAATTATTAGTTCTTCTTACTTGAATATAAAGATAAGATATTACAATAATAAGTGTTCTTAAAAAAATAGGATCACTTTATTAATCAATAAGTTAAGCTCTGAAGAAAAATATGAACATATTTTTATAACAAATGGTACATTTTAGTGTTTAAGTATTGGAGTTTTTTAGACTAAGTTTTGGTCAGATCTTTAAAAATTCATTTTTTGGACACTTGCACTAGACGTGTTATTTTGACAACTTGCACCATGACGAGTTCAAACCTTAGTTGTAGATAGTTAAATGTCCATTTTACATTTCTAGAAAAAAAATAGAGGCCTTATGATATTCCATGTGATGGGTACATGTTGATGAAGTTAGCCCTCATGACTATTGATCTCTCTCCCCTAATAGGGTATTTGCATGAAAACCCAAGTCCTACTATGTCAAACTTGAGTTTGACTCCTTAAAACTCAAGTTAATCATTGGTCACATGTAGAACATGCATTTGAAGACTTGAATGACTTTCCCTCCAAAGTATTTTCTTTTGAAAAAAACACTCTTTCATGAAGTCATATGAATGTGCTTCTTTTCTAATTTTTTTGCAATATAATCATAAGAATATGGCCCTCCTTTTCAATTATAAGGAATATTTGAAACCCTTTGGAGCCTTTTAATGAGATTTGCAAAACAACAAGGACCTAGGACCTTAGAATATGCTAGAATAAGCTTCAAGATATTAAAATTTAGACTCAAACTACCAAGATCCTAACAACAAAAATCTCGCCATTAAATGCAATTGACATAAAAATGAAAATTGGTTAATAGAAACAAATAGGGATCTAACACTAGGTATTATAATAATATTATATGTGAAAACAACCACTATTTAAACCAAACCAAATGATATATAAGATTTGGTCAACTCGGTTATATATAACTATTGTCCAAGTATAAACCTGATGTTTAGTTGTAATATAGGAGTAATAGTCATTTTTATTTGTGTGACTAATATTTAGTTGTGTTCCTTACCCGATGACCAAAATAGTCATTTATTTAGTCATTTATAGTTGTGTTGCAAAAAAGGACTAGAATTTGGTCATTTTTACTTGTGACTAAAAGTTTTAGTTACGTAGTCATTTATTTTCCATATTTCTACCATTGTAAGGAAGTGGAAGAGGATGAGCCATGTTGCTAATAGTGAAAGCCTGAACCAATTTTTTTTGTGGAGGAAGCCCCTATGAAGCTACAAGGTGGTTATGCAAGAGAAGAACTCCTTGAAGCTACAATGGTATTTTGAATGATCATGAAATATTTCTTTCTAATATCGCCATAAATTGTATTATTTTTATCACATGCCACTCTTGAACCACTTTAGAAAACATGATACCATTTCTTTCTCTTTTCACCTATTCCACTCTCTGAAGGATTTGATTAAAGAAGGCCTTGACCCAAAAAAGAAAGACAAAAGGTTGGTGCCTCTACACCAAGGTCTAATTTACAGGCTTTATTTATTCTATCTTTTCCTTTGTCCACTAAGAAACTTTGTTTGTATGGTAACCCCTACCACAAGTTCTTCTCCCTTGCTTATCAACACACATAGTGCCTATACCAAGCACTGCATTCCTCATTCAGAGGTTGCTTTTATAGCCTCCCCTAGAAATCCTTCTATTTCTATGGATTTAACTGAAATTGAAATGCCCAAAACTCAAAAGACCTCAACAAGTAAAAAGAAAAGTCCAAGACTTTGAGCCACAAAAGGAGTAAAATTGTAGATAAGTTGAGCAAGGAGGAAGATGAAGAAAGGGAAAGTAGTTAGAATGAAGGTAGGTGACGATCACATAGACTTGCCCCCCATGAGTTTGGGAAGGGTAAGAGGTTAAAATTGTTGGATTATGGCTTTGAAGAGGAGGAATGGGAGAAGGACATAGAGTATGAGGAAAAAGGGGATGGTGGAAATACTAATGGTGGTTGGGAGCAATGAGATGAGAACCTTAAAAATTTAGATGAGAACCCTCTAAATCTAGATGACAATCATGAAAAGTATATCAATAACAACTAGGTAGAGCAAGGAGGCCGAATGAGGTATGATAAACTAGAAGAGCTGGCAATGAAAAAAAATACAAAGAGGAACATTGCAGATGAGAGTTGTACGGGATGCCAAGAGGTTGAGAAAGAGCTCATGGATATGGGAGAGGAGCTTCATAGATTTAAAGACACACTCATTAAGTTGCAATCAAATATGGAAATAATTTGCAAATTTGGCCTCAAAGTCGTGAACAACTCTACTACTTCTCTTTGTTTAATGCAGGAATAATTTCTTGCCAATGCGATAGGCAAAGAAGGTATCACAAGGAGATGTTCAAATTCCTAATCGAGGACTGGAACAACACCCTACTACAAGCTAGGTAGGGAGCCAAAAAATCTACCAAGGACTAGTTGTTTAGGTGTCATTCTTTACTATTTTTTCTATTTCTAGGAGCTATACTCCTTTGATAAACTCTATATGTTACTATGGTAGATTTCTTTAGCTATTACTCCAGTCAAAGGTTTCTATTCAATTAGTTATGGTACTATCAAAGGGTTGTGATTTTTTTGTTTTTGGTGTGTTGTAATTTTTTGGTTTAACTTTGGATGCCTTCAAGTTGTGGTTGTATAAGAAACAACACCCTTGTTTTACTGTTAAAAAAAAAAAAAAAAGTATGATTATATATTTTAATCTTGTGTGCATGAATGGTTCTAAATAATTAAATATAAATGATGAATTATAAAAAAGAATTAAAAAAATTAAAATATCATCAACTTAAATCATTCTTACCTTTCCTAATACAATAATATGTTTCCTAATTATATCATGTTTGTTATATGTGAATAAATTAATTAAGATGGCTTCTCAACCCATGCTCTTTCATATATATGTGTATCAAATGATCTTAAAATTTTTAAGGACATCCATATGTAGAATTTGTGCATTATATAATGTTGCTCTTGATAATGACTCGTCAAGTCCTATTAAGAAGATTGATAGCTTAAGTTAACATGGATCTTAATAAAACAATTACATTTAAAAATAAAAAATAAATCCTACAATTTCCTACCTATGTGAAACTATTCACCACATACCTATATATTTATTCTATTTTATTTTTTCATGATTTTCTTTTCCCATCATTCTTATAAATTTTGATTTTTTAAAATTTTCATAATGTATTTATGATAGTAAATAAGTTTGCATGCCTTTTGAATTGATAAGATTTTAGATCCGTATTTTTGTAATGTATAATTTTTTATCAAAAACTTCCCGTTCACTAAATTATAAATATTTCTTTAATTTCATCTTTAGTACATGTGTTTAGAATTTTTTTTTTCGAAGCATAAGGTAAAATGTGTAATATTTTGTGTTAATTTAACCAATTTATTTTAATTTTATTACATCATAGATAAGCCTTTTCAAACTTAGCAATAGTAGTGGAGCATGAGTGGATTCCATTTTATGAGATTACAATATTGTATTGGATTCTAAAACATTAAAAAGTCTTTTTCTCTATGAATTATACAATATTAAGTTATTTCATGTCCTAACCAAATAGTACTATGGGTGCACCTCAAGAACATACATTATTAGTTGTGATTCAAACTATAAATATTAAATGAGATTGAAACCTCATTTGGAGTGGACCTTTACGTATATTTTAATTTTGATAAGGTTGCATTTCTATTTGTTTATACACTACATGGATTTTCAGCAAATATTAAAACATGCATTATATGGAGGTATAATAATACAATCTCTTATGTATTTGTCTAATATATATAAAAATAAATATGTTCACACATCTCTCTCATCAAAGTTATTGATGATAATTTTCATCAAGTGCATGATCTACTATGTTCAAAAACTTTAAAAATTAGGCCTTCTCAAAATTGAATCACATTTATTAAAATAAAACATAGAGAACAATATAATAACAATGATACAAATTTGTCAACAGAATCAAACCCCTCCTTGATAAATGCATTAGTCCCTCCCAAAGAGGTTTTGTTCTGGGCAGATAGATTCTTGATGTTGTCATTACTACTCATGAGGTCATTCACTCCATGGAGAAAAGTCGCAACCCAGGTATGGCTCTCAAACTTGACATCTCTAAGGCTTATGATACAATTAATTGGAAATTCTTGTATGCGATCCTTTCTAAGATGGGATTCCAGGAAAGATTTATCAATATTATCAGGGTGGTGGTGGAAAGTGTTCACTATTCGGTGATTGTCAATGGCACCCCCTAGGGCTTCTTCAAGGCTGGGAAGGGGCTATGACAGGGAGACCCTCTCTCACCTTATTTGTTCATTATGGTAGCTGAAGTCTTGAGTAGGAATTTCTCCAATCTGATCAGGACTAATAGAATCTCAGGGGTAAAGGCTGCTTCCACGCTCCCTCCCATGGTTATGCAGCAATTCATGGATGACACCTTCCTTTTCAGCCTATCATCTGTGATATAGGCTAAAGAATGGAAACATCTGCTGGAAGAGTATGCCCTTGCCTTTGGTCAACTGATTAACTATTGCAAGAGCAAGGTTTACTTCTTTAACACAGACAAAATTCTCCAAGGTAAACTTATTCAAATCCTGGGATGTAGTGTTGTTGATCTCCCTAATTCCTACTTGGGTCTCCCCCTCACTATCAAGGAGGTCACCTCCCACTTTTAGGAATCAATCCTAGAAAGAACGCAAAAGAAACTTGCGGGCTGGACTAGAAAAAATCTAAGTAGTACGGGTAAACTCCATCTCCCGGCGACCTCTCTTCAAGGTGTCCCTATCTACTTTCTCTCTCTTTTCAAGATTTCTAATTCTATGGCTAAGAAACTCGAGAGAATCCAGAGAAGCTTTCTATGGATGGGATTGGAGGAGAAGGCCAAAATCAGCTTAGTCAACTAGGAAAAGGTGTGCAAACTGAAGGTCATGGGTGGCCTTGGGATTAGAAAAATATCTAATCTAAATAAAGCCTTGTTGACTAAAATCGAATGGATTCTTATAAAGGGCAAAATTGACCAGAGCATGATTATGAGGGCCAAGTACTTCAATCACACCCCCTTCCCCTCCCTCCTCTCTTCCAATGAGCTCCCACCTGGGTCTAAAATTTGGAACAACTTTGTTAACAACAGGAAACTTCTCAAGTAGGGTCTAAAGTGGCAAGTTGGTAATGGTGAGAAAATTAGATTTTGGGAGGACAACTGGATTGGTGATAGACCCCTTGCCTCCTCCTAGTTTAGTTCCCTCATGATCACTCTCAAGAATTTGATTGGCTCCCTTGTGATAAACTACATCTCTCCCTCCCACTACTGGTTAAGGCTTGCTGATAGTCTGGGAAATACCCCCAATGGAATCATTTGGCTGAAGAGCTGCAATCCCTTCTTAAAGGGATCAGGATCCCCTGTTTCACTCACATTGATAAACTTGTTTGGACTGCGAATCCCTTAGGGTCTTTCAGTGTTAAATCAGCCTACAATCTCTTGGTTGCCTCCTTCAATGATTGCTATAGCTGGAAAGAAGTTTGAAACTCTTAGCTCATCCCTAAAATTAACTTCTTCTAGTGGACGACCCTTCATGGGAAGATCCTTACTATTGATAATCTGAAGAGGAGGGGATTTATGCTTGCCAACAAATGTGTTATGTGTAATTGTGCTGAGGAAAGCATAAATCACCTCTTTATTCATTGCCCCTTTGCCTCTGGGGTTTGGTACAAAGTTCTACAAAAATTTAATTTGGCTTGGACATTCTTGGAAGACTTGCACCAGTTTATCAGCAACTAGAAGTGCCCCTCCACACACCCGTCAGTCATACTTTTTTGGAGACTCATTCCTCCCCACATCTGTTGGCATATCTGGAAGGAAAGAAATAATAGGATATTCCATGACACCAACAACTTGGTTGACATGGTGACTGACATAGCTGAGAATTACCTTAGGGAGAACACCCTCATCAGCAAGTGGAAATCCTCGCAATCTGGCCCTATGGCTTTGGATTGAAGGTGGATTAAAACATGGAATTTTCCAGATAGCTTCCTTCGATATGAAAATTCGAAAAAGATGGAGAGGCTTAATACCAGATGGTCAACACCTCCCCCCCCTTGGCTCAAGCTCAATTTTGATGGTCCTGCTCGTAGTGGTTCGGTGGCAGGGGGCGGAATTATCAGGGACAGCTTGGGCAACCTGGTTTTGGCCTACGTAGGAAATTTTGACTCTATCTCGAGCAACATGGCTGAAGCCCTTGCTCTATTTTGGGGGCTTAAGCTGGCCCTTGGCACCAATATCAAAAGACTGATCATTGAAGGGCACTCTAAAATGATTATCAAGGCCACTAAAGGTGCTTCAGGGATTAGCCAGAGAATCAACAATGTCATCAAGGACATCTGGTCAGCTAGAGGAGTTTCAAATTTAGCATATCTATAGAGAGGGGAATGCGGTGGCAGACTCACTGGCTACGACGGGACTAGAGATAAAAGGTATGAGGTGCTGGAGGCACCTAGATTCTCTCACTGATAGGCAGAAGGACCTTATTAGGAACACACAAATCGCCTCTATCTATCAATGAAGTGCCACTTTCCTTTAATCAACAAGTTGCTTTGGACCGGCTGCTATGCTACGCTGCTGGCGTGAAATTTAAATTCAAATTGGGTGAGCTTTGCCACATTGGCATCTCGTGGTCCCCACCTTCTTTGCTAAATGCTGACTTGGCTAGCCACCTATTTCTGCGTCATCGATGGGTTGGAGTGCCAACTTTTGATCATTAATCATAGCAAGGACCCTAATTATTACCTTAATTGGAAACTTAGAACTCGCCATAATGACAATCTTTGCAAGTTGGCGGAGATATCAAGAGGTGTCCCTTCGCATGCTTCTCGGAGCTGGTGGACGCATGCCTTGGGAAACACCACCAAAAATCATTATTACACCTCGCACAATATTTTGGCTAATTACGGTTTGTTTTTTCTTAACTCTAGCTCTGGTTTTCCTCTCTGCATTTCTTTTTTCAGGCTTGTGTTGTATCTCAACTTCGCTCTGGAGGAAGCTATCATGGGAGGGGATTTAGTCTAGGTAGAATCGGACATTATTGATGACTGTTTTCGCAACGACCTGTGGATCTAGATGTATGCTAAAGAAGGAGGAATCATCTCATTCATGGAAGCCATGAAGGGATTCGATGAAAACCTTCCATGTAATTTGTCAACAGTTGGAAGGACAAGAGGGTGGTCATGGAGGACATTTCATTTGAAATCGGTGAGGAAGTTATCGCCCAAGCTATGAGTCTCTCCATCGAAGGAAAGAAATGGAAGAAAACCAACAGGGTTGCGGATGAAAACAACATGAACTGCTTCTTCAAAAAGGGGGAGGAACTGGCCAAAATGCATGGAGGTTTCAACAAGGAATGTTTACCCTACCCGTGGGATCAAGTTTGCAAAATCATAATGAAATAATTCACCCTCGAGGGAAGGTATGGTGTGTTCTACTATTATCACTTCCCGCTGCTAAACCACTTTTGCAACCATGACACCATTTCTTTTCCTTTCTTTTTGTTGCATGCTCTTGAGTCTACTATCAAAGATGTTCGCAATAGTATGAGTCAAGAGGGTAATTTTACCATCCTCCACTAGGGGCTGATGTTTAGGCTTTACAATTTTTATAAGGCCCTTTGCCCCCTAAACCTATCTTGGTTCAACCCACCCCCTCCATTCTGGGTCCCCCTGAAGGCTCTAAAAAAGGCCCCAAAAAGTCTTCGAAAAAGTTGATAACTCCTTGTCAATCCCCTGACCAAGGCCCCCTCCCCCCTTAAAATTGGGGAAAAAAATAAATGCAACCCTTTTGCTGCGAAATCCAAATCCAAGAAACCTAGAAAGGAGCCCAAAATCCTCCTTGTTGAGTCAAATGTGGAGGAGGGTATCACCCCACACAGATCCTATAGAAACAAATCCAGGATGAAGAAAATGGTTGTGAGAAAGAATTATGCTAACGAAGAAGAGGATGATTATGAGAAAATGGAAAGTGAGAAGGGGGAGGAGGATTTGGAGGCCACGGAGGGCTCAGATTCCTCCAATTTGGGCACTAATGTCCTTGACTTAGAAACCATCAAGGAGGATATCAAGAACACCTCCCCTCATTCTAACACTTCCCTGCCCCACACCTCTTAGGGGGATGGTAGACATTTTGATGGCGAGAAGACTATTGCTGAAGAAGGTGAGAAGGAAGAGGCGGTGCAATGTTCGGGCTGCAATGCTATCTCTAAAGATTTAAATGGTGTTAAGAAAAAGTTGGAGCACCTGGAGTCCTATGTCAACAAGATTGGGAAATTCTCTATCAAAGTGATGCACTCATCGGCTACCTCTTTGTGCTTGCTACACCAGGATAAGGCTGATCCAGACGGGCTGGGAAGCGACACCACTAAGGAAATGTTCTAGTTCCTGGCTGATGACTGGACAGGGCTTATGCTCTCTAAGCACACGGGTGCTGATAATTAGGTTGTATGGTTGGTTTCCTTCCTTTTTGCTATAGTTTTTATCATCAGAACGCCTGGTTCCATGGTAATATTGCTACTATTAATAGTTTTTATAGTATTGACATTATGATGGTTTACTGCTAGTTATGGCACTTGTTGGAAGAGATTGGTTTTGATCTCGGGTTATCCAATAGCGGCAGACAGTTTTTGTTTTTGATTACTAGAGTAGGGATTGGTTGACTACTGTATGTCTACGGTGTGTGTGCTGGTAATGCTCTTTTCTGTTTCTTTCGAGTCAGCCCCCGGTTTTGGCTGCTTTATAATAAAAAACAATGATACAAATACTAAAATAGAAAATATAAAATGTTCCATATTGAGAAATTCTAATTACATGCACATAAAAAGATAAATTACTTACACCCAAGGAAGCAACTAATTGCATTATGCACCATATTACATTTTGCTTCACTAGTTAGTGAGCAATTTAGTAATAATGGTAAAAACTTAATTGTAAATTTTCCTATTTGAATTCTTTTATACCAATGTTCTTAATACAACTATTCTTTGCAGCCACTAAAATATTAAGCATGTGTGAGCCATAGAAAAGATAAACAATCACATAAAATCTTTTATGTGAAATAATTTCACTTCTAAATATGAATCAAAACAAGAAACACATTATAAATAAACAATGGAATTCAATATTTATTTTAAGTCATGTTATAGATTGAGGTACTAGAATATTTATATTAATTTTTTCCACCAAAAATAACAAAATAAGAAAGTACACATACATCCACTACACAACCTTCATAGAGAATGGGATTGGAGGAAATATTTTAGGTAAAAGAAAAGGGGAATTGGAAAGGAAAGGGGTATTTAAATAATTATTGAAAGATCTTCTTTTGAATAGATTGATCAAGAATGACAATAATGTCATTAGTAACTTTGAAAAAACTTTTTCTACATATTTTGTTGAAACATAATGCTCCAATAACAATTGAAAACCCAAATCCAATTCCCACCTCCCACCACATATGTTTCTCCCACTCATGCTCACTCACATCTTCATCATAAAATTTATTTGAAGAAGGAGAAGATGAACAATTTATGTTGATCTGAAGTCCACAAAGATTTGCATTGTTCGAAAATGATCTCTCATCAAATGTTAACCATTGAGCTCCTTGTTGTATTTTACTTGAAAAATTATTACAAGATATGTTCAAGTACCTCAAAAATGTGAGAGACTGTAGTTTAGTAGGGATATTTCCAATAAGATTGTTATTTGAAAGATCAAGTGACTCCAATTGCACAAGGTTTCCAAAAGAAGTAGGAATTTTCCATGCATATGATTCCTTGAAAAATTGAGAATCCTAAGACCAATGAGGAATCCAATTTCTTGAGGAATATCATAGATAAGAATTTTTTCTTTGAGAGATCAACACACCGAACCAATGCCAAAGACCTCACATATTCTAGAAATAGCTCTTTGTTTTTTATTTCCATTTTATCTAAATAAGGCATTGAGCTTGAATTTGAGTATTGAAGGAAGACATCTACACTTTGTGTTTGATTTGTCATTGCTCTCGAGTTTCTTAAGCCACTTGGAATACCTCCAGATAGATTGTTATTTGACAAAATCAAGACTTGAAGATTATCTAATTTTGTCAACTATAAGGGTATTCCACCTTTGAATTTATTAGATCTCAACACCAAAATTCGAAGGCCAATTAAATTCCCTATCCAATTTGGGATGGTTCCCTACATGTTATTATATCCCAAATCTAGAATCTCCAAAGAAGTACAATTTTTAAGTGATGATGGAATTATACCTTGCAGCTTGTTACTTCTCAATTTCAACTTTTCAAGACAAACCATACTCCTAATTTCACTTTCCAAATTATTATTTTCTAGATTTAACACCTTTAGTGTTGATGAGCAATTCTCAAAACTTGAAAAAATATTACCTGTGAGGTTGTTGTTTGACACATCTAGAACCTCCAAGTGATGCCCTTCACAAATAGAATGTGGAAAGAAACCACTAATGTTATTACTTGCAAGTGAGTAATAATTGAGTTGACTTTGGCCATATTTATCAATTCTTGCTGGAATGATTCCATCAAATTGATTTTCAAACATGTCCAAGAATTTCACATTAGGATGAGGCAAAAAAGCATTCCCTTTTAACTTATTTTTATGTAAGTCAATATTTTGGGCACCAAAGTTACTAAATTTAGATGGAAAAGGCCTTCCTTCAAATTGATTACAAGAGAGATTGAGTATATAGAAGGGTGTAAGGTCCCACAACAAATCAGGAACATTTCCTCTAAGAGAATTGTTGGACAAGTTGAGTTCATTTATGTTGTATTGAGTCGATAGGAAAGATGGGAAATCACCATCCATATTACAAGAACTCAAATACAAAGCTTGAAGCTGAAATTTTGGGATCCAAAAGTCTTCAACTTTCACTCTCAATAAATTATCAAAGAGACTCAAGTAACAAATCTTCGTGAAATTTTCTAGCTGAGAGAATAAGAATGTGCCACTTAGAGAATTGTTAGAGACATCAAGCACAATAAAAAATGAGAGATTACCAAAAGTATATGGCAAGCTTTGATTTAATTGGTTTGAACCAAGAGAAAGATATGAAAGCTTTGATAGCCCACCTAAAGAGCTCCATGGAATGTTGCCTCTTAGTGAATTTTTGAAAAGATCCAAATATTCAAGCTGTGAGAGATTTTCGATAAAATCTGGAAGACTGCCTTCAATAGTGTTGCTATCAATGCCAAAGGGGGAGATTGTTGGCATTTTATCATTTGATCTAAACCGGTAATTGTTTGTCTACTTAATGGAACCGGTACATGTTTGATTAGATTGTTGTATGATGACTATGTTGTATGTTGTCATTGATGGAAACTATGTTTTTACAATCATCTAAGTCCTATAGGTCAACCTGTAAGCAGAGAAAGTTTTATCCGGACCGGTAATTAGGACTTTAATCGGTAAAAGACAGACAGTTATATTCTGACAATCGGTACAGTAAATCTATGAAGAATGAGATGATGCGGTTCTACAACAGCAATGAAGGATGGTAGATGAAGTTATGTTCGAGACCGCACATGCTAATTCAATCAGGTGAATGAGATTTGATTGACAGAGCAGGTATTTTGATTGTGACTTAACTGATAGTGATGAAAATTACTTAGATCGGTAAAACGACATAGAATTGGATTTGTTATGTTGGTGGCAAACATAATTAAAGCGTACAATGCACGATTGTCTAGATTTATTGAACCTAGGGAATTGTAACAAGGTTCTAGTTGACCTTATGATGATTTTAAATGTGTGATGAGGTATGAAAGGATATATGTGTATGAGCTTGATAGTGTGAAAGATTATTAGCGACTTTTGTATTTCTAATAGTGTGATGACCAGAGGAGTTGAGAGATGAAGTCTATGTGATGTTGTAATATTCTGAAGTGGATCTTATCAAACACTGAAGGTGTTATACTGAGGACATTTGTACTTGTTGTCTCCCTAACAGTTGCAACAAGAAAGTCCTCTTACAAGGTCACTCCTAACAGGGTGCAATCAGATCCTAATAGTTCTAATCATTAAATCCTCTAACCAGATGACAAAATAGCTTGTGTTTGCAAATATCAGTAACCTGGGTAGCTCCTAATAGGGCTGTTCCTCACATGACTTTTGTAAAGCTCTTAACCAGGCTTAGACACTTCTAACAGGGTGTGCCCCTAACTGGGTGTTGTAGACCTTAACCGGTCAAATCTCTATATTGTAGATAGTGGATCTTGTGGGTACTAACTCCCATTGTGGTTTTTCCCATTTGGGTTTTCCATGTATAAACTCTTGTTTCATGTGGTTTATGCTTTATGTGGTGATTGCATACTTGGTGTTATTTCTTATATGCCTATTAAATTTTAAGTTGGTGAAATTGATAATCAGATTTGTATTTTTTTTACTTGCACTGATTCAACCCCCCGCTCCCAGTGCCTTATAAGTTCATCATATATGTTTATAAAAAATGATCTTAAAACTTTTAAAGACACATATATGTAGATTTTGTGCATTATATAATGTTACCCTTGATAATGACCAATCAAGTCCTATTAAAATTAGGTTAAGGTGGATCCTAATTAAACCTTTACATTTTAAAAAGAATGATTTTAAAGTCCTACAATTTCCTTCCTATGTGAAACTCTTCACTCCATACCTATATATTTACTCTATTTTAATTTTTCATGATTTTTTTCCCCATCATTCTAATTTTTTTTTTTAATTTCCTAATTTATTTATAATAGTAAACAAGTTCACGTGCCTTTTGAATTGATTAATATTTAAAATCAAAAAAATTCCATTCATTAAATTATTAAAATTTCTTTAATTTCATCTTTAGTACATGGGTTTAGAATTTTCCCAAGCGTAAGGTAAAAAGTGCTATATTTTGAGTTAATTTAACCAATTTATTTTAATTTCATTACATCGTAGATAAGTCTTTCCAAACTTAGCAATAATAGTGGAACATGAGTGAATTCCATTTTGTGAGATTACAATATTGTCTTGGATTCTAAAATATTAAAAGGTCATTTTTTCTATGAATTATACAATATTAATTTATTTCACATCCTAACCAAATAGTACTATGAGTGCATCTCAAGAACATACATTATTAGTTGTGATTCAAACTATAAATATTAAATGGGATTGAAACCTCATTTAGAGTGGACCTTTAAGTATATATGAATTTTGACAAGGTTGCGCTTCTATTTGTTGATATACCACATGAATTTTTTCATCAACTATTAAATCATGTGTTATATGGAGGTATGAAAATATAATCTCTTAGGTATTTGCCTTATATATATATAAGTATCAGCATACACCTCTCTCATCAAAGTTATTGATGATAATTTTTATCAAGCACATGATCTACTATGTTCAAAAACATAAAAAATTAAGCCTTGTCATTTAAATTGAATGTCATTAATTAAAAAAGAACATAGAGAACAATATAATAACAATGATACAATTACTAAAATAGACAATAAAAAATCTTCAACATTGACAAATTCTAATTACATGTACATAAAAAAGATAAATTATTTCCACCCAAGGAAGCAACTAATTTAATAATGGTAGGTTTTTATTGCAATTATTCTTTGTAACCACTAAAAATTTAAGCATGTGTGAGCAATAAAAATATCTTTAGAAAAGTCCAAGGGGTTGAGCTTAATTGGCTAAAACACTAGGTTCTCATTGTGGAGACCCAAGTTCAATTGACAATAGGGACATCTAAAGTGGAATTCTAAGTTGTGACTCTTGGTCTTCCATAGGATGGGGAAGGTCTTGGGTCAATCTAATGGAACTCTAAGCTGTGACACTTGGCCTTCCATAGGATGGGAAGGTCTTGGGGTCAATCTAATCAAACATAATAATAATAATTCAAATATATGTAATGGGGATGGGCCCTCCTACTGTGTCCCCACTGGTTCATAGCTCTAGTCAATATTTATTTTAAGTCATGTTATAGTTTGAGGTACTGTAATATAATATTTAAATTAACTTTTTATACCAAAAATAACAAAACAAGAAAGCACACATACATCCACTACACAACCTTCATAGAGAACAAGATTGACACAACCTTCATAGGGAATGAGATTGGAGTAAATATTTTAGGTGAAAGAAAACGGGAAGTGGAAGAGAAAGGGGTATTAAAAATAATTATTAAAAGATAATTTTTTGAATAGATTGATCAAGAATGAAAATAATGTCATCCATAACTTTGAAGCATCTTTTTTAACAATTTTTGTTGAAACATAATGCTCCAATAACAATTGAAAACCCAAATCCAAAGCTCAATCCAATTCCCACCTCCCACCACACATGTTCCTCCCACTCGTGCTCACTCACATCTTCTTCATAAATTTTATTTGAGGAAGGAGAAGATGAAAAATTTATGTTGATGTAAAGTCCACAAAGATTTAAATTGTTTGAAAATGATCTCTCATCAAATGTTAACCATTGAGCTCCTTGTGGTATTCTACCTAAAAAATTATTACAAGATATGTTCAAATAACTCAAAAATGTGAGAGATTGTAGTTCAATAGGGATATTTCCAGCAAGATTATTATCTGAAAGATCAAGTGACTCCAATTGCACAAGGTTTCCAAAAGAAGTAGGAATTTTTCCATGGAGATGATTCCTTGACAAATTGAGAATTCTGAGACCAATGAGGAATCCAGTTTCTTGAGGAATATCACCTGAGAAGTTGTTGTTTGAGAGATCAAGAAATTGAACCAATGCCAAAGATTTCACATATTCTAGAAATAGGCCTTTGTTGTTTATTTCAATTTTATCTAAATAAGGCATTGAGATTGGATTTGAGAATGCGAGGACTTTTGCACTTTCTATTTGATTTGCCATTGCTTGCAAGTTTCTTAAGCTACTTGGAATAGCTCCAGATAGATTGTTATTTGACAAAATCAAGACTTGAGGATTTTCTAATTTTCTCAACTCTAATGGTATTCCACTTTCAAATTTATTAGATCTCAACACCAAAATTCGAAGGCGAATTAAATTCCCTATCCAATTTGGGATGGTTCCCTGCATGTTATTATATCTCAAATCTAGAATCTTTGAAGAAGTACAATTTTGAAGTGATGATGGAATTGTACCTTGTATCTTGTTACCTCCTAATTTCAATATTTGAAGACAAACCATTCTCCTAATCTCACCTTCCAAATTATTGTTTTCTAGATTTAACACTTCTAATGTTAATGAGCAATTCCCAAAAGTTGCAAAATGATTACCCGTGAGCTTGTTATTTGACACATCTAGAACCTCCAAGTGATTTCCTTCACAAATAGAATGTGGAAAGACACCACTTATATTATTATTTGCAAGTGACAAATATTTGAGTTGACTCTGGCCATATTCATCAATGTTTTCTAAAATGATGCCATCAAATTGATTCTTAGACATGTCCAAGACTTCTACATGAGGATGAGGAACTAAAACATTCCCTTGTAACTTGTTTCTATGTAAGTCAACATATTGAGCACTCAAGTTACTAAACTTTGATGACAAAAGATTTCCTTCAAATTGATTACATGAGAGATTGAGAGTGTTGACTGATGTAAGGCCCCACAACCAATTGAGAACATTTCCTCTAAGAGAATTGTTGGACAAGTTGAGTCACTTTATGTTGTATTGAGTGGATAGGAAAGATGGAAAATCACCATCCATATTACAAGAACTCAAATACAAATATTGAAGCTGAAATTTTGGGATCAAAAAGTCTTCAACTTTTACCCTCAAGAAATTATCAGAATGACAAAAAAAATGAATCTTCATGAAATTTTTTAGTTGAGAAAGTAAGAATGTGCCACTTAGAGAATTGTTTGAGACATCAAGCGAGACCAAAGATGAGAGATTACCAAAAGTATATGGCAACCTTCCATTTAATTGGTTTCAACCAAGAGAAAGATATAAAAGCTGTGATAGCCCACCTAAAGAGCTCCATGGAATGCTGCCTCTTAGTGAATTTCCATATTCAAGTTGTGAGAGATTTCCAATAAAATTTGGAAGATTGCCTTCAATATTGTTTCTATAGAGATTTAAGCTGGTCAATGAGAACATATTTCCCATAGAATCTAGAAGACTGCCTTCAATATTGTTAGAAGAAAGATCTAATCTGGTCAATGAGAACATATTTCCCATAGAATCTGGAAGTCTACCTTGAATATTGTTATAAGAAAGATCTAAGGTGGTCAACAAGGACATATTCCCCATAAAATCTGGAAGTCTACCTTCAATATTGTTATGAGAAAGATCTAAGGTAGTTAATGAGGACAAATTTCCAATAGAATTTGGAATCATTCTTCCCACATCTGAATTTACAATAGAAAGGCTACTGAGTTGGGAAGCATGTTGCACAATGGAAGAAAGGCTGACTTTGAGATCAGGGTTTCTAGACAACTCAAGGTTCCTCAAGTGTGGAAGGCTTAAAATAGAAGAAGGCATGGAAGTGGAGATATTGTAGTCAAAGAGGTAGAGAGAAACCAAAGATGTAAGGTTAGAAATCCAAATGGGAAATGGTTGCTGAGTGAAGTAAGTACCAAAAAGCTTAAGATGGGAGAGTGAGGTGAGGTTTCCAAGAGGAGAGAGAGGTGTACTTGACTTCCCAAACATGACTACAAGTGATGTGAGATTGGGAAGAGAAGCAACAGTCTCTATCACATCTCTTGCCAGATTCACTTCTGCTAGTCCAAGGTGCTCCAACCCTCACAAATTTCATATCCACGAGCTCGACTGCCTCATCTCTAGATCATAATTGTAGGATAGCCTGAAATGTCAAGCGAGACATGTTCCCAATATCACTTGGTATTCAACTAGTAATCCCACAACATATCAAGCTCAAATGCATCAATGTGTTGAGGCTCAGAAGGTTGAAGGGATGGACAAAGGGACAAGTCAATCCAACTGAGGTCGAGGTACTCCAAATGGTGCAGGCAGAATAAAGCAGGGAATATTTGGCTACTTGAGTTCCTCACTACTGCTAACAAGTCATGATAATGAAAGGTGCTAAGATCCACACGAATCACATGTCCATTGAGGTTGTGGTAGGTGATTCCCTTCCAAGAGCAACAGTTACGAATTTGTTCTAATCCAGTTTGAATTATTGAAGTTAGTTATACCCTACTCTTTATTTTAAGTATGTTTATCTCTCAACCTATTTGATGTGGTTTTCTATTAATATTTTAAGATCCAAATTGATGCATTTATCTAAATACATCCTTGCACTTAAGACTTCAACATGTGTATTCAGATATAAATCTAGGAGTGTTAGGATGGATATAACAAGAAGCACAAATAGAAAGATGAATAAATTTATAGGAGATTCAGAAACATGGAACCTTATTCATTGGTGTGATAGTCATCCTACTTAGTATCTATGCCCAATGTTGACCTTACAATCTTCATCTTATGATCTGATCCTTTATGATACTTGCTGCATAGTTCTGATGCACTATATTCTATCTAAGTCTTGAAATGCTCAATAGTCTTGCTACTCTAGAATTATATACTCTTATGGTGTATCTCTTGATTTGCATCAAATCTCTTGACATCATATGGACTGCATTTTTAATTCTATTTTATGTTTGGCTAAGGTTGTCATGTAGGGTTGTGACTATTTAACACTTGGTTCTCTTCAGCTCTTCATAATAGGCTCTCATGTTCTTTGTTATGATGTTATTATAACCTTGCTCTACTCCTCTTGTGTAGAGGATTTCCTTTAGCTCTAATGCATTTTCTATCATGGCTTTCATCATCCTCACATAATATTCATTGTGACATTATCTCTTCAATTTAAGCATACTGCCTATTACATTCTTTGAAGTAAGTATTCTCTTGATGATGAAACCTAAGATGAATGAGGTATCTAACTTATTGAAGTTGGTCTTCGATCATACGCTTGTGCTCAACTACAATGTGTATCCTTTTGAGTGGTTGATACTCATATCTAATTTTACGCATTGGCTGGAAAGACAATTTGGCTTATATACCTTGCTTATAGATGTTGTAAAATGTTTTCTGAAGTCATACACTTGCCTTAGTTTTCTGATATATCTAACTCTCTATTATTCAACTATGGAAAACAATTTTAGAATGTTGTGTAGCTTTACACTATGGTTGAAGTTGATCACAGATTGGCAATATCCTTTTGAGCAATTTTGGCATATGTTGTCTAGATAAGTTACTTTACATGTTAATTCATTCTATTGGGATATTTAATCATGTTGTTGCTTCTCTTCAAGAGTTTCTTGAATTGCCATGCCTTTAGGCTTAACAGGGATCTTGGTTTCTTCACTTGAAGGTATGCCTTGATCATAATGATTGTGCTATGGGTCCATTTCATATTTGTGAAGTAAAGAAAAGATTGGCATTTATCATCCTTGATTTATGGCTGCCTTCCTTGATTGATTCTTATATTATGCAATCTTCATGAGACTTGATTACCATAATTTTATATTAAAAATCAAGAGGGAGTTCCATATGGAAGTTTTCTTTTGAAAATATGAAGCTAGATGTGTAGCTCATAGTTAGAAGGAAACATTTGCTCTTGCTACTAGATATACTAATATTAGAACTTCTATAGCTAATGCTACAGGTTGGAAGATATAATGACTATTTTCTTAATGTTGTCTATATTGAATAACTAGAAGGTTATGAGAATCAAGATAGAGAATCTCATGTGTGTAGATTAAAGAGAATCTCATGTGTGTAGATTAAAGGAAATCTCTTTATGACCTCAAGCAAACTTCTTGAGCTTGTTAGGAGAATATTGTCAAATATTTGATTAGTTTAGGATCTTGCAAGAATGATGTTGATTCTAATCTTCACTTTAAAAGTATTCAATAGTGAACTACTAATTTTGTTTCTTATATATATGTGAATGATTTATTTCTAACTATTGGAAAGAATTAGCCACCGAATTTGGAATGAAGGATCTAGGCCTAATGCATTACTATCTAGGACTAGAAGTATGGCGAAGATCTTATCTTTAGTCAAGAAAATATGTCATTGATACGATGGATTGTAAATCTATGTCTACTCCTATGGCAACTAACTTAAAGAAGTTGAGTATTTCTGCAGCTAATTCTGATTTTGCAGATCCTTCAGAGTAAAGGCAGTTGATTGGATCCTTGATGTATCTAGTTAACACTAGACCAGATATTTTCTATGCAGTGAGTACACCTAGCCAAATTCATGAACCAACTAAAGCATGTTCACTTGGTGGCAGCCAAGCACATCCTGAGATACTTGCGTGGAACAGTTGGCTTTGGGCTAAAGTATCCAATCAACACAGTGATCAATTTGGAAGGCTACTCTGATTCTGATTGGGCTAGAAGTATTATTGATAGGAAAAACACTTCAGGAATTTGTTTCAGCTTGGGTTCTACTATGATCTCTTGGGCCAGTAGGAAACATTCCTTAGTTGCATTGAGTACTGCAGAAGCTGAATACATTGCTTCAAGAGTGGCAACTAATGAAGCAGTTTGGCTTCACAAACTTCTTGTTGGGTTGTTTGGACAACCTTGGGAATCCACTATTATTTATTGTGATAATCAAAGTTGTATTAAAAATGTCTAATAATCTTGTGTTTCATGACAAGTCAAAACACGCAGAAACTCATTATCACTATGTTCATGATATGGCACAAAGAGGTGCCATCCAATTGAAATATATCAGCACTATTGAATAGGTTTCAAATGTTCTCACCAAGCCTCTAGCTCGAGTGAAGTTTGAGTACTTCAGAGAGAAGCTTGGAATTGTGGAGAACACAACATTGATTGAGAGGGAGTGTCAATCTTAGTGATGCAATTTAGACTGCATCTTCCACTCTTTGCAGGCAATGCAAGGTGAAATCACCCTCTGCGGGAAATGCAAGGTGACATTGTATTCTTCTCTTAGAGAAGGTTGAGGTGTAAGACCTCTTCCACCCTCTGCGGGCAATGCAAGGTGAAGTCACCCTTTGCGGGCAATGCAAGGTGACATTGTATCCTTCTCTGGGAGAAGGCTTAGGTGTATGACCTCTTCCACCCTCTACAGGCAATGCAAGTTGGATCCATCCTCTACAGGAAATGCAAGATGGACATCATGAAATGAGTTCATGATATTTATGTGTTTTATTGCAGGTATACTCTATGAAGCTTATACATTCATTCTTGTGGGCAAAGCAAGATGAAAGTCATGAATGGATCATGACAAGTAGCAGATATCCTCCATAGCTAAGAGGGAGTGTTGAAATAGTAGCTAGCTTGGATACCTATCCATTATATTTTAATGTTGTCAATAACAATAAAAATACACATGTATTATCTATTATGTAAATCAAATTTTTGGGTTGGACCCAATCATGTAGCGTGGAGAAAATTAATTAATGTGGTGACACTAAATTGTTGCTTTGGGCTGGACCCGAACATATGTAACGTGGTGACAATAAATGGAAATAAATAAATTACCTAATGCAAGCCGACTTGAGGGTTGACGCCAAAGATGGATATAAATCTAACAAGCAAATGAAGTCATTCTACATCAACACACTACGGATATAATCTGCTTTGCTATATCAGTGAACTCTCCTTTACTTGTGCAAAATCACTCAAGGATATTAGGCAAAGTTGAAGGCTCTCCTTGTGCGAACTTGAAGGATCTCCTTGAGCAAAGTTGAAGGCTCTCCTTGTGTGAACTTGAAGGCTCTCCTTGTGCGATTCTGCTCTAGCCTATCTTAGATATCTGCTGCTGATCTCCTTTAGTCATCAGCTGATAAGGGTTGCATTCAAATGGTCAAAGATCCTCATGTAAACTTGATAAGGACTCCTACTGTGTGCATCTGATCTTAGACATATCCTGTTGGTCCTCCTTGCTATTCATTATTGATAAGGGCTGCATTCTTCATTGATATATTGAACATCAATCTAAGATAAGTGTATAGCCTTGTAATTGCCTACATTTGAGATAATACATGTTGTATTTTGAGGTTGGGTTTTTCACCTCCAAGAGGGAGGTTTTCCCAGGGTATTTGTGTCTTTTGTCTTGTGTTTTATTACTATTACTATTCATTCACAGTTTGATTATAATCTAATTGTTTAAATCAACATATGATTGCCTAAAATTTAACAAACCGCAAACTTTTGTTGAAACATTGCACATTCCTACACCAATTCCAGAATTATTCACGTAGTCGTGGAACTGAGTTTGACAAAGAGTCTCTAAAAATGCGTGCTTTTGAATAGAGATCTGCATTATCACAACTTCTCAATTAAGGAGGAAAGATCAACTTGGCTTATTTTCCTCAACAAATAATCACTTATTGAGCTGCAAACTAATTCTTCACATGCCTCAAAATGTAAATATCAACTAATATATTTTTCCCCTATTTATGAACTTTTTACCTATCTATTTTTAATATTAAATCTATTATACTTATTTACATTTATCTTTGTTTTATTTTACTTTTAAACTAAGAATGACTTATTTAAATAAAATTTATAAAATAAAAATTTTAATTAAAATATACTTTAGTAAAAAATACACTTTAATTAAGAATAAATTTTAATAAAAATAAATGATAAAATAAATATGATAAATGTTATTTTAAAATAAATTTGAATTAATATGTAAAACAAAAACAATAACATATTTGCATATTCATAAATAACTATTACTCAAATACATATTAATCACATCATTAATGAATTAAATGCATTAAAATGATTTTTTTGAGAAAATTTGAATTTTTCACTTACTCTAGCCAATAAGATAAAAGAAAAATAGGAGAAAAAAATTATTTAAAACAAAAATGAGACTTGCACTATAAGTTTTTTGTTCAAAAATTTTAACTATTTTCTTTGATTGGTTGAGCTAACTAAAAAATTAGATTGATGGGTGAAATAGTATCTCGCCTTGATAGGAACTAATAAACAATTGAATTTAGTTCCAATATTAGTTTTAAGTCATCTTATAAATTGAGGTACTACTTAATCTAATATTTAAATTAATGTTTTCCACCAAAAATAACAAAATAAGAAAGTACACATACATCCACTACACAACCTTCATATAGGAAATATTTTAGGTAAAAGAGAAGGGGAAGTGGAAGAGAGAGGGGTATTAAAATAATTATTAAAAGATCTATTTTTGAATAGATTGATCAAGAATGACAATAATGTCATCCATAACTTTGAAACATCTTTTTCTACATTTTTTGTTGAAACATAATACTCCAATAACAATTGAAAACCCAAATCCAAAGCTCAATCCAATTCCCACCTCCCACCACGCATGTTCCTCCCACTCGTGCTCACTCACATCTTCATCATAAATTTGATTTGAAGGAGGAGAAGGTGAACAATTTATGTTCATTTGAACTCCACAAAGGTTTGCATTGTTTGAAAATGATCTCTCATCAAATGTTAACCATTGAGCTCCTTGTGGTATTCTACCTGAAAAATTATTACAAGATATGTTCAAGTAACTCAAAAATGTGAGAGATTGTAGTTCATTAGGGATATTTCCAATAAGATTGTTATCTGAAAGATCAAGTGACTCCAATTGCACAAGGTTCCCAAAAGAAGTAGGAATTTTTCCATGGAGCTGATTCATTGACAAATTAAGAATCCTTAGACCAATGAGGAATCCAATTTCTTGAGGAATATCACCTGAGAAGTTGTTGTTTGAGAGATCAAGACACCGAACCAATGCCAAAGATTTCACATATTCTAGAACTAGCCCTTTGTTGTTTATTTCAATTTTATCTAAATAAGGCATTGAGCTTGAATTTGAGTATTGAAGGAGGACATTTGCACTTTGTGTTTGATTTGTCATTGCTCTCAAGTTTCTTAAGCTACTTGGAATAGCTCCAGATAGATTGTTATTTGACAAAATCAAGACTTGAAGATTTTCTAATTTTGTCAACTCTAAGGGTATTCCACCTTTGAATTTATTAGATCTCAACACCAAAATTCGAAGACCAATTAACTTCCCTATCCAATTTGGGATGGTTCCCTGCATGTTATTATATCCCAAATCTAGAATCTCCAAAGAAGTACAATTTTTAAGTGATGATGGAATTGTACCTTGTAGTTTGTTGCCTCCTAATTTCAACGTTTGAAGACAAACCATTCTTGTAATCTCACCTTCCAAATTATTATTTTCTAGATTTAACACTTCTAGTGTTGTTGAGCAATTCCCAAAACTTGCAAAAATATTACCTGTGAGCCTGTTATTTGACACATCTAGAACCTCCAAGTGATCTCCTTCACAAATAGAATGTGGAAAGACACCACTCATATTATTATTTGCAAGTGACAAATAATTGAGTTGACTCTGGCCATAGTCATCAATGTTTTCTGAAATGATGCCATCAAATTGATTCTCAGACATGTCCAAGAATTGCACATCACGATGAGGAACTAAAACATTCCCTTGTAACTTGTTTCTATGTAAGTCAACATATTGAGCATTCAACTTACCGAACTTTGATGACAAAAGCTTTCCTCCAAATTGATTACATGAGAGATTGAGTGTGTAGAAAGATGTAAGGCCCCACAACCAATTAGGAACATTTCCACCAAGAGAATTGTTGGACAAGTCGAGTTCTCTTATATTGTATTGGGTGGATAGGAAAGATGGGAAATCACCATCCATATTACAAGAACTCAAATACAAAGCTTGAAGTTGAAATCTTGGGATCCAAAAGTCTTCAACTTTCACCCTCAAGAAATTATCAGAAAGACTCAAGTAACGAATCTTTGTGAAATTTTCTAGTTGAGAGAGTAAAAATGTGCCACTTAAAGAATTATTTGAAACATCAAGACTGATCAAAGATGAGAGATTACCAAAAGTAGATGGTATGCTTCCATTTAATTGGTTTGAACCAAGAAAAAGGTATGAAAGCTTTGGTAGCCCACCTAAAGAGCTCCATGGAATGTTGCCTCTTAGTGAATTTCTGGAAAGACCCAAATATTCCAACTGTGAGAGTTTTCCAATAAAATCTGGAAGATTGCCTTCTGGAAGACTGCCTTCAATATTGTTAGAAGAAAGATCTAATCTGGTCAATGAGAACATATTTCCCATAGAATCTGGAAGTCTACCTTGAATATTGTTATAAGAAAGATCTAAGGTGGTCAACAAGGACATATTCCCCATAGAATCTAGAAGTCTACCTTCAATATTGTTATGAAAAAGATCTAAGGCAGTTAATGAGGACATATTTCCAATAGAATTTGGAATCACTCCTCCCACATCTGAATTTACAATATAAAGGCTACTGAGCTAGGAAGCATGTTGCACAATGGAAGAGAGGTTGACTTTGAGACTAGGGTTTCCATTCAACTCAAGGTTCCTCAAGTGTGGAAGGCTTAAAACAGCAGAAGGCATGGAACTGGAGATATTGTACTCACTGAGGTAGAGGGAAACCAGAGATGTAAGGTTAGAAATCCAAATGGGAAATGGCTGCTGAGTGAAGTAAGTACCAACAAGCTCAAGATGGGAGAGTGAGGTGAGGTTTCCAAGAGGAGAGAGAGGTATACCTGGCATATCAGACATGACAAGTGATGTAAGATTGGGAAGAGAAGCAACACTCTCTACCACGTCTCTTGTCAGATTCACATATGCTAGTCCAAGGTGCTCCAACCCTCGCAAATTTCGTATCCACGAGCTCGACTGCCTCGTCTCCAGAGCATAATTACCAGATATGTCTAGAAATGTCAAGCTAGACATGTTGCCAATCTCACTTGGAATTGGGCCGCTAAGAGCATAATTTTCAGATCTGTTCCCAATCTCACTTGGTATTCGGCCAGTAAGCCCACAACGTATCAAGCTCAAATGCGTCAATGTGTTGAGGCTCGGAATATGGTATTTAATCTTCAAATAAAACTTCATTGTCATACTGGTTCAAAAAAATTTCTCCAAGTTCATCTTTTCTAGAACCAAATTACACTTTTCCGATTTAGGAAACATACATATAAAGGAACCAAAAATAGGCAAGCATTTCCCAAATCCACAAATTACTTCCTTACACACATATAGAAAAATACCAAAATTAACTATTAATATATATATATATATTCATCCATGATTAATAAAATATAACAAATTAATAATTAATAACGAAATTAACAAATCAAGTATTTAATTAGGAAGATATGCATTAATAACAAAATGGTATTTGAATATTAATTAATGTACATTTACCATTATACCAATAATTAATAACAAATTAATCACAAATTATTAATTAATGACCAAATTTATTCATAATTAAAACTTTATTTAAAATTAACAATTATTATAATATGAAAATATTATATTTTTTTTTTGTAATAAAAAAAGTATATAAAAAAAAACACTTCACAAAAAGGAAAAAGGGGGGGGGGGGGGGGAGGTATCCACGTGGACCTCCATGTGGGCCCCCTTAGTAGCTCATGCTACCTTTGGTAGCGCTGCTACCAAAAGGTAGCAGTCCACTACCATTGGTAGAGCTACTACCAATTGGTAGTAGCTGCTACCCTTGGTAGCATGCTACCTCTCGCATGGTGGGGGTTTATTCCCCGCCACGTGGGTAATATTATATATTTTTTTTATTATTATTTTTTAAAAATTTTATTTACTGCTAAAAAAATAACAGTACACACTAAAAAAAACCCACAGCCAACAGAGACTTCGAAATTAATTTTCCAGAAAAGACCAGATCCAAGAAAGGGAAATTTCTTTCAATCAAACACCATATTGGCAAAATAAGATTAATTAACATCCATTTATCCAAACCCTTCTACCAAACTTCACCAAAATAACTAATTTCTCCAAATTAAAACTTAAATCAGAGAACATTCATGGAGTTTTTAACCAAGTTTATTGAGAGCAACCAAAAATTTTAATTGGAGGTTTGATAAGAGGGCAAGGAGGGTTTGAGTTTGTGATTTCGTTACAACTCTTCCATTTTCCACACAAAATTAGGTGTTATCTACAAACACAACCAGCTTTTTACAAAACAAAACCAAAACAATTTCTTTAAAACAAAGAAGCCAATGAAATAAACCAGAGGCCTACCTAGTTCAGCAATCCTAGCAAGATTGAAGGAGAGCCCAACCTGCAAGCTCCAAAAATCCTTTCTTTTGCAAAATCCCCAAATTTTCATTCTCCAAAAAATATTTTTTTCAAAAATACTCTTCCAAAAATATCCTTTTCAAAATTATTTTCAAACCTAGGTTAAATGGGGAAAATTTTGACCAAAAATTTATTTTTGGATTTAAAATATTTTTATTTAAAAATAAAATCTCCAAATTCATTCTTTTCAACAATTCAATATAGTAAACTTGCTTTTCAATTTAAAATTGATTTTCCCAAATATTTGAAATTAATCTTTCTATTTCAAAATGCCAAAGAGGTTAAATTAATTCGATTTCAAATAAATATAAATCTTTCATTTCAAAAGCATAACTAAAAAATATTCATTATTTAAAATTAGCCATTTAATTGAACTTGCTACCAACCTGAATTGAGCATTTCTAATTAACGATAAGTCGCATAAAAGGAACCTATTTAATTTAGTCCCCAAAAATACTAATGTGTAAACACACATTAAATCAAATTAAATATTAAGGATTAATTACTCAATTTAACCACACACAAAACACACAACCAAAGAAAGCCAAACGAACAGATGACCTGCATACCCAACTAAAGGGAATACCGACGATGACTGATGATGCTCACTTCAGCATGACTATGGTCAAACGAGGGTCTTACGGCCACCTAATCCAAACTCTAAGGACCAAAAAGGTACACTCAAACCTGCGAATCCAGGCAGAGATGAACCTTACACCCATGTGATATTGTACCTAAAATCTCCTGCAACCAAGAGTCATACATGCATACATATATATACTTAATAAAAGTGTTAGCTTGAGATTAATAAAATGAAATAGGAGAATTAATAAACTTGCATACGAATTGGTATGAAAACCATATTAACAGGTATGCACAAAATCCAAAACATCTTACTATAACTTTATAACATGATAAACTAACCAAGGTCAAACTGAGATTAGAAATTGATTAGGGCAAGGGTACTACATTCTCCACCCTAGGTTCCAACTTACTCCTGGAAATCATATGGCTAGACGAAGAACCTGTCGAATGCGTTAGCCTTGAAACTCATTCAACAAATATCAAATTGCACATAGGAATCTTTCCATAAATAAAAGAAACATTATTGCTAAATCCTTTACGAATTCCATTATCTATTGGCAAGATACATCTAAATCCATACATTTCTTAAAATACTCTATGAACTATCCACCATCATAGAAGAGAAACAAGAATTTTCTCCCTTTCATTACACCAAATTAAAGCATTGCAAAGAGGTAAACAACAATTACCATACTCATCTACAAAGTATGACAAGAAAACATGCCATCATGATCAATTTCCTTTACCAATACATCTTTTTCATAAAAAATTATCGTATAGAACTAGCTTCAAATATTCAATTTCTACAACTAAGTTAACTTTCAAGAATTAAGAGCAATGCAAATAACTCAATTATTTACATTTTCTAGGCATTTAAGAACCTTTCCAATGACTATGTCCCATAACATAGTGACAAGTTAACACAATCTACTCCATGATTACACATAATAACCATCCACATAACTAGAATGCACAACTCAAAAGGCCACATGTGAGCATGTCTAATGCTCAGCCAAAGATAACATGCACGATCAACATCTCTAAGCCTGATCTCATAACAATAAAATGATCATAAATATCCAATATCTCACTCAAGGCTCGATGGTGCTAGGGCACACCATAGCAGTGCTACCTTCCATACAAGACCTTCGTGAACATCCCTTGTTGAGTAAGGTGGTTAGCCTCCAAGAGATAGTCACCACACATAGGTAGGTAGTGGATTCTAGCTGCATCACAGCCTCACATACCCCCATCCTCAAGGTTCCCTACGTCTACTTCCTCATACACACTCTACCAAGACCATTTCATACATCCTTGGAGAGGAATTTCACATTTCAACATAAGACCAGCATACAAAAACAATAAGGATAAACCAGTATAGCCACCAAAGTACAAATGAATAAAGATAATAAATCATCAATTCCAACAGTAAGGCAAGAAAATAATCCAAAATTTGCAACACCAAATCAAGTAAGCAAAAGATCACAAGATCATGGCTAAACCTTCAAATTCAAAGTAGAATAAATTACTGGTCCACAAAGAAATAAATAAGAATATCACAACTACACATAACATCACTATGTGACTAGCATCTAGCCACCAACGAGGAAGGAAGGAACAATCATAAAACTGTCATAGTAAATCATCATTTGGTGCGGCCTAGTCACACATCCACATGTCATGGCAGTGTGCACCTTGGCATCACCCTGCATCATGTCATCATGCGGCATGGAAATACTCCAAGCAGAGAAGTCACAAAATGGACGTATCCCACATGGTAGTGTACCTTGCGGTAAAAGGCATGCACATGTCACATCCCGCATAGCGATGTATCTATCAGGATACTCTCCGTAAGCCAAAGGTATACATGGCTAAGGTCCACCCACATGTCCACCAATACCTACTAACTAGAAAACCATGTGGATAAACCTACCTTTCATGAAGACAAGGCAAAGGATCCTTCAAAATACACCACCACTATGCTCAAGAACTCCCATCAATATGCTCAAATAAAAGAGAGGAAAAGGCTATCACACATAAACCTATAAATAGATTCATCAAAAGGGAAAGTATTGAGTACACCTTTGATACAATTTTATTGTATAACTATATTATTCCTCAAAATAGAGAAGCTAAAGTCACTTCGCGCTGACATTACTTGTATGATGGTCCATACTATTCAAGGAACGGTGACTTCAAATACTACCCCTTAACATGTTGAATTACCAACAACCCGAGGTTTGGTACTCAGTAGGGAAACAAATAAGCAACATCACATACACAGTATGGTTTCCCATACTCATAAGCAACATATCCTCCATGGTTGATTACTTCACCAACCCATCGGCACATATAATAAGCACTAGTTTCTTACAATACACACGAATACACCAGTACTAGTTTATTCACATTTACGGGGAGAACTTTTCAGTATGCTATCATCTACTCAAGGAGGGTTTAAATAATGCTTCTCACATGAATAACTGAATCAAGTTTACTCTAGATACAAGTACTGAAATTCTTAACAATTCAAAATTACATAAGGAAATAACATCATTCCTACATCTTTCTCTAATTCCACTAAGCATTTGTAACTACATTACTAACTAAGCAAATTTCTTTTTGAAGCTTAAGACTTTCATCTTTCCATAAGAAACCCAAATGCAAACATACAATTTCATATGCGTTATAAACATTCTATTTAAATCAATGCATTCTAAGTAGCATTTCTAAAAATCTTATAATCCAGGGAAGGAGAAGGGAAAAAGAGTTTGATAACCAAACTATTTCCTACATAGACACAAGATCAACAAAATCACACTACATGCTAAAATTTCTCACTATAAGTCTATCATTTTAATGGTACAGTTTTCATTTCACTACCATTTTAGAAGAGTATCAATCGACCTAACCTGACATTTCCAATTATTATGGTTGCAACAAAATGTTCTAGTTTTCTGAACAAGAAATCAAGATAGACAATCTTTCGATAATACAAGACCTCTTGTGAACACTCGCTACTCTTAATTTAATACAAAAACATATCATAATTTGCATCCTATCATTGAAAATCAAAATGTGATCAGAAGGTAAACGATGAGCTATCAACCAGATAATACGTATTAATGCATACACATCAAACAAGCTTTTCATTCACACTTTCTAAACATAATAAGGCAATTACATATATCCAAAAGCAGTTCAATGGAGCATTGTAAAATAGGTCCTCAATCAAATTGGTTTAATGATACACATAAAACAATCTTTCATGGAACACATTAATACACCCTTGAAGCTACTATAACATGTGCCCTTTTTATACTTCTTTTACAAATAAAGTTGTTTCACATAACAACTGTTCGCATATTAGTGCACATTACTTAAGATAGAATTATATTATGTTACTCCTACAATACATATGGAGAATTCTTAAGTGTCAACATATAGTTTTCTCCCAATAACCAATATGAACCTTCAAACCCATAGCCCCTTTATTATCTAAAACCCAAAAGCATCATAAGGCTCACACAAGGGTTCAAGAAGTCACAACCTTTCTCTTGCAATAAGAGATTTCACGCAGAAGATAATTACACATATAACAATCTTTTTAATTTCTAGAGAAAGAGAGGAGGAAGGGTGATAATCATTCAATTTGCTACATAATAAGCATTCCATATCTACCACACTAGTCCTTCAAGTGGACAACACTAAGCTGGATCATAATCTTAAACAAGCACACTTTGTACTTTCACATTCAGGACAACACTGACCAACCCAAATGGATTAGTCTAAAGAGTGCAACAATCAATAAGGAAGGTACATACGACTCTCTTTCTGAATAAGAGTAATCGTAGACCAAGACATCAATAAGAAAACAAAGTACATATAATCACTCAAAGACACCAACATCAAGAAGGTGAAAATAAGGTGTAAACACACCCGTTATACACACATTAAGTTCTGCTCAATCACACACATACAAAAAGGAGGACAAGCATACAACATAAGGTCAATACACCTCATGCCAACTAAGGGCACACACAAAACCAAAGATCCCAGTGTTTGCAACTTGGCTCTGATACTTCCCCCATTATCCTTGAGATACATAAATCATTTGTTCTAAAGGTTGGGAAGCAACCCGAGGGAGTTTATCATTGAAGACCGATCAAAATCCTTATTAAGAGCTTTAAGAGTAGAAGTCTCACCAAGTCAGTTATCCAAACATTTCTAATATCATAGTGCAGGGGTGGGGAAGAATCCACACCCAAGACATTCACCATACATCTCCCAAGAAAATGATCCAATTGAGAACCAATTCTCTTTGCTTCAACTTCTATAAAAAGGAAAAAAAAAAAAAGGCACACCTTAGGGTTTGATAGGGCTATTTGACCTGAAGGAGTATCAAGTGTGAGCTATGGTATTATTGATGACCCTTGAGATGAGAGAGTTGACTTGATGTTTTTTCCTTGTTCAAACTAGTGGAAACAAATAGGGATTTGAAAATATCCTATTGAACACACACTTATTATTTAAACTAGACAAATTGTCTTATTACTTGCTACTATGTTTTCAAATCATATTCAGAAGATCATCCATTGAGAAAACATTTTTTTACAAAAACACAAGTCAAGTGTCAAAATATTTTAAACTCAAAGTATCTTAGCACATCACTTTGAAACAATGTTGTAGTACATGTTAATCATTTAATAGAGCTTAGGAAGTAAACGTTAGCACATTCAGTGCATCCAATAGCAAGTAGTCCTCAAAAAAAAATTAAAAATATCAATAGTCGAAAAATACCGGGTAGCGCATTTTCCAGACAAATTAGCACATGAGAATATCAGAGTAGCACATTTGACACATATTTTAGTGTGTACTCCATTTGTTTTAGCGCATCCTTAAAAAAATTGTCTCAGACAAAGAGCAGATTATCAACTTTTTCATAAAATTGAAACCATCTTTGGATACCATGTTAGGTCTTCTCTCAGATTCAATTGTCATAGATAGGGTTTCTTTAAACAAAATCAAAGGATACCAACTAGTGATCTAAGTTTCACAACTTCAACCAATATCAACATCAAATACTTAGCTAGTTATCCAAGTTAGTCAAATCAATCTAGTTTCCAATATCAGGGCAAATCATCCTCCATCAGGGAACTTCATTACATCATTTGACGCACTTAGTCATATCAATAGAGGAATATTAAACCCTCTATTTGACTAGAAAGCTTGGGTGTCAAAACAAGGTATATTATTCTCAATTCAACCCATTTAAAACTAAAACTTTGATCACTCATATGAACACTCCTCGACACTTAAAGAAGAAGAATCTTCGTCAAAAATCTGATTTAAAGAGGAAAGTGCCAAGTCAAAAGAATATCTTAAGGAAAAGGATGTTTCTCCACATAAACTGTAAACTTTTGCTGAAACATCGCACATTCCTACACCAATTCCAGAATTATTCAGACGGTTGTGGAACTGAGTTTGACAAAGAGTCTCTAAAAACTCATGCTTTTGAACAAAGATTTGCATTATCACAACTTCTCAATAAAGGAGGAAAGATCAACTTGGCTTATTTTACTAAACAAATAATCACTTATTGAGTTGCAAACTAATTCTTCACATGCCTCAAAATGTAAATATCAACTAATATAATTTTCCCCTATTTATGAATTTTTAAGCTATCTATTTTAATATTAAATTTATTATACTTATTTACATTTATCTTTGTTTTCTTTTACTTTTAAACTAAGAATGACATTTAAATAAAAATTAAAAATTAAAACTTTTAATTAAAATTTAGTAAAAAATACACTTTAATTAAGAATAAATTTTAATAAAAATAAATGACAAAGTAAAAATATGATAAATGTTATTTTAAAATAAATTTGAATTAATATGTAAAACAGAAATATATCATATTTGCATATTCATAAATGACTATTACTCAAATACATATTAATCATATCATTAATGAATTAAATGCATTAAATTTTTTATTTTTTCTGAGAAAATTTGAATTTTTCACTTACTCTAACTAATAAGATAAAAGAAAAATATGAGAAACAAATTATTTAAAATAAAAATAAGAGTTGCACTATGAATTTTTTGTTCAAAAATTTTAATTCTTTGCTCTAATTGGTTGAACTAACTAAAAAATTAGATTGATGGAAGCAATAGTATCCCGCCTTGATAGGAACTAATAAACAATTGAATTTAGTTTCAATATTAATTTTAAGTCATCTTATAGATTGAGATACTACTTAATCTAATATTTAAATTAATGTTTTCCACGAAAAATAACAAAAGAAGAAAGTACACATACATCCACTACACAACCTTCATAGAGGAAATATTTTAGGTAAAAGAGAAGGGGAAGTGGAAGAGAGAGGGGTATTAAAATAATTATTAAAAGATCTTTTTTTGAATAGATTGATCAAGAATGACAATAATGCCATCCATTACTTTGAAACATCTTTTTCTACATTTTTTGTTGAAACATAATACTCCAATAACAATTGAAAACCCAAATCCAAAGCTCAATCCAATTCCCACCTCCCACCACACATGTTCCTCCCACTCTTGCTCACTCACATCTTCATCATACATTTGATTTGAAGGAGGAGAAGGTGAACAATTTATTTTGATCTGAAGTCCACAAAGGTTTGCATTGTTTGAAAATGATCTCTCATCAAATGTTAACCATTGAGCTCCTTGTGGTATTCTACCTGAAAAATTATTACAAGATATGTTCAAGTAACTCAAAAATGTGAGAGATTGTAGTTCATTAGGGATATTTCCAATAAGATTGTTATCTGAAAGATCAAGTGACTCCAATTGCACAAGGTTCCCAAAAGAAGTAGGATTTTTTCCATGGAGCTGATTCATTGACAAATTGAGAATCCTTAGACCAATGAGGAATCCAATTTCTTGAGGAATATCACCTGAGAAGTTGTTGTTTGAGAGATCAAGACACCGAACCAATGCCAAAGATTTCACATATTCTAGAACTAGCCCTTTGTTGTTTATTTCAATTTTATCTAAATAAGGCATTGAGCTTGAATTTGAGTATTGAAGGAGGACATCTGCACTTTGTGTTTGATTTGTCATTGCTCTCAAGTTTCTTAAGCTACTTGGAATAGCTCCAGATAGATTGTTATTTGACAAAATCAAGACTTGAAGATTTTCTAATTTTGTCAACTCTAAGGGTATTCCACCTTTGAATTTATTAGATCTCAACACCAAAATTCGAAGACCAATTAACTTCCCTATCCAATTTGGGATGGTTCCCTGCATGTTATTATATCCCAAATCTAGAATCTCCAAAGAAGTACAATTTTTAAGTGATGATGGAATTGTACCTTGTAGTTTGTTGCCTCCTAATTTCAATGTTTGAAGACAAACCATTCTTGTAATCTCACCTTCCAAATTATTATTTTCTAGATTTAACACTTTGAGTGTTGTTGAACAATTCCCAAAACTTGCAAAAATATTACCTGTGAGCTTGTTATTTGACACATCTAGAACCTCCAAGTGATTTCCTTCACAAATAGAATGTGGAAAGACACCACTTATATTATTATTTGCAAGTGACAAATAATTGAGTTGACTCTGGCCATAGTCATCAATGTTTTCTGAAATGATGCCATCAAATTGATTCTCAGACATGTCCAAGAATTGCACATCATGATAAGGAACTAAAACATTCCCTTGTAACTTGTTTCTATGTAAGTCAACATATTGAGCATTCAACTTACCGAACTTTGATGACAAAAGCTTTCCTCCAAATTGATTACATGAGAGATTGAGTGTGTTGAAAGATGTAAGGCCCCACAACCAATCAGGAATATTTCCACCAAGAGAATTGTTGGACAAGTCGAGTTCTCTTATATTGTATTGGGTGGATAAGAAAGATGGGAAATCACCATCCATATTACAAGAACTCAAATACAAATATTGAAGCTGAAATTTTGGGATCCAAAAGTCTTCAACTTTCACTCTCAAGAAATTATTAGAAAGACTCAAGTAATAAATCTTCGTCAAATTTTCTAGTTGAGAGAGTAAGAATGTGCCACTTAAAGAATTATTTGAAACATCAAGCTCGATCAAAGATGAGAGATTACCAAAAGTAGATGGTAAGCTTCCATTTAATTGGTTTGAACCAAGACAAAGATATGAAAGCTTTGATATCCCACCTAAAGAGCTCCATGGAATGTTGCCTCTTAGTGAATTTGTGGAAAGATCCAAAACTTCAAGCTGTGAGAGATTTCCAATAAAATTTGGAAGACTGCCTTCAATATTGTTATAAGAAAGATCTAAGGTGGTCAATGAGAACATATTTCCCATAGAATCTGGAAGACTGCCTTCAATATTGTTCTGAGAAAGATATAATCTGGTCAACAAGGACATATTGCCCATAAAATCTGGAAGTCTACCTTCAATATTGTTAACAGAAAGATCTAAGGCAGTTAATGAGGACATATTTCCGATAGAATTTGGAATCACTCGTCCCACATCTGAATTTACAATATAAAGGCTACTGAGCTGGGAAGCATGTTGCACAATGGAAGAGAGGTTGACTTTGAGACCAGGGTTTCCATACAATATAAGGTTACTCAAGTGTGGAAGGCTTAAAACAGCAGAAGGCATGGAACTGGAGATATTGTACTCACTGAGGTAGAGGTAAACCAGAGATGTAAGGTTAGAAATCCAAATGGGAAATGGCAGCAGAGTGAAGTAAGTACCAACAAGCTGGAGATGGGAGAGTGAGGTGAGGTTTCCAAGAGGAGAGAGAGGTGTACCTGGCATATCAGACATGACAAGTGATGTAAGATTGGGAAGAGAAGCAACACTCTCTACCACGTCTCTTGTCAGATTCACATCTGCTAGTCCAAGGTGCTCCAACCCTCGCAAATTTCGTATCCACGAGCTCGACTGCCTCGTCTCCAGCTCAGAATTGTAGGAGATGTCCAGAAATGTCAAGCGAGACATGTTCCCAATCTCACTTGGTATTCGGCCAGTAAGCCCACACTCAAGCAAGCTCAAATGTGTCAATGTGCTGAGGCTCGGAAGGTGTGAAGGGATGGAAAGAGGGGACAAGTCAACATAACTGAGGTCGAGGTACTCCAAATGCTGCAGTTGGAATAAAGCAGGGAATATTTGGCTGCTTGAATTCCTCACTAGTGCTGACAAGGAAAAAAGAAAGTTTCTAAGATCCACACGAACCACGTGGCCAGTGAGCCTGTGGCAGGTGATTCCCTTCCAAGAGCAGCAGTATAACCCCTTCCACGATGCCAGGGAGTGATATGGATCGAGCAGGTGTTGTTTGAAGAGGTTGAGGGCAGATAATTCGTGAGGAGGGCATCCTCCCCATAAGGAGGAGCAGCAGCAAGGAGAGGCGAGCAGGAAAAAGAGCACCAAAAACATTGGTTTGGCCATGTTGAGGGAGGGTGTGAATATTAATGGTTACTTGCATTACATGGAAATGGGTGTGAGTATTTATAAGAAGCGTAGGTTGCCTTCATACAATTTTCAGTCTTGAACGCGTGGAAGACATGCAATTATAATTTTCAAAGTCTTGAGCGTGGGGAAGATGTGGTGGAAGTGTTGTATTCAAATGATAATTGTCAAACTCTTTCCAGTAACGCGTGGAAAAGTAGGCTGCTTTTAATCACGCCTCTACTTCTCCGGGGAAAAGGCTCTAATTTTGAGGTAGAGGGCGTGTCATTAGCATGACGTAAATATTTTGGCGTTTTTGTTGGGAGAAATTACACGGAGATTGGGGTAAGATGAGCGCATGAATTGTAGGCCCCTTTCTTAATGATTTACTTACCACTTCCTTCATACAATTTTGAATGGCAACCAAAGCCTTGAGAGTGTGGAAGATGGGGAGACACTCTTTGAGTGATTATTTTCAAAGTTATGTTCGTAAGTGGAAAACATGCAGAGATCTAATTTTCAAAGCCGCGTGGAAATTTAAGATAATTTTAGTAAATACAATTTTGTCAATGTTCTCGTTTTTTATATTTTCATGTTTTCACATTGACTTTTTTAAATGATAATTGTCAAAGTCTTGATGTACATCAATGAATGGTAGGCTGCTTAAGCACGCCTCTTCTTCTCCGAGGAAACCGCTCTAATTTTGACGTTACCATGACGTAAATATTTTAGCGTTTTTGTTGGGAGAAATTAGACGGAGATTGGGGTAAGATGAGTGCATGAACATGTACATGAATCGTAGGCCCCTTTCTTATATATTTTGTACATGGCTTGTGAATTTTGTATATTTATGATAATGTTTATTTAATTTTATATTTTTAAGAAATATTATAATTGTAAACTTAAATTGACATAAGTTAGATTTGAGAATGAAATGATGATTAAATTATAAAGAATTGATAATACTTGATTTAGATTTTTAATAGCTTTTTAAAAAAAAATTCTTATTATTAATATAAATTTCTAACAACAATTCAATTTTTAACAATTCTTTCTTTTGAAATTATTGATTTAGATTTTTAACAACCTTTTGAAATATAGTTTAGAGAAGACTAGAATTTTCAAATCTACATTAATTGTTCTAATTCTTTTAAATGTAAGAAACAAAATACAAGTGCATGATTATTAATTGAGAATTTTCAAAACCACATCAATAATTGTGTTGATTAATGGTTAGATATAATATATTTTACAATTACTATTTTAAAGTAGAAAATAAGAAAACTATAATTTAAGAAAGTTATGTTTTTATTAATTTAATATCTTTTAACAAAATCACACATACAAATTTATAATGTTGATATCATTCATTTTCTAATATGATAAACAAGTCATAATTTTGGATGAAGAAAAAGTCTTAACATTGTGGAGATGTATTAAACTTTGTTAAAATCATAATTTTTGAATTATTGTTGGCATGTATGAGATTATTTTCTAATATAAAGAGATTATTTTGTAAAGTCTTTGGAATGTTGACAAAATTAGATAATCATAATTTTTTTACATATAATCTATCATTTTCAATCTTTTCTAAACATTTTAACCATCAATTGTTTTTAAACTTGCAAAATCTTAGACAAAAATATATGGTTTTAATAATCAATCCTAATATCTTATGTTGGACATCAATTTTTACCTAGTAAATTAAGATTGGTTTGAACGTGGGCATTCTCTAGTCTTTATTTATTTTTTATATTAGTTTATATATATTTGTAATGGTGTCTTTAATATTTTTTATTTAATTTTATTATTCTAATGACTATTGTAATGTACTTTTGTAACAACCCTTCTTTAAAAAATCTTGTAAAAAATATAAAAAATTTCAAAGTTGCTTTAATAATTTTAATCCTTTTGGAATTAAAAGAAATAAAAAGAGAAATGCATGATCATTAAATGATTGAATGGTTACATAAACATATTTTACAATTGATTTTATAAGATAGAAAATAACAATATTCTACAATTCAAAAAAATATAATTTTGTTAATTTAATTTTCTATCTAATTTTATATGATTTTCATCTAAATTAACTAAAAATATAAATGATGATAGTTATATGGTTGTCATTGATTATATGCAGTTGGCACCCAAAATAAGATCAAATAAAAAATATAAATGAGTAAAAGTACAAAGTTGTGTCACACTTTTATAAAGGAAATGACCAATGTTGATTAAACATTTTAAATTGGATCAATAGAAAGTGAAATATAGGTTTTGAATTTTGAAATAATGTAAACTAATAAAATGTATATTATTTTTAGTATTTTATGTTTGTAATTTAAAAAATAAATAAAAAATTATTTGAACATAGTATTTTACAAAGTAAACACTATATTTTAGTTGTTGATAAAATGTTGAAATTGAAACTTTACACAAGGCACCACACTTTATTTAGTAAATTGTACCTTTTTTTCTTTAATTTTTTTGTGTATACTGTTAACTTGAAACTTTAGTGCATGGATATATTTTTTTTACTATTTTTTATAAGTATATATCTCTCAATAAATTTGAAAAGTTGTGTGTACTGAAATATAACTCTTTCCATTTGGCACTACCTTTTTTCTTCATTATTTATTCAAATTAGAAAATAATTATATCATCTTGACATAGATTCTTTTCTCTAGTGTATCATATATTTTTCAAAAAATCTAAACAAATTTAAATATTTTTCCTTGACAAGAAAATCAATCTTATATTTTAGTGTCGATCACCCACTTTCAATAAAAAAAAAGTATAAAATATAATTAAAATATTAAAAGATCTATATTTTGGAATATTCACTTGTAGATGTATAAAAGGGTATTTTTACATTTAAAAAAAATATTTATAAGAGTAAAAGTTGTTGAAACATTGAGTTTTCCAAAACAATATTTATTTTGTAATTAGACCCAAAGTGATATAAAATATACATTTAGTAGACAATTCCAACTAAAAAAGTTGTGGCCCACATATAACTTAGTTATAACGAATCTATCTAGACCATATGTTTGACTAAATTAAATTTTTAGTTAGAAATGTACTTAAATTCACTTGTGCTGATAAGTTGGCTTGAAATGTGACACAATATTGTACTTTTACCCAAATGTTGATATTTATATGGTTGGCATTGGTTATCGAGTAGTCATGCTTGAGGATAAGCCCAAACACACAAAAATGATCACCAACCAACAAAATTTTAATCTCAACAACTGAAATTAGAATCTCTTTTTTTTTTTCAAATTCTAGTCACAATCTCTTTTTAGGATCAACCAAAATTACAATATCTATTCATAGGACTTTTCTGTCACAATTCTCTTTTCCCTCCAATGGCTACTCTCAACCTTTGGCTCTTTGTTTTGTCATTTTTCTATAGCTACCTTGTTTGATCTTCTCTTTGGTTCTATCCTCTATGTCCTACTTGTAACTATGTTGACCATCCACCAACTACTCATTGAAACATTTAAAATCATGGTGGAAGTCCAACGATCAAGGCTCTAATCAGAACATGCCATGAAACTAGCCATCCATAGTAAATCAAAAGTCTTCATATTGGCGACACACGCCCTATTGGAGTGAGACTATCCAAGTGTCTTCAATGCCACAAAGAATACTTATTGAAGAGACATAATTGCATCATGGGGAATCTTCTCGAGTCCCTTCGATTCCCAATGAGGAGCGCTAACATGAACAAATAAAACCCATCGATGAGACTTACATCAATGGAAGGATTTTTGAGTCTTACCAATCACCAATGAAATATTCCTTGATGAGACTTGTCCACATCGAAGGAGGTCCCTTTTAGTCTCTTCAATCAATGATAAGACATAATGAAGTGAAAAGCTTCCATAGGGGATAGAATTGTTAAGTCTCCCCAATCCCACAATGAGAGATGTATTGGAGTTCGACAAGAGCTCAAAAGAGTAACTTCAATCAAATGAGGATGTTGACATGAGTACTCTGATCAGTGAGAGATTGGTGAAGTCTTGCTAAGTGAACAAATGTCTAGTTCCATTGTGAAGGCTTACTCGAATTGGAAGGAGATTTTTTGTGTCTCATTGATCCACTCAAAATCTAACCTAATTCTACAAACACTAACTCCAAACTAGGCTAACACTTAGATCAAACAAAAAATGTAGTTCCAAAGAAAAAAACTGCCTTCAACAAAAATGAAAAATATGTACAATGATGTGGATTGCTCTCACACCCAAGATACTCCTACATCAAACACCTCAGGTAGGAGAAACATTCCATAGATGGGAACTCATGAACGCTTAGGCCAATATGGAATCAAAATTCCAAACTAAGCCAACTCTATCACCTTCAACCGTGATGCCTCTTCAACTAGTTTCCCTTTCCACCAAACTAGATATTCTAGGTACTCCTTTCTATGTATCTTCTTAACAACCCTAGAATCAATGATTTCATCTACCTCATCAAATTGTTTCTTAAGTAGCTGATTTACTCACGCTATTCCATCAGATGTATCTATAGGCAAATGTGTTTGGGCACTAGTCTCTCCCTCTTAATGCTAATATAGATCATTCATATTGAAGATAAGTGAGATATATATGTTCCCTGGAAGGTCAACTTAATAATCATTGGCTAAAAACTTTAGCAAGATCCTGCAAGGACCTATTTTCCTCCATTTGAACTTATTATAGGTTCCCTATGGAAACCTCTCCTTTCTAAAGTGAACCTATACTAGTTCATTGACTTGAAACTCTATTCCCTTTTATTTAAATCAACATAATCCTTGTACTTGGTAGTAATCTTCTCTAACTTTTCCTTCACTTCTTTATACAAATCCTTGATGTGCTTTGTAAAATCCTCAGCCACAACACTTGACCTCACTAAATCTGCAATATCCTTGAGTTCATCCATGCCCCTTGGGTGGTAACCATACACAATTTTGAATGCACTTTGTCTTACACTCCTAGTGACTAAATTGTTATAGGAAAACTATGCCTGTGGCAACATCAAGTCCCACTGATTTGGTCTATCACCAATCAAACATCCCAACAAATTACCTAGACTCCTATTGACAACTTCAGTTTGACCCTTAGTTTGTGGATGGTATGTTGAACTAAAACCCAACTGTGTACCCAATTTCTTCCACAATGTATGAAAAAAATGGCCAACAAACCTTGTATCACGATAAGAAATAATACTTTTGGGCAAGCGATGTAATTGAATTACTTCTTTGAAAAAAAATTTGCTATGCGGGAAGCATCACTAGTCTTTTGACATGAAATAAAATGAGCCATTTTGGAAAATCTATCAACAATAACAAAAACTGAATCATTATCTCTCTAAGGTCAAGGAAGCCCTAAAATAAAATGCATGCTAATTTGTTCCCATGGTCTCTCTAGTATCGACAATAGTTGATACAAATCTTATATTCTACTTCACTCAGTTTGCTTGCTGACATATTCTATATTCTTGTACCATCTTCTTGACATCAACGCTCATCCTTTCCCAAGAATAACTCTCATTTAGTAGGGCTATTGTCTTATCAACTCCAAAATATCAACCCAACCCACCACTATGTTTTTCTCTTATCAAATTCTCCCTCATGGAGCCTCAAGGTATGCACAACCTTTTACCTTTGAACAAGTTCTCTTGAATAAAATACTCTAGTCGTGGAGTTTGATCCACTCCCATTGGATTCTTGCATGCCTTCCATGCTTCCTTAAAATCTAAATCTTGTTCATACAACTCACCCAAAGAATCAAATCCAAGAACACTCACCTTTATCTCATTCAACAATAAACTCCTTCTACTTAGTGAATTAGCAACTCTATTGGATTTACCACTCCTATATTTCAAAACAAAAGAATGAATTTACAAAAACTCAATCCATTTCATGTGCCTTTGATTCAACTTACCTTGGATGTTAATGAACTACAAGGCATAATGATCCATATACAACATAAATTCTTATGGAAGAAAAAAATGTCTCCACTTCTTGAGTGCTCGCATGCTTGCATCAAATTCTCTATCATACACTAAGTATTTCCTCTTATCTTCATTCAATTTCTCACTGAAGTATGCTACTAGTATTCCTTCTTGATTGAGAAATCCTCCTATAATTGTTCCACTTGCATCCCAATCGACCTAAAAAATTTTTCCAAAGTCTGGTAACCCCAACACTGGTTGCTTTGTCACTTTACTCTTTGACAACTGAAAACTCTTTTCCATTATAACTGTCCATTTAAATTCTTTCCTTATTCCCCTTCATTATCTTAGTAATGGGAGCAAATATCCCACTGCAACTCCTTATGAACTTCACATAGAAGTGCACCAACCCATGAAAACTACTAGCTTCAAAAGTATTCCTTGTTGATGGCCAATCAATAATAGCCTCAACCTTTTTAGGGTCCATTTTCAACCCTTCCTTTGAGACTACAAATCCCCAGTAAAACAATTCATTCTTCATGAAAGTATACTTTTTCAAATTCATCATTAGTTTTTATTCTTCAAGTTGGTCTCTATGATAACTAATTTGTTATTATTCCTTGAGGAATCTCATAAACTTCATGTTGAGTTGATCAGATTGGTTGTGTTTTTTATGGTCATTTTTTGCCTAAAAGTGACCTTCCACATACATCTAGTGAGGTAAAGATCTTGAAGCTCATGGTATAGAGCAACTGACCAATAAAAATGTAAATTGAGAACATGTTAATAAATATCAAAGAAAATTTTGAATATTCTCCCTTGAAATAAATAGGCATAAAAAACAATGTGGCACTCACAATTTCGTTGGTCATGATGTTGAAACTCAAGGTGTATAAATTTGAATAATATGTATAAAGGTAATGTGAAAAAATATCCTTGTGTTAACAAGGAAAATCTCTTATGTCTAGTAGGTATGTTGGCTAGACTATAATCTAAAAAGTGACCCTACCTTATACCTTCGTATGGTGAGTAATATAGAATAATTTTTGATCAAAATCAGCTCAAAAAGATTAAAAGCATCAAAATGAGACAAAGATGTCTTAAACTTCATGTCGTTAATTGGTGGCTGAGACCATTGAAGCAATAATTATGAAAAAAATGCAATTAATCATAGAAATTATGAACTCCTCAGTGTTGTGAAAGCCCCCTCCAAAATTGTAGGCAATATTATTTTATCATTTTTATTAATGTAATTCTGGGTTCTAATGTCATTCAACAATTTCATTCTTAATTTGACTTTGAGTTTTAATTTTTTAATCCAGCTAGGGTTTTACATGATGTTAAGAGCATTCATAGTTCTAAGGGATGTATATCCAATCATATTGTTTTTAAAAACTATTTTACATTGGTGGTTAGAAGGATTTTGATTTCATTTCTCAGTAGTCATGGCCAGAATCTAGTGGTAAATGTAGTTGTGGTTGCATTTTTGCAAAAAGCTACATTTTAATATATTTATTTACATAACCTTGTGAGGTGTGTTTTCTCACCTAAAGCTTGGATAGTAAAACCATCTTTTTTGAGGAATAGCTTATGAGAGACCTGTGTTTTCACTTGGGGAGAAGTAGAACAATTTTTCTTAGTCAAATAATTACATGATAAAATTCTTAAACTAAGATACTTGATGTATAGAATTCTACAAATAACAAAAGTGGATTTACACCTAAAAAGTGCATGCTTATTATATTTGAAGAATAAAATTTGATCTCTTGATGAGCAAATAAAGAGTACAACAAATGTGACTTTTGAGTTCAGGGGACTCTCATAACAAGGAAGAAGAGAAGGTCGATTTTAGCTTGGTCAAGGCATCCAAAACTAATGAAAGAAAAAGCCAAATAAGTCTAGAAAAGCAAGTTGAAAACTAAAAATGCACTTTTATCATATACAAAGAAATAAAATTTAAGCTATTGATGAGCTAATAGAGACTAAAATAGTCATGGATTTTGAGTATAGGAGAGACTATCACAACAAGGGAGAGGAGATAGTCAATTGAAATTTGGTCAGAACTCCAAAAGAAAAGCAAACAAAATCAAATTACAATTAATTTACCAGGAGTAGTGACAAGAATATGCTATCAATTTAGATGCTACAGTGCACTAAGGATAGCTTCAATGAAATTTAATACCATGTTTACAAGACCAATAGCAAGGAAGCTGGCCAATGCAATAAAATATTCACCACTACATTCCCTCACACATTTGCACCATATTTCAAAGTCTTTGCATTCTTCTTTTCCCAATTTGATTTGATTTAGCGCCTACTTATACAATGTTTTCCTCCTCGTTTTGCCAAATCTTCACTTGCTTAAACTTCTCATACAAAGTTATTATATGATGTACGCAATCACATAATCATATGGCAATGGGATATCTGTTTGCTTCAACGCTAACTTTTTCGAAGTAAAATAATACTCAAACATTTGTAAAACCTGAAAAGTGATTTATTATTGCAAGACCATTTCAAACTAAAATCCATGTTTGTAATCTAGTATAGTTATCCACCATTGCAATAGTTGAAATGCAACAGTTATTATTTAGAAATCCATCTGGATTTGCAAGTGCGCAAGAACTTAGTAATCCAATGAAAGCTCAAAATGCAATGCCACTTTCAATATCTGTGATCTTTCTGGCTAGATTTTGTTTCAAAAAATTAACCTACACAATTAAAAAAACTAAAAAGAAAGTCATACATTCTCCATGCCTATATTCTTCATTAATGTGGCTATTAAAATTTAAGCAGGTTTCTATATGTGTACTAGTGAACCTAGTCTTCCTCTATTTGCCTGTCATTTTAGCTAGTGATTTATCATTCCTTAACAAACTCCAACTCCCTTGACAAATTACTCTATGTTATCTCATCATTTCACAGGCATAGAATTCAAATATGCTCTAATATAGAATGAGAGAGGATTAAAAGATTTGATATTTGTATTGATTGAATCTAGATACAATCAAATCAATCTTACATTGATTGCATTGGCTATGTAAAGTCATTGTTTGCCCAAATAACTGTACAAACTCCCTTACGAGATTAACTCCCAAAATAAATTTGATTTATTGACAATAAAAGAGGGGTAAAAATTTATTCAAAACAAGGAAAACAACAAAGCACCAGGGGTCAAACCGCCCTGTCCATATCCAATATGTTATCTAACTGATGAGCCAAATCAAGAGACAATTGACTCCTATCAACAATATACCAATTTTGCAAGTGTTCAGAGGCCCATTTGGCCAAACAATCAGCAACCTCATTCCATTCTCTAGGGATATGCTAAAAAGAAACACATTCTAGAGAAGCAGACATTTGAAGAATATGATAAACCACTCGAAGTTGTTAGGATTCCCAAAGATACTGAGAGGGGGGGGGTGAATCAGTATCTTGCCAGTTAATGGATTTTCTTGACTTATTAAATGAATTGCATTCCAAAACAGTGTACCGGTAAACCAGAATTAATGCAGTAAATAAGAACAGTAAACACAACATACAAAACACACCATAACACAATATTTTTGGCAAGGAAACCCAGTGTGGGAAAAACCTCGGTGGGATTTGTGACCCACAATATTCGCTCACTGGCCAATAAGTGAATATTACTTACAAAATGTGGGCCTGCACATGCAGGAAGGCCAAGTGCCTAGAGCTCATTGTTCAATTACGAAAGGAAGTCTCACTGACTTACAAAAGTGGATTATGGAAATCCAAATAATGTACTGCTACAAAAAGCATCTGCTATGCCAGATCCAGTACTGGTTTAAGCTCTTGCAATAATCATAAACCTTAAAGTCTGCCTTAATATTCGAACATAGTATCCATCTATGTCACATGCATATCACCTATATAAAATGTTCTACAAGATCTCATACTTATATATGAGCCTTATTACAATATGCCTTGTCAGCTTACAAAAAGATATTACAATTAAATGCATTAAGTAATAAACAAAATCTTGTTGGCTTAGGGTGCCGGTAATCAATCTTTTCGCTGCCAGTGAACTGTATGCCGGTGTAGAGTCTGCCGATGCTGGTGCCTACCAGTGTCATATGATTGTAAGGTTGCCATCAATGACAATACCTTCAATCACCTACAATTTCTCATTGGAGTGTGCATTTGCCAACAGAAGTAACCTCCAACTAGCTTCAGTAGACTGCATCCGATTTAGTAATCTAACAACCACCTACGAGTCAGACTCACAAATAATCATGTGCTACTCACACTCACAACCCTGCTCCACAACAAATAAAAGAGCAAGAGCCTCCATCAAATTATTGGTGTGATTCCCTTTATAAATAGAGAAAATAAACTAGACATCCCCCAAACTATCTCTCCCAACGCCACCAATCCTGGTAGGGCTGGGGTTACCACGAGAAGACCCATCAGTGTTAATATTAAAAACCCCCAGCGGAGGAGGGAACCACTTCCCTTCCCTATTAATTTTCTGGAAGGGTTGTCGACCTCTATTTCTCTTGATCTTACACCGTGAAGGAGGAAAATAAAGACAATCATAGCAATTAGTATTAGCAGGGTCAACAGCCTCCGACATGTCACATTTGGCACAGATAGTTTCTCCCAAAGAGTAAAGAATTTTCCTCCACAAGTGTTGAACTCCCAATTGAACATCCTGATAAATATTATTTGCGTTCAAATTTTTATGTTATGGCCATGTATTGCTTAGAATCTATAGATATTATTATTGAATAGCCTTGGATAAAGAATTTGCAACTACTAATCTAAGAACCTTATCATATAAAAAAAATCATAGGGCATTGATGCAAAAAAAAAGGATGGAAATTGTATGGTATTTCACATAATATTAGGGAAGAGGATAAAAAATTAAAAAAGAATGAGAATAGAGAAGCATGATAACAATTGTGTGGCAAAGCCTAAAAAGGAGGACAATGAAGAATGTATCTAAGACAATAAGGAAGCGAGGAAAGATGGATTATAAGAACATAAAGAAGGATCTAATGAAGAGCATAATGAATTGTACAAGAAACTCACACCCTTCACCTACTCAAGATCTAAAAGAGCAAGTGGGAGATAGGCTGGAATGTTAGCCAAAGAAAAAGAAGCTAAGTGTAGAAAGGTTATAGTATATTGGCATTGTTTCATCTAGACACAACAAAATATAAATGAATTATTTTTTTAAGAGAATGAAATGGATTTATCCAAAAGGACAAAAAATTTCAAGAAAATTAAATTGGTAGGTGTCAAGCCAAATTTCACAGCCTTTGCTAGAATCCTTTCTGCCTCTCCCAAAATTGGAGTTTTAGAATCGGGTATGGAAATCCATCAAAACATAATGTAAGGGGGGTTCTTTTAAACAAAGTTTAAAATTCATGAGGTGAAGAAGGTAGATCATTGGATCTAAAGAAATGAAATTCAGTTTGAAAAAAGTCCTTGCAATGTCTATGGTAGATAGATACATGAAGAAGCCAGTGAGACATGGGGACTAGAGTAATCTGTTCATATGAAAGCAACTACAAAACCATTCATAAATATTTTATATGATAAAAAACCACTCATCCAACTTGTTTGGAATCATGTGGTGCTTGTGGATGATTTTTCACATCCAACTTCCCCTAATGCAAATAGAAGCACAAACATGTCAATCAATGATGCAAGTAGTTTGGGTCAATCAATTGCAAAGCGGTTCTTTGACAAGATTTCTATAACATTAGTTGTAATGATTCTATTCGGATCCTTGTGAAATCACATAAAATATTACATACTCTCAACATTTAGGTCTCTTGAAATGGGGTTCTTTGTTTGATCCTCCACATAGTTTCCCTTGGTTCGAGGTAGATGCAAACGTAAGTAACCAACTGCTTCAATGCAATATTCCTTTCTTCAAACCAAATTGTTAGATATAAAAGATATTAAATGAGGTTTTGTATTCAACATTTGATTTCTTTTTTAAAATGATGGCCATTTATATGTGTGCAATTGGGGATTGTTATCAGTAGCTTCCTTGTGAAATATCATATCTAAGGTTCACGTTGATAATAATAATCCTCTACTAGAAGGTGATTTTATTTTGAGATATTCATTGATCAAACTAACAAAATAAATATGTATGCTATCAAGAATGAAATTTACAATTTGCTTAAAAAAAATTATAACATATACTTTGAATCTATATATTTATCTAGGTAATATATCACAAATTTGTTTGTTGATTGAATATTGTTTTAATTCATAATTTTACTTGTTATTGTGAATGTATAAACCTATATGCAAAGGAAAATTGCATGTTGTATCATCATTATTCTTAACATACCCACTATAAAACTAAAAGCTATTCCCAAATTATATGATTTTTAAAAAATAATGACAAGAAAATAATGTTGAAGGTAAGAAAATCTCTAGAATATAATAGGGAAAAACAATATTTGAAACCTTGTAAACTTTTTGAAATTTTCTAATTTCTATTTTTTAAAATATTGTTTAAACTATGAGATTTCATTGTGCAAGTTTATGTTCAATCCATTGTACAATCAATTTTTAAGACACAAACCAATATAAAAATAAAAATATGACTTCAATAAAACTCATGACATTTCTAAAACCCAGAATATAAAACTTGAACTATAATTCAAGCTAGACCATTAAGGCTGAAAGTTGATATTGGAAATACATTCTTAAATTTTGCACATCTAAACTGAAAAATTTTGTTATAAGAAAAAATAAAATACTAAATATTCTTTATTGAAGTAGGCTATTCCATGTAAAATTTGAAAGTGGTATCCATCTCAAATAGTCACAAAATAAAACTAGAAAAACACAACTATTATTATGTGTACATGGATGATAATTGCACTGAAAACTCAAGAGGTCAAGCACTGCTGTCAATGTTTATTCAAACATTTTCTTTCTTTAAACTACCCACTGAAATCTATGACCATTAGAAAATTGTATATCACAAATTTAGATACAAAGTATTGGTTAAATTTTGAGAAGAACTATAAATAAAATGCAACAAAAGTAATAGTTTGTATCTACCTTTTCATTCACCAAAATTTTAAGACACGATACAAATACACACTTCAACCATATTTAAATAGAGGATTTCCATTTTGAAAAAAAAATAAAAAACATTGACTTGGATAGAATTTTTTCTTTCAAAATTAAATACTTTACATTTAAAATTTTAAAAATCTAATAATAATATATGAAAAAAAATATTTTTTTTTTGCTTTGAAATTAAAAAAATTTCACATTTAAAACTCATAATTTTTATTTTTTTGATCGGTGACTACTTTTGACTGGAGCTTGAACCAGTGGGGCCACAGAAGGGGACCCCATACCCGAATACATTATGATAAGATATTAACACCTCCTAACTGAATCTCACAATCATCTCTCCTTATCTCTTTGCTCTCAACTTATCTCTCCATTCTTCTCTCTTTATCTCTCTATTCTCACCTTTTCCTCTCCACGCTTGTTGTCTCCATGCTTTCTGCCTCCTTCCATCGACTTCTCTCCATATCATCCTCCATGCACACCTCCTTATCTCTCCACAGATCAACCTGTTGTTGCCACCATTCTCTTCATGCCACCACTTTATCTACTATGCTTCCTCAACATGTCTGCAACACCACCAACGGGGGGTGTCCAACATCACCAACAGATGCAACGCAGGAAGGGAGGTATCAACACCTCTAGCATGGCATCCAAACACCATTGGGCCACATCGATGGAAACACCAAACAACACAAACAACTAAGCAGCGAGCTATCAATAGTCAAATTGGTCTAGGGGTTTGAACCATAAACCTATGTGGAAACACAAAGTTACAACTTTCATTGCACCATGGGGTCAACCCCTAAAACTTATAAAATTTGATAATAATAAAAGAAATGTATTTTATTTTCTTTGAAAACAAAAAAACTTTGCATTTAAAAATTATATAATCTAATAATAATATAAGAAATTAAATGTTTTTTTTATTATTTAAATTTATAAAATCTAATAACAATAAAGAAAAGGCATGCTTTCTTTGAAAAGAAAACAAAATTGAATTCAAAATTTATAAAATCTAGTAATAATAAAGAAAATCAATTAATTGTTTAATTAATAATAATAATGAAAATTAAATATATATTGTTTTTAAATTGACAAATTTTATTGATGGTCAAATGTACGTCAAATTAAATAACTTTTATTTTTATTGCCAAAAGTTTTTACATCATAAAAGAACTACAAAGAAAATGCAACAAAAGTAATAGTTTTTATCTACCTTTGCATTCACCAAAATTTTATGACACTATACAAATTCACACTATAACCATGTTTAAATAAAGGATTTCAAAAGAAAAAACATTGACTCGCAAGAATTGTTTTTATTTTTTTTGCTTTGAAAACAAAAAAACTTTGAATTTAAAACTTATTAAATTTGATAATAATAAAGGAAATGCATTTTCTTTTCTTTGAAAACAAGAAAACTTTGTATTTAAAAATTATATAATCTAATAATAATATAGTTAATTAATTTTTTTTTTGCATTTAAATATATTAAATCTGATAATAATAATGAAAATACATGCTTTACTTTGAAAACAAAACAAAATTGTATTTAAAAATTATAAAATCTAATAATAATTAAAAAAATTTATTACCTTTTTTTTTATTAATAATAATCAATTACAATTTTTCCAACTATTCTCATTAATAATAGATATTGTGCTACCAAGTTCCTTCCACCGGTTAGTGATGCAGAGGCTAGAGGATATAGTTGAAATCTTGTAAACTAAAGTGGAATATGGACCCAAACCCCAACACTCCTATGGTGTTTCAAATGCTCAATATGCCTCAATAGGCTCAAAACTTGTCTTCACCTTAATCAGGTGTTTCCCCTGCCTCCACACACTTCAAAAAACTTCACTTAACATGTTCCAAAGGTTTTCAAACCATCAAACCTTCAATTGATATCAAAACCCAAATCTAGCCCTTCACTAGGCCTAGTTTCCTAGTAGCCTGCTGGGCTGTTTTTGGCTCTTTTCACACACATTTCCCAAAAAATGGACCAATGTTATGACTGATTTAGATGCACAATATAAACCTCTATCAACTCCCAAAATATTGCCTATGGCTGTTTTGGAACAAAGCCTTCAAAAAACCGCTGTCCTCATTCTCCAAGAGGGCTAATTAGGTCCACTTTGTGAAGGAAGTACCCTCCAAACTCACAACCAGATTAAACCCTTTTGTACAGTCTTTAGTTGGGCTCCCAATCCAAGGATTTTCAAGGTTTTAAGTCTTGGTTGCACTCCTAAATACCCAAACACCAAAACCCTCCTTAAAATGGCTTAAAAACTAGGGCCTTCTTGTTCAAACCCCAAAACTCACTTCCAGAACTTCTCCTTCAATATTCATCATGCATTTACCATCTCCTAACGCTGTTTCACATAAAAATACTACCTCCTTAAGGTAGATCTTCTGCTGCTACAACTATGGCATCAAAACCATGTATTTTCACAGTCAAAACCCATGGTGTACACCTGCAACTTCACATCTCCAACATGTTATAAGGGTTAGAAATGTATTATACATGTTAGGCAGAGCCTCTCCTATGAGAATCAGATTCTTACATCCATAGAAGGGCTCCAAATTGCATTTTGGGCCTTCAATGCCAATGAAACACTCAGAAAATTTAGGACAGCCAACACAAAATGATAATATCTGATCAAAACCTTCTATAAAATCATTCAAAACAATGTTTAATACTGATTCCTAAATTACTTTAGCCTCCACCATGAACATACAACACTTCCCAATCAATAAACCATCAATAAAATCAAAGGAAAAGCAAGAAAAGACTAGTTTCTATTGATTTTACTGTTCTGTCCATACTATGTCCGTACAGTACATCCAACCTAGCCAAAATGGCATTACAAAGCTTTATAAATCCTTCCTCTAACTTCCCAAACCGAAATCCAATTAGTTTGAGTGATTAGAGTGACAAAACAACTCATAAACCACTTTCCCTCCAAAACTGTAACTAGCCATTAAAATTCAAAATTTGAATTTCTAACTTTATTTCTAAAGCATTTCATCAACCAAAACCTATCCTAATCAAATTATTTTGACATGATATGACCATTAAAGCATATTAGAACCCTATTCAATCTATCTAGACTCCTAGGCATCATTTGCCCATTTACATAGCATTTTTGGTCCTAAGGCCTTTATCAGGACCTTTAGGATTTTTTACTTTAAAATCATATTGGTCATTACAAATGGCCATTATTGGCTTCAAAACATTCCAATTCACTTTCAAGGATGCTTTGGGGTCTTCATTCATGCTTTTAATCTTCTTGGTCTCATGTGGTCTCTTGGATGCTCCTGCATCAGTTAGGGTTTAGACGGTTTCTTTCACTCGGTGTCACCGCCAATGAGTGGAGGGTTTATGGATCAGGGCCACCGCCAAATGAAGGGGGAGGAGGAAGAATCTCCGCCATCACAGAATTTGTGGGTGGGAAATGTGTCCGCTGACGTTACGGAGACTATGCTGAGGGAAACTTTTACAAAATTTGGAGATATTGATAACATAATGCCGTATCCTCAACTGAACTATGTGTTTGTGTATTTAAGCATATCGAGCATGCAATAGTTGCAAAGGAGGTCCTGCAAGGTGTCCCTTTGGGCGACAACAATCTAAAAATTGAATTTTCTCGGGTTGGACGATGAATTTGGGTGGGGCAGCAAGGCCACAGCTTGTGTGGCCACAACCACACAACACAAACACTCTTAAACAATGCAGGTGTATCACGGTTGGTAGATGATAATTTTTCTGAACAGTAAGTGCATGGCGCTAGGATTGATGATTTTTGGGAAATGACGACACTGGTCCTTCCTCACTGGTAGATGCAATGGGCAGATGTGTCATTTGATGACCATGATTTGGTTCAGTTACAAACTTCTAATCATTCTCCTCAATGGGTTGTCAAGGATGGTCGCTAGCGTGACTTGGCTTATAACAAATTCTTGTCGGCTTTGTCATATTTTCGCAAATTTACAGGTAATTCTATTCCAAAACCTTCACGTTCTTATTATAAATCTTCTATTCCCAAGGCATTAATATTTCAGGGCATTCTGGGTCCTCCTCCTATTGATCACCCAAAGACTCCTTTTAAGCGTTTTCATTCCTTTTTTGGTTTTAAAAAACCTAAGAAGCGTAGATCTATTTCACCTCAACTGCCATTCAACATTTGTGATGGCTCCCCACATTTTGATGGTTTTTCCCCATTAGCTCCTTCTGGATCTCCCTCCTAGGATTGTAATCCTTCCCTCCCATCTTATGTCATCTGGCCAAATAACACTTTGGTTTCTAACCCTCAATTCCTTTTTTCCCCGAATGACATTTGTGTTCCTAAGCAAGCTCCCTTCTATCCAAATCCACTTCCCCATAACTCTCCCTTTGCATTTTTCGATTCGATAAGGGGTAATCCACATTCTTCTATGCAGTATAAGGTTATATTCCCCGATTACATGATTCAGGACTTTGTGAAGTTATTGCGTTCTACTGCCCTCATTGGTAAACTTCTTTCTCTGATTTCTTTTGGTAAATTGTTAACATGGGCAAAGTCTAATTGGGATGGTATGAAGGATTTATTTATGTTTGATAAAGATTCTCTATATTTCACTTTGATTTTCAATTCTGAAAAGTATAGGGATTGTGTGCATAGATTTAAAGGGTGGTTTTGTTTTGGGATAGGAATTTTTACCTATGCTTGGTGTCCTCATTTTGATATTCAATCAGTGAAGCCATAGTTTATGCCCTTTTGGGTAACTTTCCTGGGTCTTCCTTTGGAGTATCGTGATGTGTATATGGTTGAAATCCTGGCAAACAAATTTGGCATCTTTATTAAGCATGATTTAGTTCCTTTCGAATGGCCTCATCTTCCGGTTAGGGTTTGTTTGTTGTTAAATCTATCTAAACACATTCCCTCTGATATTACTATTTGCTCCAAATATGGTGCATGGATTCAACATATGGTAATTCAAGATTCGATCACTATTCATTCTTATGCTTCGTTACTTGGCCATTTCACCTCTCAATGTTGTGGTGATTTTGATGCACCTTTACAAGTTTGTTTAGATTTTTCATCTGATTTTCGCCAATGTTCCTTTTTTAAAAGTTAGGATCATTAGTCTTTGAAGGATCATAATGTTAAGGATTCTGCTCCTTTACCTCTTTCTGTTACATCTCTTGTTCCTTTTTCTAGATATATCGCATGTGATGTGCCTCTGATGGATTTTACTTTTCTCTGCTCTCTGGTTCATGTTCTTCTTTGTTCCATCTACCATTCGTCGGTTTTGTTCTATTTCTTCAAACTCGGTTAAGTTTCTTCCTAGTCCTTTCAAGGATTATTGGTCTTCTGAATTTCATTTTGAACCTTTTTTGTTCTCCTCTACGAGTTTTTTTCAAATTTCTTGTCCTTCGGTTTCGTTTCCAAAATTGTTGTTACCTTCTAATAGTTGCACAAATCATTGCTTTGTTAATTCTTCTCCTTGTTCTTCTTTTGTGGGTCTGGCGGATGGTACTAAAATTGTTCATATTTGGATTTTTTATAGTGATTCTTTTTTGCCCATTCCAAGGTCTCCTTCTTCTCTTTTCATTTCTGAAGAGAAGATTCAACTTATTGCTTCAGATATTTTATTTTTAGTTTCTTCTGATCTATTTGATGAGATTGTTGCAAAGGAATTTCTCGAATTTTCTTTTTCTTCTGCATCTGCCTCTTTGGGGCCTGTCCATGATGGTTGTCATGTTTCCTCTTCTCAGCCAAATTCAGTTGAAGGTGTCGATGTGGATCTTATTGATAGTCCTTCTCCAACTATTTCTAATTTGTATGGATTTGATACCTCTCAGAAGTTAGGCTTGGAGAAATCTCCTTCTATTTCCCCTCCTATTGTTAAAACTCCTAAGAAGAGGGGTCGGAAACCAAAATTGGCTAAAATCAAGGAGGAGATTGCGGCTAGTATTCAATCCACTATTGTAGAGAAATTTTCTTCCCAAGTCAAAACAAGGAGGGCATGTTGCTCTCCTTGTGATAAATGAGGATTTTATCTTGGAATGTCAGAGGCGTAAATGCCCCTAACTAAAGGGGAAGGATCAAGAAATTTCTCGATTCTTCAAAAGTGGATATCATCTTATTGCAAGAGTATAAATTTTCTCAAGATTCTTTTGATAACATAATTTCCAAATGGTCCATTTGGAAAGTTATTCATGTTCCTTCTTTGGGTTCTTCTGGTGGTCTTATAACTTTATGGAATCCTAAATCAGTCAAAGTTGAGATGTTATCTTTTGCTTCTCATTGGCAGTTGTTAAAGGTTGACTGGTTTGAAGTCTCTTTTGTTCTGTTTAATATTTATGGTCTGACTTCTCCTTCAGATAAAACCAAACTATGGGATTCCTTATCTGAATTGTTTTAACAATATGATGATTTTTTTATTGTACTTGGGGGTGATTTTAATGCTCTCCTTTCCCCAGATGAACAAAGAGGGGGTAATCCTACAGCTCAGAAGGTTATTGATGACTTTTCTTCCTTTGTATAAGACAGTGTGTTATTCGATATTTTCCCTTCTAATGGTTCTTTCACTTGGACTAATAAGAGATCTAAATGCCATATTGCCTCTCACATTGACAGATTTCTTATTTCCCTAAACCTACGTTTGAGCAACTTTTCCTTTTCTTCTGAAATTCTTACCTCAGATTCTGACCATTTCCCAATTTTGCTCAATTTTGATAAATTGGATCATGTTTCCTCTGTTAGACCTTCTTTTAAGTTTGATAAAATGTGGTTCACTCATCCTCATTTTCTTTCTTTATTAAAGCAATGGTGGATAAGTGCTCCGTTTTGCAAAGGTACTAAGATGTTTCAATTTTATTCCAAACTGAAATTTGTGAAATATCAAATTATGGCTTGGAATAAATTGGTCTCTAAGAATATTTTTCATGAAAAAGAGGTAGTTGCCAATGATTTGAAGTTTGTTAATGAGGAGGTTATTAGACATGGCACTAATTCCTCCACTAATGATGCTCAAAAGAAATTGCAAGTGTAGTGTCCTAAAATTGCGACACTTGCAATTTCGACTGCATTTCGGTCTTCACGATGGCAACGCAACACGCAACCTGAATGGAGACCCCAAAACTCGCTCACGACACCAAAAACTGCATTTTTCATGCACCCTGGCCTGAACCTCCTTTGCACCCCACTGTCCTGGAGGTGGGACCAGAGCGCCCAGCACCCTGGTCCCTCAGGACCAGGGTGCCTAGTGCCCTGGTCCCTCAAGACCAGGGCGCCCAGCGCCCTGGTCCTCCAGGACCATGGCGCCCAGCGCCCTGGTCCCTGGGTCCTATTTTGGGCCCGGTTTCCTAAGTGATATCGGGTCTTTTTTATTGCAATTTGGAAATATACTTCCCTGGTCGGCCTAAGGTCGGGAAAATCAGTCTATCAACCCTAATTGACAAGTATATAAACTACATTTTTCTCTCTCATAGAGAGAGAATGGATACATGACAGAAAAAAGCGTGGAAACTATACTCAAGCATTCAAGCATTCAAGCAATTGATCATTTCAAGTCTCCATTCAAGGCTAAGTGTTGCATTCAAGTCAAGGATTCAACCATTGAAGAGGAGATCACTTACTTCATGCTACAACATACTACAACATACAACATCTAAACCTTCGCACATAAGGATACCAACATCCTTAGAACAAGGTATTAGTACTTGTTTGTCATTATAGTCATTTACATTTGCAGCACTTGCTCATTTCTTGGTTAATTCCAAAACCGGGGTTTGACCTAAAGGCAAACCCCTAATCCCTAACCCCCCATCGTCTTCTCTTTTCTGTGTGTAGGTTGCAGGTACGCAGCTGAGATTGAAGATTTGGAATCCTTGTGCAGAGATGAACCGATCCCACTTCGTTTCGCGGATTTTTCGGAGGACCGTGGCGCCGGGCGCCATCGTCCCGACAACTTTTTCTCAAATTTGCAGGACAACACCGTATCAACATTCTACTGCTAATTCCAGGTCCGCAGCTTCATCCTATAACCTAAACTCAGTTTATAAGCGAATCTTTATGATTTTCTATGCATTCCTAGCTTAATTTCCTTAAACAACATTCTTTACAAAAGAGGGTAGATTTGCTTTCCAAACCCTTGAAATTCATTTAGCATCCAATCCTACATTGTGTGGGATTGGATCTTATGAGTTTCAACCCCTCTTTTGAATGTAAAGTCTATCTCCCAAGTGAAAAACCCATCGAATCCTAGCGAACCTCCCTTCTCTCTCCTTAGAGTTGGAAGAGGGGAGATCAACTAGGGTTCGACCGCGATTTTTCCACTTTACAGCAAGCTTACTGGGAGATCCTTTGCTCCCAAGTTGAAATCTATTGGCAGCAAAAGTCTCGTGAGGTTTGGCTTAAAGAAGGTGACAGGAATACTGCCTTCTTTCAAGCACCAGCCAAGCTTAAACAAGCTGCTTCTACAATTTTTAGTATTAAGGATTCTAAGTCTGGTTATGTCCTTAATTCAGATCAGTAGATTAGAGAGTAGGGGGTGTCTTTTTTTAAGGAATTGTTATCTCCTTTTTCTTCTTCCTCTATGGATCATTATGTGGATTTTCTTTTAGATTCTATTCCCTCCCTTGTTTCTCATGAGGATAATGACTTTCTTATGAGGCCTTTTTCTTTAGATGAGCTTCATTCTGTTGTTTTTTCCATGGCCCCTGACAAAGCTCAGGTTCCTGATGGGTTTACTATCTTGTTCTTTCAGAAATGTTGGGATTTTATTGGTTTTGACTTATTAATGGCTTTGGAAGAGTCTAGGAGGGGTGGGTATATCCTTAAAAATTTTAACATCACTTATATTGCCCTTGTCCCAAAATCTAAGAATCCCCAAAGTTTTGCTGAATTTAGACCCATTTCTTTGTGCAACTCTATTTACAAAATCTTCACCAAGGCTATTTATTTAAGACTTAAAATTCTCCTTCCTCATATCATCTCTCCTCAACAAGGAGGTTTTGTTCCAGGTCAGGAAACTCATGAGGGAGAAATTGTTTCTCATGAAACTTTACATTCCATAAATTCGTCCAATATCCCATCTTTTGTGGTCAAACTTGATATGATGAAGGCTTATGATAAAGTTTGTTGGGCTTTTTTGCTCAAAGTTTTGAGAAAATTTGGTTTCTCTGAAAGCTGGTGTAAATGGATCAAGAGTTGTATTTCTATTGCTTCATTTTTTGTCATCGTTAATGGAGCTCCTTCTGGATACTTTTCTTCAACCCAGGGTGTTAGACAAGGAGATCCTTCATCTCCTTTCTTATTTATCATTATGGCAGAAGCTTTTAGTCGATTGGTTATTAAGCAAAGGGATCTGGGATTTTGGCAAGGGGTGTTAATTCCTAATTTTGATATTTCAGTCACTCATAACCTTTTTGGTGATGATACACTTTTATTTGGGTCTTCTTCTATTCAAGAGGCTACTCATATTAAATTTGTTTTGGATACTTATACTATTGGATCTGGCCAACAGATTAGCCCCCATAAATCCATGATCTCTATTTTTAATACTCCTCAGTTGGTGGTTGATAGACTTGTGAATATCTTAGGTTTCCCAGTAGACTCTCTTCCTTCTACCTATTTGGGGATTCCTTTCTTTATGGGATCCACTAAGTCTTCTTTTTGGAATTTGGTTATTGAGAGACTTAAATCTTGTATTTCTTCTTGGAAGGTTAGGTGGTTGTCTCTTTCAGGTAGGATACTTCTCATTAAAATGGTCCTATCTTTCATTCCTAATTACTATATCTCAGTTCTTCAAGCTCCCAGATCAGTCATCTCCCAAATTGAAAAGATTATTCAATCTTTTCTTTGGAAAAATAAAATGACAAAAGATAAAAATATTCCACCGATTTCCTTGACCAAGATGTCTCTTTCCAAACAAGTTGGTGGTGTTGGGATTCAGGACTTATCTAAAAGAAATGGGGCTTTTAGGGGAAAACTAGTTTGGTCTATGTATACTAAGCCCCAATCTTTGTGGTGCCAAATTATGCAGGCTAAGTATTTGGATTCCCAAAATCCTGCTAGGATCTTCACAATTTCTAATCCTCTACAGGGGTCTGCTATTTGGAACTTTATGATCCCATGTAGGGAAGTGGTCTCTAATTTTCTCTCCTGGCTTTGGGGGAGGATATTCTTTTTTGGAAAGACTCCTAGAATGGCTTTCCCCCTCTTTCGCAGCATGATTCTCTTGCTTCTGTTTTAGTTGTTCTTTCTCAATCATGGGGAGTTAGATTGGTTGATTATGTAGATAGTGTTGATCTGTTTTCTCACAAGGTCTCATGGAAGGATCCCTCTACTCTTCCATTGTCCTTGTAGGAAATTCAAAATTTTAAATCTATTTTGCAAGACCGAGTGGCTTTCCTTTGTAACATCAAAGATCAACTTATTTGGTGCCCTTCTAAATCGGGAAACTACTCTGTTAAAGAAGGATATTTTGCTATTCAACAAATGGCCAATCAAAATGCTCATCGTCATGCCTTTTTGTTCCGTTGGAATAATTCAATATTACCTAAAGCTGGTGTTTTTTCCTAGCTCGCACTGCAAAATAGAATTTTGACTAGTGATCATTTAGTCAAATTTAATATTGCAGCCTCCTTTTCTTGTGTCTTATGTGGTAAAGCTCTTGAAGATGTCAATCATCTTTTTCTTCATTGTGAGTTTGCGAGTAGTTGTTGGCATTTTGTCCTCCAAAAGTTCTCTTTCATTCCCTTTGCCTTTATCTTTATGGGACATGTTTCAGTCTTGGCCAGTTTTGTATTCATCTTCTCTATTTGCATGTTTGTGGTTTATAATTCCCTCTTTAGTCATATGGGCCATTTGGTGGGAAAGAAACAAGCACATTTTTAGATGTGACTCATCGGATTTATCTTTTGTTCTTGGGATTTTGGAAAGAAGTATTATTGAGCAAGTTAATGCTCATGTTCATAAATATTTTAATATGAATTCAGAGTTCTCTTCCTGGGACAATTTTATGATTTCTTCTTGGAAAAGTATCATTATTCCTGTATCACCCGCCTTTCCAAGGATTCAGAAAACACCTGTAGACAGAAATTCCATAAAATGGCATCCTACTAATGCCCCTTTTTGTAAATTGAATTTTGATGGATCCTCCCATGGAAATCCTAGTGATTCAGGAACAGGGATAGTTTTTTGTGATCATTTGGGTTCTTTATTAGCATTAAAATCTATGCCAATTTCTTCTGGCACAAATAATATGGCCGAGGCTTGTGCTCTTTTAGAAGGTCATGTTATGGCTAAGGATTTGAATTTCAAATACCTTCATATTGAAGGTGATTCGACTATTGTCATTAATGCTTGCAAAGCAAGAAAAGATGATAATTGGCATTTCTGGTATATTCTTGAACAAATATGGATTCTTCTTCATATGTATGAGTACCTCATCATCTCACATGTTTATCATGAAAGTAATGCATTGGCTGATTGCCTTGCTAATATGGGTTGTGACAAAACTATTATTGATTCCTCTTGATTAGGGTGTGATTTGATGAGCTTACCAAACCTATTAAGTATAGCCTGTAGAGAGTCGAATATTTAATCTTTCTTATTATATGATTGCTCGTTTATACGAGTTGATATTCTCTTCTCTTGGTGAGGTATTCCTTTTCATAAATCCATTTGGTTTTGATTTGAGTTACTTTGCTTTACTTGATCATCACTTGGCATTCATTAATGATGAGTTGGTTGTTATTGATGTTGTTCGTGTGTTTGGTACTCTCTTCTAGTGCGAAATATGGAGATATTTATTTTCACATTGGGAATCTGTCCTTCATATGCCATTTAAAGTTTGGCATGGCGTTGTTTTCATGATTATCTCTATATGTTGCTTCTTTTGGTTTGTCAGATTTTTTATGATATATCTCCTCTTTCTTTTCATTTATGGTGTAAAAATTTTGGGCTTCATTTCTCTCTAGAATTTCCACATTCACCTCTTCTCCTTTGGCATTTGTCTATAATGATGGACTGCAGATCTCATGTCGTTGGTGTTAGTCATGTTTTGGACCCTTGTGTTTCTTGTAAATTCTCTACATTCTGTAGTATATATATATTTTGGTTGCAGGTGTTTTTTGGTGCAGGGGCATGCCAATTTTGGTTGTAGGAGTTATTTGTTGCAGGGCCTTCAAGATATCCCATGAAGATGGATCTGTCCTTTGATGCTGGTTTACTCCTCTTGCTTTTTGGAGCTCTCTTCTTCATTCACTAGGCAGCCTATGTTATTTCTTTTTCATGTCCTTATTTTGTAAATAAGCTTGCATGCTCCTATTCTATAAAATGAGCTTGCATGCTCCTATTTGTAAATGAGCCTGCATGCTCCTTTGATGATCTCTATTTTGAAACTAGCTCTGGCTAGAGGATTGTTCACTACTTCTCTTCTATAGTCATGTTGATGAGCAATGACTAGAGTTTTTCTTGCTAGTTCTTTTCTCTGGGAGCTCAGTTTGAACTAGTTTTTAAATATATTGTAAAAATTATATATTATTAATAAAATATATCAAGTGCAATTGCCACCTTACCAAAAAACAATAAAAATAAAGGAAAATAAATTATATATTTTTTTAATTGGCAAAATTTTTTTGACAATCAAATGCACTACAAATTAAATGATTTTTGTTTTTTATTGACGAAATTTTTTACATCCATTGTGATTGTAATACACCTCTCAACATAATAATTGTGTATTTTATCATTATGATGGTGTATTTTTTTATTCTTTTTCTAAAAAGATTAGAATTGTTAATGTGGTTTTGAAAATTCTAGTCTTTTTAAAATAACTCTTAAAGAATGATTTTTAGAAACTTAAATCAACAAATTCAAAAAAAATGAAAGAAGAGTTGTTAAATATCCAAAGCAATCATTAGCAATCTTTCCTTTATTAAAATCATTTCACAGTCAAGATTAATATATAATGATATTGTAATATTTTTTTTAAATATATAAAATGAAATAAAAATTATAATAGATATACAAAATTCACCACTATAAAAATATTAAAACTAATGTGGAAAAAAGAAAATATAAAGTAGAAATTGATCCCAACCTTAAGGTTGTAGAATTGATTACTAAAACCTAGTATCTTTTTGCAGTAGAGCAACCAATTTAAATTCATGTAATATATTAAATGTGGTACAAATGATGTGTACATTATTTAAAAATGATTGAGATTGACAGTTGTAAATAACATGTTGTAAAATTAGGCAACGGTTATCCAGTGGACAGAATGGTATGCCCATCCACCATTGCACGACTATCCAATGGACAACATGGTATGTCCATCCACCATCACCAAGGATGCCCATCACCATAGTCTTCAATGTCAGTCAAATCAAAATGGTTGACAACCATATTTTTCAAATGCAACCATATTTGTCAGAAATGTATTGATGGTGTAGAGGAGAGGGACCAGTAGGTGATAGGGGTACCAATACATTTTATAGTACATAAATACTTTTAGATCAATAGTGGTGCCCTAAACATGTCATGCCAATATTTATCCCCAAAAAAGTACCTCTAAGGTAGATGGCAATTGCATGCTCAACTGGTCGAGATAGGGTACATGTTCCCTAGCTCGATCTTTGGTGTTGCCTGTGGTTGCAACGAGGAGAGATTTGCTTTCGTTTAGGGTGTTGTGTTTTCATCTATTCTTCTTTTTCTTATGGTGGTGGTCTTTCTTGGTGGGCAGTGTTGGTTCTGTGGTTGTCTTTGGTAGGGTCTAAACCCGGATTTGTGGTGAGAGTGGTGGAGTTTGAGTGTGACGCCCTATTGGGGTTTGTTCCTCGATGCAGTTATTTTGAAGAGTGAGCAGTTTTGTGTGTGAGTTTTGGGGGGTTTTGTCTATGGCAACGCAGGTGGTATCCGCTAGTCTGGTGGTAGCTAGGGCTAAGGTGCCCCATGATGGGTCCTCTTTCGGTCTCATGGCTCTTCTTCAAGTTTGCATGCACAAAAAATGGAGTCTTTTTATGATGGTGAGGGCTCAAGAATGAAGAAAGTTAATGGTTGCTTCCCTAGATGTCAAGATCATTTGGTTCTAGTTATTTCTCTAGATTCAGTTATGGACGATGTCTCATATTGGAGTTGTCATGCCCTCATTTGAAAATTTCTTGGCATTCATATTCCTTTGTCAGCATTGGAGGCTTGGATAAGAAGATCATGGCAGGTTAAGGGTGAGATGGATATTATGCTTGCTGCGAATAACTACTTTATGGTCTCTTTTTCCAACCTTGTTGATCAAAATCAGTTGTTTGAGGGAGGACCCTATTTCTATAATCATGTGGGGCTATTTATCAAACCTTGGCATATGGGTTTTAATTCTACTGAGGAATCACCTTCTAGGGTTCCTATTTGGGTTTGCTTGTCGCGCCTTCCATTGGAGTTTTGGAGGGATGATATATTGCAGCAGATTGCGGCTCTGCTTAGGAAGCCTGCTGCGGTGTCTCAACAAACCCTTGATCGTAAGGTAATTTCTTATGCTCGTATTTGTGTGGAAATTGACTTGAATAACCCCTTGCCAGATTCTCTTGAAATCTGTCTTGGCTCCTCTTCTTGGGTTCAGTCGCTTGATTATGAGTCCTTGCCTTTCTATTATCACATCTGTCATGAATATGGACATCTTCAATGATAATGTCCTAAGGTTATAAAAATTCCCATTTTGATAAGTCCTCTCCTTCTTCACTGCCTAAGGAGGCTGAAGCAGACACAGGGAAAGCTCTAATGAGTGATTCTAATTTGGGTAAGGATAAGGAAGGATTTGTTCCTATTAAATCTCAAGCAAGGAATCGTGGGCAGAAAAGATCTTTCAGAGATAGGCAAACTGATGAGGGCCTCAATCGTTTTGAGATATTGAATTCATTGGCCTTAGAGGAGGGAATTCTGGTGGATGTTGTTATGAATAAGGATCCAGGTTATGACTCCCACATTTCACAGGATATTGTTGTGGTGCATGATACACATGTTGTTCTGGATCAAAATGTGACCATGGAGGAGCCTTTGCAAGATGACATGGTTCTTGCAGATTTGGCTAAGGGAGTTTGTGACAGGAGTAAGGGTTCTTCTCACAGTCTCGGCGTGCAACAATGCCTTCTCAAGAAAAGTTATTTTTCTCCTTCTTCTACAGTTGGGAGAAAGAAGGACCCTGAAAAGATTAAACTTACTGGAGATTTATTGGTGGAGTCTGGGTCTGTTAAGACCATTGATGCTCACTTTTCCCCATCTCCTCCATGATTGTTCTCTCCTAGAATGTAAGGGGGTTGAATAGCACCTCTCATCAAAAGGCTATTCATGATTTGATTATCGTTCATTCTCTGGACATCTTCTATGTTCATGAGACCAAGGTTTCTATTGATGTCATGCTTCAATGTGCTTCAACTATCTGGTATTTTGGATAGTGTCAATGCATTGGCTCTCACGGTAATTCTTGAGGTCTAGCTCTTTTTTGGGATCCTCGTAAGATTTCTCCCCTTTGGTGGATTTCTAGTCATTCTTCTATCTCCATGGTTGCTTCCGCATTGGACTCTAGGGAGACTATTCTTATTACAAATGTTTATGCTCCAATTGATATCCAAGGTAAAATCCAGCTTTGGGCACATCTTAGGTTTGTCCACTCTTGTGCTCCTTATCTTCCTTGGATCTTGGGAGGAGATTTTGATTCTGTGTTGAGTCTGGAGGAGAAGAGATGAGGGTTGCCTAGATTGGGTCCTTCTTCTAATCTTTTTCAAGCTCAGGTGGATGTGCTTGCTTTAGTGGATGTTAAGCCTTCTAATGGGATTTTTACTTGGAATAATAGATGAAGTGGAGAGGAAGCAATTTTTGAACGTTGGATCGGTTTCTTGTCTCCTGTTTTTGGGTTGGCAGTGATTTGGTTACTATTTCCAAGATTCTAGACTAGAAAGGTTATGATCAATGGCCTATTAAATTTTTTGATACTTCTTTTGCTGCTCCAAAGAATCCTCCTTTTAAATTTCAACTTATGTGGCTTCGGGACTCTTCGCTGCATGAGTTAGTGGCTAAGTGGTGGAGAGAGGGAGGCCCTACTTTTGGCACAACTATGTATTTCTTTGTCAAGAAACTTCAATATGTCAAATATCACACTAAGAGATGGAATATGTCATGCTTTGGTCATCTTAAGTCTAGGAAGAGGAGTGCTTTGGAACATCTTGCTATGATTACTCACTGAATATGGGATAATGGTTTCTCAGATGCTCTTGGAAAAGCAGAACCCCAAGCTATGTGCAATGTGGAGTAGTGGGAGCTTTGTGAGGAGATTTTTTGGAAACAAAAGGCTTGGGTTGATTGGTTTTAGGAAGGGGATAGGAATTCTACTTTTTTTCACCACTCAGTTCAAGTTCATTGTAATAAGGGGTATATTTCTTCTCTGGTTACCTTAGAAGGGCTTCAAATTTCATCTTTGTCAGCTATGTCTCAGAAGGCTCGTCATTACTACTCTGATCTTTTTAATGAAGATTCCCCACCTAATGTGGATGAGGAACATTTGATTCTCTCCTATATTCCCTCTCTGGTGACTGATGCTATGAATGCCTCTCTCATTCGTTTGATTTCATTGCCTGAGTTAGAGGATGTTTTGTTCAGAATGAACAAAGGTAAATCTCTAGGCCCAGATGGTTTTCCTGTTGAATTTTTTCAAGAGTTTTGGGATATTATTAATCTAAGTTTATTGGAGGTGGTTTAGGAATCTCTTCGTTGTAAGAAGATGCTCCAAGCTTTGAATTCTACTTTCTTTATTCTCATTCCAAAAAAGGATGGTGCTGATAAACTTGAGTTTTTTTGCTTGATTTCTCTTTGTAATGTGGTGTATAAGATTATCACTACGCTGATTGCAGAGAAGCTCAAAAATTGTCTTCCTCTTGTGATCTCTGAGGAACAAGGGGGTTGTGTGGCTGGTAAACAAATTCTAGATGGGGTGGTGGTGGCTTCTGAGGTTATTCACTCTATGGAGACCTCAAAGGAACATGCTATGTTCATCAAATTGGATATGGCCAAAGCATATGACAGAGTTAAGTGGAGTTATCTTCAGAAAATTCTTTTAGCCTTTGGTTTTAGCATAGAGTGGGTGAATTCGACTATGAGCTGTGTTCTTCATCTTTCTTGGTTATTGTGAATGGCAAACCTTCAGAGCCTTTTGGGGTTTCACATGGTCTTCGTCAAGGGGATCCTCTTTCACCTTACCTATTCATTATTATGGCTGAGGGTCTGGGTCATTTTCTTAAGTTTCATGCTTCTCAGGGCCTTATTCTTGGTTAGCAATGGGGCAATGGCTTTCCACAGATCTCACATCTCCAATTTGTAGATGATATTGCTCCTATGGTTTTGGTGCGTATTAGGGAAGTTGAATCTTTTTGGCATGCCTTGGACATTTACCTTGCTTCTTCCGGTCAGAAAGTCAATGAGCATAAATCTTCCATCTTCTTCTTTGATACTCCTCAGGCCATTTAGAGGCAGATCGTTGATATTCTGTGGTTTTAGGTTGGGTCTCTTCCCTTTGTTTATTTGGGTATTCCTCTTACTGTTGGAAGACACCCCAGGTCTTCTTGGTAGATTCTTCTTGATAAGTTGCATCACAAGGCTAATCATTGGACTCACTGGTGGCTATCTACTTTTGCTAGATTGACTCTTTTAAAATCTATTATTCAATCTTTTCCTATTTGCAAATGTTTTGTTCAAGTTGCTCCCATGTATTTCCTTAAGGAATTTGATACCCTCTCTCGAAAATTTCTTTGGAGTGGGACTTTGTCAAGTGCTAAATGGAGCCTTGTTAAGTGGGACACTATGGGCAGGCCTAAGAATGAGGTGGGCTTGGTTTACGTTCTGCTATTTTAAATGGTCAAGCTCTTGCTGCTAAGTTATATTGGTGTTGGTGCACTACTCAAAATCAACTTTGGGCTCGTATTCTCACCCATAAGTATCTTCCAAATGTTAATGTGTTTGATGTTCCTTGCTTTCCTGTGGAGGGTCATGGTTCTACGATCTGGAATAATTTGAAGTTGGCGGCTCAGTTAGTTAATAATGGGCTCTTTTGGATCTTTCATAGAGGGTCACAAGCTCTTTTTTGGTTGGATTCCTAGGATGGTCATCCTCTTATCCTTTCTACTCATCCTCATCTTTTGTCCCTTTCTAATATGTTTACTACTGCTGGTTGGGATACTATTGATCATTATAAGTTGGCTCATAATGGAGGGCTGGTGGCTCATTTTCATTGGAAAAATCCTTCTGAATGGCTGCTTGGAGGTTCTGCAGAAGATAGAAAAGAGCTGGCTCAAATTCTTGAGTCTCGTGAGTGCACCACCTTGGCAGGGAATGATGTTTTGGCTTGGGCAAGTAATGATCTATCTAGAAATTTTTTTGTTTCTACTGGCTATGTTGAGTTGGTGTGGTAGACTTTTGGGGACATTCAAGTCCCTTGGTGGAAGCAAGTTTGGTATAAGTTCTCTTGGCCAAAGTGTAATTTTTTCATTTGGCTTGTGGTCCACAATCGGTGCCTCACCTGGGATAATTTATGTAAGCATGGTTTCCAGGGCCCGTCGATGTGTGTGTTGTGTTGTTAAAGTGAAGAGAGTGTCTCTCATCTCTTCTTTCAATGTTCATATTCTAGACATATTTGGCACTTTTGGTGGGAGCTGTGGAACCAATCCTGTTGGCATGTCTCTTCTTTGGTTGAGTTTTTTGCATGTTGGAGCACGACCTCGACCAAAACCTCTTTTCTTCAAGTTGCTTGGTCTCTTGGCCCTTCTTTTATTATTTGGAATATATGGTTGGAGAGGAATCATTGGATTTTTCAAGATGTGGTGCTTGGAACCCACCCCTTGTGGTAGAAAATTCTACACTCTTTGGGAGAAACTATTTCTGCAAAATGTGATTTGTCTGAGACTGTGGATCTAGGTGATGTTAGTTACTACAACCAGCTCCATCTTCCTCCTCCACAATGCCAAATCATGAGAATCAACACCCTCTTCGAAAGATAAATTGGGTGGGGAGGTGGTGTCCTCCTTAACAGGGCATTCTAAAAATTAACATGGACGTTTCTTCTTGGGGAAACCCTGGTCCTGCTGGTATTGGCAGCATTGGTAGAGATAGCTTGGGAAGTGTTCAGTTTCTCTTTTCTATTTATAAAGGTTGTCACACTAATAATTTGATGGAGGCTCTCACCATTTTATTTGTTGTGGAGCGTGCTTGTGCTTTTGGCTGGAGTAGGCTCATTTGTGAATCTGATTCTTAGATGGTGGTGAATTTGCTGACTCGGCAGCATTCTTCGATTGTTAGCTGATAGTTGAGTTTGGTTGTTAACTAGATTCTTCATTTGTGTGATTCTTTGGTTTTTGTTTCTTTCATGCATATCCCTAGGGAGCGGAATGGTATTGTCGATTGTCTCGCCAAATGGGCTTCTGAGCACATGCATAATTGGTATATTGTGGATAAGGGTCAATTACCCCTAGATTTGTCACATCAATTAGATCACTTAGTGGATCTTGATAGGGTTGTTTGATGCCCTTGCTTTGTACTTGTTCTACTTTGAGTAAATTTTAACCCCTCCTTTATTTCAAAAAAGTACCTCTAAAATGCCAATGATATGATGCCACATCAGCACACAAGTAAACATGACTTAGTGCACACCTATGGGTCTTATGACAACTTGGGACCCTTTCGGACACCTTCACAAAAATGCATGTTGATGTGGCATCATATTTGACCATATGGACTTGAAATTTTATTTTTGAGTAGGGGACTTGACATGTAAGTTGTGTAAAATTGATTTTTTTTTCAAATGTTCACATATGATTTTGAGAAGCGTGAAGTTAGGGTGAGCATGTACTGGCTCCTCTCCCCTATCTATGAATTTTGAAACCCCCATTTATTTATACATTAATTTTCAAAGAGTGAGATATATTGAAAATATAACCATGCCAAAATAATTGTTTATGTAGTTAAACCTTTTTTAAAATAATATATTGAAGAATCATTTATTTTGAATGTGTTTTTTTTCATTCTATTTTAATGATCCAAATATATATTTTTTGTTAATTCTTTAATTTCTTTAATTAATGTATACATACATACACACACACACACATTCTAATAATATTAATAAAATTGGGAGAGGTTTGAGCCTTACATAACTACAATCAAAGTGACAAAACTTGGGACTTATGAGGAGTGAGATCCTATAATAAAAAATATGTTGCTAACCAAACCCAATAGATGCCAACAAACTAACAAACCTAGAAACTAAACTAGAAACCAAGCACAACTAGAAAAATAAAGCAACAAAAGAAAAACTCTCCCATCGAAAACATGAACCGATGGCTTACAGAGTGGAAGAGAACTTCAACTTTCTTTCGACACAAATGTCTTTACCTTTATCAAGCACACAAATATTTTAAAGGACTCTTTCCTAGAGGACACAACCGAAGACTCTATGGAAGCTTTCACCTTGGAAATTGATGCTTCTGGCCCTATAGTAAATGAAGACTCTAAATGTCTCTTTTTCCTTGCTTGCCTCCTAGCTATCTCATCTTGAATTTCCTGGAGAGCAGTTGAGTTATTTGTGATTTCTTTATTTTGGTCAAACATATTCTCCATAATCTACCTTGTATCTTCCTAACTAACCTGGAGAACCTCTACCATCTCAACCAAGTCTTTCATGTTCTTTGTTTGGTCCATTTTCTCCTTGATCTCTTTAACTGAATTATCCATAGCTTCCCATTTTTCAATCATCCCTATCAATTTTGTTGCCTCCACCAAAGACCTATGCTCCTACTCATCATTCGCCCACCTAGAGGTTCTAACCTCTACTTCAAGAATGGCTTTGAGCTTATTGATCTTTATTTCTACCACCTCAAATTGAATCATTAGCTAATGGATAATTGGTTCATGTTTGTTGAACCCCTTGCATAGTTTATTAGCCTTACCCATAAAGAGAGTAAATTCTTCTTTAAAAAAGGCACTATGAGGTGAAGGATTAGGCAAAATAAAGGAGGAATGGGGGCACAGACGGTTAGACTCTTTCCTCTCAAGATAATGTGGAGCTTAATTAGACCTAGTAGACTAAGAGGAAGTCATGTCCTCAGAGTCTTCTTCAACTGACCGTCTTCTACGCTGAGGATACACCAACATGGGGGCCCAAAGGGGTCTTAGATTTTGCATTTCCAAAGTGATTAACCCTAATAGGAATTGTTAATGTTTTGTCAAAGTCATTCACGGGGTGGCATTTTGGTTATGTGTTTGCCATCTCCCTTTCTCTTTTCATCCCGCTCTTCCATTTGTCCATGCGTGCCACATGGTGTCACAACATTTCTCTAAGAAGCTCTCCTTTCTCACCTTGCATTCAAAAAGTGCAGAGCTACCGCTTTACGTAGATCTCCCCTTTGGTGTATGTGCTCCTAGTCCCACCATTCTTTGTGTGCTAGCAGTGGCACTTGGCACCACCATGCTTCATTTTTTGGTCCTCTTTTGCACTCACCTCTGAGTCTCCTCTGAGTTGTCGCATTTCCCTTCATCGGTTTGTGAGCTAGAATGTTGTTGGCCTCATGGGTTTCTTGTTTTGGCAGGTACATAGGTCACCATGTTGTAATTAGTAACATGATATCAAAGGATCATTTTTACCTTTTGATTACATGCGTCTCTATGGATGCCACACAATTAGGAGATTCCTGATAGGGAGCGGTTGTGGGGGTTTTTCTCATGCTTTCCTATTGGTAGTTGTTATGCACCTAAGAGCTATTTATTGGACTTTCTGTAGTTGTTTTAGAGGTTCAGACTTTGAGAAAAGATCACTAGACTTTGGCTCTGTGAATCAAGCCTTTATGTTAATTATGCTTTGTGGATGATAAATATATTAGACTGTGCCTGTGGCCTTTGTGGTTTTTTTTTTTTTAGCTTAATAGATTAACCTCTGTGCTATTTTTTGATTTGGTAACTTCTATGATATGTGTTGTGAGACACTACGGATTAAACTATGTTATTAAAATTGTTATCTGTTAGGTGAATGGTGTATGTCATATTATGTTGAATGAGCCATGTTTGATTTTCTTCTCTAACTCTGTTGGGCATGTAGATTGTTGAATGGGCCTTAAAACCACAAATACCTGGGTTTTCTATGCTTCACATGTTCTAAAAATATTTAGGCGCATCACCTAATTAGTGTATATTTTAAGTATTCTTTCTCCCTTTTCTTCTCCTCACTTTATGAAGAGCCGACTTCTCAAACCTTGAGGTTATTTAGTGAACTTCGTGCAAAGGTCCACATCACTAAATTTGTGCTTAAAGCCTAAGAAGGTTTATGAACCACAAACTTTTTACTAGAAGTCAAACAGCTTCAAACCCCAATTTACTTTTTCCACCGTTGGTAACCATCCAATCATTCGCAACTGCCTCTTCTGATAATTCACCTTTTATTCTTGTAGTATTCGTTCTCGTAGTGATGGCTCAAGTTCCTCCTAGGAATTTTGGGACTTGGAATAGCGACAGTCCCCTTATTCCTCCCGTTCCACCTACAACATGGGGCCCTATTCCTACCTCTGCGCTGAAAGTCATCCCTAAATTCATCGGCGAAGATTCCAAAACCTTGAGGGAACACCTACAAGATGTGGTTGGTGTTTGCAGGGTCCATAATGTTACAGAGCATAATGTAGCTCTAAGATTTCTTGTTGCCTCTTTTAAAGGAAGAGCTTTATGTTGGTACAGATCTCTTGCACCCAATTCTATAGCTAATTGGGATCAACTTGGTGATCATTTCTTTGAGAGATTTTTAGATAAGGCAATGAAGCGGTGACAGACTTCAATATGAGATTTCAAAGAACCTGACAGAAGATACCTTTGTCCACTCGTCCACTCGCACATATGGCATTTGTCTTCTATTTGAAGGATTTCAATTTAGATATATTCATGATGATCGAATCTCTCAAAGGAATTACTCCCCTAGATGCATATGATTTGGCACTTTGAGCAAAGAACAATTTAATTGATGCCAGGAAGCTTGCACCACGACCGCTCATGCTAGTCTTCCCTAAAATATCGAATCAAGTTCTTGAGCTCATTGCACCTAGCACTTATGCACCTCAATCCATGTACATATACCCTAGATCCCAACAAGCCAGTACACATTCTTCTTCAACTCTAGCTACTGAAGTCAATGACATTAAAAATTTGTTGAGATCTTTTTCTACTGAGATCATTAACCTAAAATGATCCCAAATCCCCTCTACTAGACCTTCTTTCCAGCAAAATTTCTAAGGAAATAAACCCCCATATCAACAAAACCAATATGAAAACAACTAAGCTTCCTTGAGTCAAACAAATAGCCAGAAAGTTTCAGTGCCTAATCCGCTGCAAACCATCCATCCTAGTACCAATAAAGAATTAATTGTAGGATAGAATAATCTGGCTAATGACACCAATTCTTGGTGCTTCCAATGTAACGATGCTCACAGTCCAAGAAACTATCTAAGGGGTAATTTGCAACAAAGGATTGCAGATCAATGAAGTCAAGGTTTTACCCTAGATGCGCGGTTTTATGCTTCCCCTAGCATGGACAATGTGGCTCTCATTGCTCAAATGAAAGGCATGTCGATGGACCAGGAAATAGAGATAGCCTTGGATCATGCTTTATTTTTTTGGATGGACAATGAGGATGTCATACTCACAAATGATACAATTACATCAAGTTTCAGATCCCCCAAAGTACACTCAGACTACAACCTTTGGTTGAAAGGATAGTTCACAGGAGAGCCTACAAATGCACAAGGAAAGTTTAGCCCAGAAAAGACTCCTGAACAACCCATGGGTGTTGTCACATATCAGAGGAAATATTTTATCCCCTATAAGCCAAGAGAAGTAAAAGTGCATGTGTTGTCAGTATTAGACATGGTGGAACAACTAAAGAAAGCCCTAGCTAATGTCTCTTTATGGGATATCCTTAGAATCCTGGAACAAAAAAACTGGTTAAAAGAAGCTCTTGTAGAGGTGGAGAGACCTGCTACCATAAATGCCATGAATTCGTCATGGGTTAACGAGGAAGGATCCGCGGCTTCCGCGACTCAATCATGCCTGACAACTGTACTAACAAATAAGGCCAAGCCACCTAGGTCCCAAGAGGAGGGTAAGCCTAAACCAAATCCATTCTATTTGACTCTCATTGTAGGAGACAAGATGTTGCATAATTTCATGATAGACTCCAACACTAGCACCACTGCCATGCCAAAGTAGATTGTTGAGGTTTTGAAAATCAAATATGAACCTCTAAGTAAGGGTGTTAAGCAATTAGATGGAAACAATGTTGGATTCCAAGAACATTGAGAGTGGGTATGAATCAGTGTTATGCTGATATGTTCAATTTTAACCTTATTATAACATGCATTCACCAACTGGTAAACCGATACATATATAATTGAAAGAAGTAAAGAAATCAATGAACCAATCACACAAATGAATACCATAACACAAAGAATTTATATGTGGAAAACCTCAAAGAGGAAAAATCACGGTGGGACTTGTGACCCACAATATCAATCCACTGGCCATATGAAAAGATATTACATAATATGGGGGACTACACATGCAGGAAGGCTTACCATCTAGAGCACACTGCTCAATATAAAGGAGTCTCATTGACTACAACCACTTTGAATAAGAAAACATAAAACTGAACTCATTTAATGCATCTATTATGCCTGATAGAGTTCTAGTTCAAGCTCTGACTGTTCCGGTTTTGTAAGCTTAAACCCTTATCGAGATAACCTTCACATTACTGATCTAATCACATAACATCCTCATTACCAATTATCATCTCTCTTGTTTTATAAAATGATCTAACAACTGACCTATATACCCTTACAATCCTTCATGACTCATGTCGGCTTACATAGATATTACAAAATGATTATACATATCGGTTCATTACATATATACATAAATAACAAAATGATTTGTCAAATGTCAGATCTCCCAATGATGTTGACCTCCAATGTCGATACCCTATATGTAAATCATGTTGGCCTCCAATGCCGGTACCAAAATAATCCTTCCTACCGATGAAGATACTTGTCGGTGCCATTAAAGTGTCTGCCAGTGAAGTACCAAACCAAAGAATGAAGTCGAAACATGTTGCCATCAATGAAAACATATGAAACCAATCAAATGAATGTCAATTTCCAACAATCTCCTCCTTTGGCATTGATGGCAACACTCAGGTGAAAAATTATAATGGTTTCTAGCTGTTAGTTTCACCCTGAGACTGCTCCCCTTGAGCTAAATATCCATTTGTAATCATGATCTATACAAATACTCCATATCTCCTAATGTCAAGGATTTATTTTTCACCTATACCTACCCCTTTGACATCAATCTCAAAAAACCACCAAAAATAGAGACGGAGAATGAAATTGTGTACAAAAGAATGTGTCCCAAAACACCTTACCGGAGCTGAATATACTTGAAATTTTTTGGATAGGATTTCTCCAAAAGCTCTAAACAAGTGTCCCAACCATATTTGAATGTGCTGAAAATTGATACAAGTCCATTAAGCATATGAGCATGAGACTCTTTCTCCTTAAGCTTTGTCGGTGTGGGCTTACCAACCATATCAATGTATTTCTTCTGATGTACACTCAAAGAGTCCAACTGAGGACTCACCAATCCTCTGAGCCATTTAGCTCTCCTTATGATTTTGTCTCTATCCCTTTCAAGAGCTGAAATTTGAGCTTCTAATACCAAAATCTGCCCATCAATAGATGTAGTCAAAGAATTGGAACCATCAAAAGAATTGACTATACCTACAATTTTATCCTGAAAATCTTTAATCCCTTTATCTATATCTATAGTTAGTAATCCGATGTTATAGCATACTCTATATATATTAGTACATTGCCTTAAAGCATTATCAATTAACTTCAATTTATCAAAAATCTATTTCTTCTCTGATTCAATCAAATGATCAAATATGACTCTCTTAGCTTGAGTGAATCTTTCCATTTCCTGTCGGTTAGATATTTGCTGTAGTGATTGAAAATCCTTAAAGATGTGCTCAATAATTATTTTGAGCTTGCCAGATGGGATTTCTCCTTTGTCAAACTAGCACTCTGGGACAAGTATGTGCAAAATTGGAATTGACTAATCAATTATCCCTTTGTCCACTAATCCTTCCTTCATCATCTTTTGAGCTGCAATCATCATGAGCTCAGTAGAACTCATCTCAGTTATGCTCTTCTTCTCTACACGGGAGGTGTCAATTAACAACAATGATGTGCTTGCTATCGGTTCCCTGTCAGATTCCTCTCCCTTCTCCTTTGATGGTTTAATACCTTTAATAACATCCTCTCTTGCACTAGTGGCTTCACCACTTGGTGCAGTATCTGTTACTGTCATTTCCTCATGAACTGTATCCTTAACCTATACATTTGGTGTATTTTCCGGTATCTGTACATTACCTACTTCTGTTGGTATCTCCTCTTTGTTCTGTACATTTGATTTTGTCAGGGGCTCTGCTTCCAAGTATCTATCAAAATTGAGGGTGAAGTACCCACTATACCCTTGCCTTTCCCTTCAACCAGAATGTCAGTAGTCACAATCTTATCTTTCAATGAAGAGAAGAAACCAAGGTTTTCAGCAAAGAATTGTACCCATGCCTTGTGAGTTTCATTCATTATTTCATTAACCCTACCTGCCATAAGACTAATTATCCTATTCTTGCTATATAAAATTGTTTTGTTTGCAACTTCAAGTGTCATATCCAACTCATTTGGAGTAATTGATCCACAAGTAGTTAATAACTCTTGAATTTTTATGCGCTTGTCCTCCTCCATAGTAGATAATCTCTTAGCATCTAGATTGTCATATAGTTGTGTTGGTATTTGCTTCTCAATTTCTAACAAGCCTTCTTAAATATGTACAGGTATAACTAATCTGCTTCCTCAATTTCTTTTCGCTCATCATCATCTAAGTGCTCATAATAATGTTGTACATTTTTCAATATACCATCCTTAGTGATTTCATCTATCAGTTCTGCACAACTCTTGGGAGGGACTATAGATACATTATCGGATAAAATAGAAAGGTCTATGTCATCCATCTTCTTTCTTCTACCAGTATTGGATGGTGCAGAAGGTGTATGAGATGTTTCTTTTGGAGGTCTTTTCTTTGCAAATTGGCTAGCCAGTACATTGATTGTGACCTTGATTACCAGTTGCTTCCTTGATTTCTCCTTAGACTCCTCACCTTTCTTCCTCAATACTCTCTTGAATTCTAAAGGAGTGTCATCTTCAGTTCCAAAGTCTGATGGAATAGGCTCAATGAAGATTTCAGGCTCTTTCCTCTTCCTTCCTTTTGTTAGAACAACATCTATTAAGGCCTTGATGTCTTGGGACACTTGTTCAACAAATTTGTTGGCCTTACCTTGTTGTTTCTCCCTCTTCTTCTAATTGAATTCAGTTTGAAACTCTTGCTTCTTTTGCTTTGCAGTACCTAAAGACTTTTTAGCCTCATCAATAGGAGCATCAATCAACATTTTTGCATAAGAATCCAGAATCTCAGCGTCAACCTCATATCCCGTCTCCTCTATCCATATCTTTAAAGGGTTTAACTGCTTCTATTAAGGTTTCATCCCTTTTTACCATAAATAAGATCTCAGTTGAGTATTTCTCAACAATGTGTTTAGGAACTCTCTCCCTGGATTTCATTGCTTGCTGAAATACATTAAAGTAACCCCAAACCTTATCATCTCGCTGGCTACCCAAGCTAGCAATAGATTTCTTCAATTGTATACCTACCAGGATATCAAATGCCCGCTATCTCTTTCCAAAACTAGGAGTTTCATTTAGGAAAAATAGCATTAAGCAGACAATGAGATCTCCATACCAGAATACCCCCTTCTTCTCTCCTTTAATCTTTCCAAGGTTAATGATCAACTCATCATTCATCTATCCACATATATCTATTTTCTCATTTTCCCTCATAATCTTATGTGCGACATATATGTAGGAGCTAGAAATAGAATTGCGATGATTGGATTGAGTTACCTTATATCTAATAATCATGGTACCAAATCTGATGTCTTGATCAGTGATAGTGATGAACCTCATTGATCGTCGATCCGAAGTTGCACTATTGAGTTTGTTAACTTGATCATTTGAAATCGTTTTCTCTGGACACTGACCAATCTACAACAAACCGGTGATGGCCCTAATGGCCTCCTTTGTGGTCTTATAAGGCCCGTCTAACCAAATAAACTCTCCATGAAATCTGTTCAATACATATTGAATGATCTCATCTTTGAATTCAGGGATATCAAGAATGCCAGTAAACCCTAGATCCTCAACGTGCTTATACTCAGGCTTGATCTTTCTAGAGTCACCCATCAACTCATTCATGTACATATTCTTGATGTCACTAGTATCCAAATCCTCAATGTGGCAGTGAATGTATGCTCTGACATCTTCCACATAAACAACTCCTTCCAGAACATAAGAAAATGTGCCAACCGAAGCATCCAAGGTGGAATATGTAGGCATTGCTTGAAAATTGGCTTGGGACGATCCTTAACCTCGACAATAGTTGGATTTGCAATGAAAGTAGGTGAAAAGGATGATCGAGCTTCCATGATGAAAGATGATTGTGATAAATACTTAAGAAATGGTTGTTGGTGAATAACTCTAGAGAATTCTTCCAAGTGCTGGTGGAATCGCTAATGAATATTTTTGATCGCACTAAATCGCCTTGGATTCAATCTTTTAACCTTCAAAAAATCCTAATCCGTCATTGATATGAATGTCTTTCGGTGGAACATACCAGATCTTGATCAAACATCTCCATGCTGGATAAACCTTTTCCAATGTTTGGAACATGTTCTAGATCTCCTTCCTAGGGCTTATGCAATATTTTCATGAAATTTGCCTACCCCTAAGGCATCTGCCTTAGTTATCGGATGAGCTTCTTGTCAGTGTAGGAGTAATCACCTCTGTCAGTTGAGTAACCAGAGCACTTCCATCTACTGATTGATCATCTGACTTCCTGACCCATCTCTTGGTATGATCTTGGTTGATTTCATTGATCTTTTCTTTCCCTTTATGATTTGATCCATCATTTCTAGCCGGTGGATTTTTTCTTCTACAAATCTTAGCTATGTGTCCAATCTTATTGCATGCATAACATGTAACATTGATCTTTTGGATTTCTTTGCTATAACTGGTATAATTGCTTGACCTGCACTGATTAGCCATATGTCCAAATTTTCCACATGCATGACATTTTACATTCATTCTCCAATCTTCCGTCTTATGACCATTCTTATTGCATTTAGAACATTGACCAGGAGTAGAATTATAGTTTTCGTTTTCTTTATTTCTACATTGCCTAGCCATATGACCAAATTTATTACAAACAAAGCATCTACCATTGAATTTGTTAGCATTGAGTTGCCTTACCGATGCCTTATGATTCTAATCTTCATTTGCAGTACTGGAGTTTTGACCTTGTTCAAATCCAAGTCAAGCCGTGTTCAACTAACCTTGAATTTGTCCTTGTACTCAATTGCAATAGTCAGATCATCTCTTAATATTATCATCTATCTTTCAAGTTCTTGTTCATTTCTTTGGGATTGCACTAATTTTGTTCTCAACATATCATTTTCATGGACCAATCAGATGCATTCATCAGATCTGTCTTTCAGAGATCTCCCAAGGTTTTCTTCATTCATCTTCTAGTATTCAATCTCCTTTGACATCCTCATAGTTAGGGATTTCATTTTATTCCTCATGACCATATTCTCCTGACTCGGCTTCTGATAGTTTTCATTAAGGGTATCTTTCTCTTCATTATCCTAATTTTGCAGAAGTTCCTTCCTCCTAGCTTGAATAGATGATAGCCTCTCCTGTAGGATATGAATGAATTACTTTGCAGAATTTCATTCCTCTTGTAATTTCAAGTTCTTCATCCTTTTAGCATCATAATCTTCAAGTGCAACCTCAAGTTGCTTCTCCATACTGATATCCATGGATTCTAGATTCAGGATCTCCATCAAGCTGTTAGACTTCCTCCAAGGCACAAGGCTCTAATACTAATTGTTGGAATCCAAAAACACTGAGAGGGGGAGGTAGGGTGAGTTAGTGTTTTGTCAATATGTTCAATTTTAAACATATTATAACATGCATTCACCAACCAGTAAACCGATACATTATATAATTGAAAGAAGTAAAGCAATCAATGAACCTGAGGAGAATAATCATGTTATTCCTAGATATGTGAGACTGAATCATAGTCTTGAGAAAATTATTGGGGATAAGGATGCTGGAGTACTTACTAGAAGAAGAGTTAGAGAGAACTCTTGCATGATCTCCACCATTGAACCAAGAAGTGCTAAGGAATCTTTTGGTGATGATCATTGGGTTAAAGCAATGGAAGAGGAATTGGATCAGATTAAGAAGAACAACACTTGGACCCTGGTACCCGAACGGTAAACAAGAATGTCATAGGTACTAAATGGGTGTTTAGAAACAAGTTGAATGAGGATGGTGTTGTAGTTCATAGTAAGGCAAGATTAGTCTGCAAAGGTTATGCACAAGAAGAAGGAAAGGATTATGGAGAAACTTTTGCACCAGTAGCAAGACTAGAAGGAGTCAGAACATTACTTGCATTTGCAGTTCACAAAAAGTTCAAGGTATACCAGATGGATGTTAAGTCTACATTTTTGAATGGGATATTGGAAGAAGATGTTTATATAGAGCATCCTGATGGTTATGCATTGACAGATAACCAAGACATGGTAGCCAAGTTGTATAAATCTTTGTATGGATTAAAGCAGGCACCCAGAGAATGGTATGAAAGGCTTCATACACATCTGATGAAGATAGGCTTTGCAAGAACTAGTGATGACAACAACATTTAGCTCAAGTCTGAAGGAGATAAAATACTGATTACTGAAGCATTTGTTGATGACATTATATTTGGAGGTAATGATGTCTTGAGTAATAGTTTTGCAGATGAAATGAAGAATGAGTTTGAGATGTCACTAGTAGGGGAAATAAAAAAATTCATAGGCTTATAGATATAGTAGATGAAGAATGGTACTTTCATTACTCGGTCTAAGTATGTGAAATAAGTTTTGAAAACTTTTGGCATGAGTGACTGTAAACCAGTTGGTACTCCAATGGTTACAGGTTATAAATTGTCCAAGGAAGATGCATTGAGGTCTGTAGATGAGAAAAAATACAGGTCAATGTTTGGCAAGTTACACTATGTTGTTCACAGTCAACTGGATATTGCCCATGTAGTTGGTATAGTTTCTAGATTTCAAAAGAATCCAAAGGAAGCACATCTGATAGAAACCAAGAGAATTTTTAGATATCTGAAAGGTACAGTTGATTATGGGTTATGATATCCATATGGAGGAAATTTTGATTTGCAGGTATACACAGATGTTGATTAGGTAGGAAATGTTGATGACCGGAAGAGTACTACTGGTGGAGTATTCTTTCTGGGAGGAAGACTAGTTTCATGGAGTAGTAAAAAACAGAGTTGTACTTCACAATCTACTGCTGAAGCTGAGTATGTAGCAGTTTATATGAATTGTACACAAGCTATTTGGATGAGGCACATTTTGGAAGGTTTTATGATGATCTCAGAACCTATCAAGATTTTGTGTGATAACACAAGTGCAATTAATATTTATAAAAATACCATTTTGCACACAAGGAATAAGCACATTGAATTGAAGTATCATTTCCTAAGGGAGAAAGTTAAAAGTAAAGATGTTATCTTAGAGCATGTTTCAACCAAGGAGAAGCTTGCAGATATCTTTACCAAACCTCTACCTAAGACTACATTTGAGTGTCTTAGAAGACAACTAGGGGTTGTACCCCTTCATGAGGTCAGTTGATTATAATGGTGATGGAATCAATACCTTAACTACTTGCCGAATTTTACATGGGTTGATGTTTTTGGAGATGATGTATTCCACAAGGGGAGCATCAAGTTTCAGTTTTTTTTTATGCACAGTGAGATTTTGATATTACATATTTTTACTTTCATTTTGGCATTGTTGTGAAAGGGGGAGAACAATTATGTAAATGGTACCTGACAAGAATAATTTTGTGTTTGATTAAGTAAACTAGTGACAGGATGAGGACAGACAAGAGAATGGTGAATACTCGGTATGTAAACCAAGATTCCTATTCACTATTCACAACAACAAATCAGAGGTGTTGATATTTGTATGCCATCAAGGCCAAAGGGGGATATTGTTGGCATTTTTAGATAGTTGGCATAAAGATTGCATTAATGATATGTTGTCATTCATGTCAATTAAACCAGTGAATGGTATTCATGATATTGTTGATGTTATTATTGTTATTGCTTTTGTATTGCTGTGTGATAAACTTTGAAGATGTTGTAAACCGATATATGGTAGTTTGTAAGTTGAACTGGTGTATAAGGTTATATATTTCTATGTTCAGTAACTGGTAAACCCTACCGTCTATTTTTTGTAAAACCCTAAACCGATCAAGTTTTTTGGTTTGAGATTTGATGATCAAGTGGTAATGATGGTGACACGTGTGGTCACTATATGAAGATGATTTCAAGTTAGTTTAGCGCATGATGAGTTACAAGTCCGATGAAGCGGTGATCATGGAGCAGTTGGAATTTTCTTGTTAAATGTGAAGAGATTGTTATGATTTCTAACGGTCAAGATTCTATCGACTTGTTTGTAATCTCGATGATGAGAATTCATTTTTGTTAAGTTACCGACCTATTTTGATTTGTATTTAAGGTCGATGATGTAATTTTATTTGATATAGGCAAAGCTGGCAGAATTAGTTGAGTGTTAGATTGCATAGTAGGAGGATGGATCTGCAATTTGAGTGAAGGTAGATTTGAAGCTTAAGAAGGATCTGATCAAGAAGATGTAGTGTTATTTAGACAGATCAGAAAAACCTGTTGTTTTATAACAATCACAATAGAGATTGAAATCCCTTAACTTGGTAAGCTCTAACAAGATTGGTAACTTTCCAAATCCTCTAACAAGGTGGTCCATTAGTTTGGATTCTCAAATCCTTCAGCAAGGTTACTCTTAATAGGGTATTGTGCTTTTCATCAGGGCATATTTGTAAAATCCTCTAACCGGGTGATTCCTGAATGGAATTAGTTCCTAACAAAACTTATTGTAAAGCTTTAATAGGCTTCGCTCCTAATCGGGCGAACTTCAGAAGAGTTCAGATAGCTATCCTTGTGAGTCTCATCTCATTGTGGTTTTTACCTATTTGGGTTCTCCACGTATAAATATTTGTGTCAAGTGGTGAATTATTTTTGTGGTTATGATCTTATTTGATATTTGATTAAGCATTGTTAATGTTTACAAGATTGACGATGTTTACTGTTAAGTTGGTATAACAGTCAAGCCAATTGGTATTAGTTGCTGTTGATAAATCTTTGAGATATTATTTAGACAGATCTATTTTCTTGACAAGTTGTTTTTGAGTTTGGGAGTTTGTATTAGTTTTTCAGTATACTGATTCACCCCCCCCTCTGAGTATTCTACTGGATACTTATTACTTCATCATATCATCAATTGGTATCAAAGTTGTTCTAGCTACTCTTAGATCTCTAAGCCTAACAACTTGAGGAAAATATCCTATAGATCATGATGAAGAAAGAAGGTCCTAAGTTCAACAGAGTGAAATATAGAATCTGGAGTGACAGAATGAAGATTTACATCAAAATCCTTGGTAGTCAATATTGGGAGCATTTAGAAACTCAATATGTTGCACCTACTAGAACTCTGACTGATGTTTAGAAGAAAGAACAACACAAGAATCATCAAGAATTAGAAGCTATTATAAGTTCCTTGTCTGATGCTGAATATGTAGATGTTCATGGTCTTGAAACTGCATATGAAGTGTGGAAAAAATTGAAGAGATTTATAGCAATGATGAACATGTTAAGATTGCTAAAGAGGAGAGTTTAAGAGGAAAGTTTGATGACATGAGAATGTCTGAAGGTGAGAATATCCAGCAGTATGGTCAAAGGATTAAAGAAATAGGTGGTGAAATAAAAAGTGCAGGAGGGAAAGTGGAAGATGCCACAGTGGTCAGTAAGGTGTTGAGAACCCTTCTACCAGTCTATGCTATTCATGTTGCAACTATTCAGGAGCTGAAATCCATTGACAAGACAAAGGTAACTCTTGACTCTATCATTGGAAAACTTATTGCTTTTGAGTTAAATGGCTATGATGGTAGTGTACAAAAATCAGAATCAGCATTCAGAGCTTTTGTCTCTAACCCATCTGTGAGAAGAAGTAGAGATACTGATCATAGCTATTAATTTAGATCTAGCAGAGATGTTGACGATGAAGACAGTTTAGTGGAGCTTGAAGCATTGCTAGCAAAATGATTGCCTAGAGGCACTGGTAAATATAGAGGTAAGCTATCGTTGAAATGTTTTGCTTGCAATAAGATTGGTCATATAGCAACAAATTGTCCTAATAGTGAAAATGAACACAAGAGAGACAAATTTAAGAACCATAAGGGTAAAGGCGAGAGGGATTGTCTTGTAGCTATTGCCAGTGGTATTACTGATGATGACTCTGATGATGATGCTAGTGAAGATATTGTGTTTGTGGCTATTAAGGAAGAGACATCTAACCAAAAGGCTTTAGTGTCCAGAATGGATAACTCTGATGATTGGTGTTTATGGTAAAAATGGAATAACAATATTGAAAGACTAAATGAATTCAACCACAAAACCCTAGCCTAACAACAACAAAGATCCACCATAACATATGAAGATTACCTAGGATAATGTAAATCAACAAAATCACAATGATTATACCATCACATGTCCAATAGGGTTTGAATCTCCATTCTTCCTATCTCCATTGATCTTGCTTGATATATTTACTCTCAAATTTTATGTGTGCACAAGAGCTCAACAAAGAACGAAAATGTGGTTGTAAGTAGGCTTGATCGCATATGAAAGTCCGAATGCTAGAATGCTTGATTAGGGTTGATAATGAAGGAAGTATCTCCTTATATAGAAGACACTGTAAGAAATGGAGGGATAAGATTAAGAGGTGTAAAAGATAAATGGTCAGCTAAAATTAGAGGGTAGGTAGAGGAAATAAGAAAATAATAATAGGGTAGGTAGTGTAGGAATTAAGAGATGAATGACATGTGTCATAGGTGGAAAAGGCTAATGAATTAATTAAATAAATAAAGATTCACTTAATTAATAGAAGAAGTGGGATCAATTAAATAAATAAGATATTTAATTTAGAAAAATGACTATTTAAATAAATAAATGTATTTATTTAAATGAGAAATAAGGCTAGAAGAGGATAAATAAATTAATTAAATAAATAAAGATTTATTTAATTAATAGAAGAATTAGGCTAAAATAATTAAATAAATAAAAATATTTATTTAATTAGATAGGACAATTTAGGTGTCTACATTTTCCCCCTCTTTGAGACAATGCAGCTTGTCGCATTGTTTCAAAGAAGATAAGATGAATTGATACAAATTTGCCCCAAGATGGGAATGATATGCCCCCTCGAGAGATTGGATGAAAATGTCTGGAAAGATCGCAGACAATCTCTCGATAAGAAAGAAAGGCTAGAAAGGACTGACAAGATAGGATAGAGTGACAGAGTCACGGGATAAAGAAGACTGACAAGATAGGATAGGGCTAGGGTAGTCTATAAGATAGACTATGAGGGAAAACATCCTCATTGTCATCCACACATCTAAGAGATCAAAGTGCAAAGAGAGAAAAGAGAAATCAACAACGATGGCTTTGGTGCATAGATTTGATCACGTTCATTGATTTCAGAGGTGAGCAGATGTAGGAGAGCCGGTGAGTACCACAAAACCTCCTTGTACTTTGCCGCATTAATTGTTGTCATAAATGCATGCTAGGTAGGGTAATAAATGCAATTAGAAAATGTCATGCAGGGGGAAAAATGTTAAGGCACATTTGTGTTGGTGCTAGGAGTGTCTGGGTAAGCTAGGCATGTCTGTGTTTGTGCAAGGCGCATCTACAATTGCAATAGTGTATGTGTCAGATGCAAGCACGTCTATGTATTTCAGGCATGTTTATGCAGGATAGGCACATTTGTGCAGAGCAGAGGCACATCTATGCAGAGCAGGCGTGTAAGTGCAGTATGCAAGTGCATTTGTGTCATGTATGTGTGTTTATGTCTTCAAGGTCAAATTGATAGTTATGTGATAAACATATGCTATCGATTGGATAAGCCGTTGAGAAGATACACTCAAGCAAGTCCTCTAGGGAAGACTAGGATAGTAGATTGGGCTAGGATTGATAATTCTATGATAGAACATATGTTGCCAATTAGGAAACTACTCAAGAGGATACACTCAAGCAGAGGCCCTAGGATAGGATAGATCGAGGCACTTTGTGATGAACAAGGAGTACCGAAGAAATTGACAATTCTGTGATAGAACATACATTGCCAATTAGATTAGGCTGAAATTGACAATTCTGTGATACAACATACATTACCAATTGGATAAACTACTCAAGAGGATACACTCAAGTAGATGCCCTAAAAGATAGGATCACAATAGCACTTTGTGATGAATAGGGAATGCTACTAGGATAAAAAAAGTAGTACATTGTGATGAATAGGGAGTACCAAAAAGAGCAACACTTTATGATGAACAGGGAATGCTACTAGGATAAAAAAGCAGTACTTTGTGATGAACAAGGAGTACTACTAGGATAAGAAGAAACACTTTGTGATGAATAGGGGATGCTACTAGGATTAACGTAGTTGATTTTCTTGAATACAGGAGGACCTACCAATGCTGGAGTCATGGGAGAGATTCCATTCAACTCAGAGTTTGCGAGTAGAGCTGACACTCAAGGAGAGAGTAGCAGTTCAGGCTATGGGTTTGCGATATATTCTGTATGTGCTTGAGTTTCAGGTGAACATGGGATTGCTAACTATTTTAGCTGAGAGATGGCACTCAGAGACATGCATGTTTCATTTACCAATGGGTGAGATGACAGGCACCTTAGAGGATGTATATAGGATATTGAGGATACTAATCGATGGGGAGTTACTTCCTTATGATTGAGAGGGAGACAGGGATGCACTGAGATGAGTGTTTCAGGATCCAGGACTAGATATGAGGGCTGGACATGTGGCTTGGGATACTATGACCATGACAGAATTGGCACTACTAATGGTGTTGGTAGGAGTGATCAATGAGTTCCTCTATCTGAATAGGGCGACATGAGGGTTGGCAATGGGATGGGGAGGACTCTAGAGACATTAGTGACTAAGAACACCAGATTTGCATGGGGGTTGTGTCTGCTGGCACACTTGTATTATGAGCTACATCATTTTGTGTATCACAGATCAGCAAGATTGGGGTGCGTAGTGACACTGTTGTAGGTATGGGCATATGAGCATCTGTTGGTTACACATCCAATACACTTTAGAGGCAAGACACATGGGTGTATCTATGTACATTTATATGAAATGATTATGTCATAGCCATGGACTGGGAGACTGGAGTATTGGCATCAGGTTATGGATGAGATAGACAGTGTGATATGGAGGCCTTACTTAAACTGTGAGGAGTGGGAGGATGATGCAGTGGAGCTATCGTATGTGTTCGGGAGCAGGTATCTGATAGGGAGGACACCATATGTGATTGAGAGGCAACTGATAGATAGGGTGTGCAGGCAGTTCAGTGGGATACAGTGGATGCCATGGGGTTCAAGGATGTATGCATAGACAATGAGGGATCAGGTGCATTTGGGTCCGTTATTGTCTTATGATCAGGTAGTGACACAGCTGGTAGAGATGGTTCCCATACCTTGGGATATATGGGTAGATATAGAGGATGCAGGGATGGATGCAGAGTACACTACATATTGGGCAGAGCATCCATTTCCATGGTTGACAGATCCAAGGGAGTTAATATAGGGAGATGGTGGAGGTGATGGAATTTATAGTGGAGATGGTGGAGGTAGAGGCTGACAGCGGAGGCGGGGTGTAGTGGCAGAGAAGAGAGTGGCTTAGAGGAGAGAGGATATAGAGGAGAGACAGGCTCACATAGTGAGGGGCAGAGGTGGATTTCCATTATAGGTGCTAGTAGCATAGGTTCCTAGATAGGTAGAGGGACAGGGGCAGGGATAGGAGCGGGGATAGGGATAGGAGTAGGGATAGGGACAAGAGCAGCCATAGGAGTAGCCACAGGAATAGGGTGAGGGGGGAGAGGAGGAGGATGAGCTACTATCCTTGAGGGAGATCTGCTAGGGGCAGGCAGATGAGTCCAGGATCTGGAGAGTGAGACAACTTGGCTCAGGAGATAGTTGAGGGACATTGAGTGGGAGAGGGATTAGGCTATTTAGCGCTATACAGAGGTTGAGACAACACTAGTGCCAGTGAGGCAGGCAACAAAGGACACAGGGGGAGGATACACCTATGTTCTATAGGAAGGGGAGGAGATAGCCTACTGGAAAGACCTGTACTATGGAGTGGTATCACCAGATCAGTGGGCTAGGAGCTTTTAGGACCATCGTGGATGGTGACGACCTCTCAAGGGAGAGACAGGAGACAAGCATCTAGCGGGGGGGTCATGGGTCCTCCACCACCACGAGATAGAGGGGGCAGGGGTAGGAGAGATGATCCTAGGGTGGATCCTTCCAGGGCTCAGACTTTGTTGAGGCCAGCCAGCTCCGAGGGAGGGAGTTCATCATAGCCTTAGAGGGCTCCCTATGTATCAATTTTGTACCATTTTGTATGATGACACCTTCGAGTGAGTTTGTAGCCATATGTATTTTGACATCATTATATCATGACACTTATGATTATATATATGAGACGATTCATCCTTGTGACAACTATATGTGTGTGTACCTATGTGATGTTTCTATGTGATGCTTATGATATGGATGCAAATATGTACATGATGAAATGCAATATTTTTGTTCTTTTATGTTTTTAATGTTTATACAAACACAAATGTGAATGTATGAAATGCAGATGAATATGATAATGCAAATAACTATTTATATGATGAAAATGTGAAATTTGCTAACATGTGTTGTGTGCAGGATGTGTTGTAATTGTGATATCTATATGTATGTATGAAATGAGATATGCTAACATGTGATAATGCAGGCACAACTACATGAAATGCAAATGTTTTTGGTGTGTCATTATACTCAGTCAATTGATAACAGGCTACACGAACTCAAGAAGGACGATGGAAGTCAATGAAGAAAGGGGGATGCAAGATAGAAGATATGAAAGTGAAAGAGCTTCTTGTGCATTATCATCATTGAGCTTTATTATGGCAAGTAGGTTATGACAATCCAAATATATGTTTGACCCAGAAAGTCATTGTACCCATTTGCATGGAGATAAGATAGTTGCAAACAAAGATTTCCCCAATTCATACTAGACTCATAGTGTCCTCGTATCCTTGGACAAGTCATAGCATTACTAAGAGACAATCCATAGACAACAAAGAAAAAAATAGGTGACGATATCCCATCCTCACCTTTCTAGTCAAAAAACATCCTGGAGATAGAATCTCTAGTCAGAGACATCTTGGAAAAGCTAAAAGACATGTCACCAAAAGATAAAATCAAAAGAAAACCAAGACTCAACACCAACATCCACTGTAGTCCTCAAGTTTTAGTGTCCCTTGTCACTTGTATAAGTCTTATTTGATTGTGGTCACAATGTTCACTTTCACAAAAGGATAGATAGCACTGAACCATAATGTTCTATGAGTCTGTTGAAAGATTTGATTTGTTGAAGCCCATTGTTGCTACTTTGTCTCATATGAAATTGACTGAATCCATGAAACTGATACTTTATTGCGAAGAAGACAGAACTTTATTGCGGATTGGCGATGCAAATGTTGCTTTATTGTGGATTGTGCGTGGATAGACTGAAGAAAATTGGAAGAAACCATACTCCTCGAAACATGTGATGCGCTCAGTTCCACACCCATCACTAGACATAAGATTTGCCTTAGCCATAGATAGGAGCTGATTTATTATGGATGGAAAAGGGTGAAAAGGAGGGATTATTATGAATGGCTAACCAATCTTGGGTAAATCAATAACAAGCCATGATGAGAATGGGTAAGTTTATTATGGATGGATAGGTTGTGAGTATGTGCAAAGTGAAAGAATGAGATGCAATCCTAAAAGAGGGAGGAGCAATGTCTCTACACATGGCGTCGATGACCCAGTTTTCATCATGGTACTTGCCCAGGGCGCCACCAAAGTGGTTTTCACCATTGGATGAAATGTTTTTCTTTACTTTTTTTTTTTTTGATTTTTTCAAATTTTTTGTGTCACAAGGCACCCGTTTGCCAGGTTTTCACTAAGTAATGAATTTTTTTTTTTATGTTTATGATTTTTTTGTATTTTGTATTTTTTTGTATTTTTGAACTTTTTGATTTTTTATGTATTTTGTTGAATTAGGATACTCTGAAGAGCTATGTGTAAAACTTGTGAAGGTGCATGCTATTGATAGGATCCTCCAAAGGTTCACCATCTAGAGTTGAAAGCTGATATGCACCAGATCCATAGGCTGTTGTAATGATGTAAGCATCAAGCCAATTTGATTCGAACTTGCCCTTCTTCTCTCTATCTTGTTGATTCTTAGGATTTTCTTTGAGAACTATGTCACCTACCTCAAATGTATAAGGCTTCACTTTATGATTGTAACTACGACTCATTCATTGTTGATAAGCCTTGAGATGATTAAAAGAAGTTTGTCTTCGTTCATCCAGTAGTTCTAGTTCTTGCAAGCGAGAGACCCTATAGTCTTCATCACTAATAATGTTTTGCAAAGAGACTCATAAAGATGGTAACTCTACCTCAATAGGCAAGATAGCTTCAGCGCCATAGACAAGTGAATAAGGTGTGGCTCTTGTAGGTGTGCAAACACTTTTGTGATAAGCCCAAAGTGCGGGATTAAGTTGGATATGCCAATTGCGGCTAGCATCATCGACTATCTTTTTTAGGATTTTAAGAATGGTTTCATTAGACGCCTCAGCTTGACCATTACCTTGGGGGTAATAGGGCATGGAGAAATGATGGGTAATATGGAAGTGATCACAAAGTTCATGAACATCTTGATTTTTGAAGGGATGCCTGTTATCAGTGATGATGGAAATAGGAATACCGTACCGACAAATGATGTAGTTGAGAATGAATGTAGCAATCTGTTTTCTAGTGACTTGTGTAAGAGGCATGACTTTAATCCATTTTTTGAAATACTCTGTGGCAGTGATGATGAATTTGTGGCCATTGGAGGAAGGAGGATGAATCTTGCCTATGAGATCGAGTTCCCACTGACAAAAGGGCCAAGGAGTAGAAATCGGTTGAAGTTCTTGTGCTGGTGCATGAATAAGGTCTCCATGAATTTGACATTGCTTACATTTCTTGACAAACTGATATGATTCTTTTTCCATATTGGGCCAGTAATAGTCCTGATGAGCTTCTTGGCTAAAGTAGGACCACTAGAATGTGGACCACATATCCCTTCATGAACTTTGCGTAATGCAATCTGAGCTTCGTCCCTTTCTAAACATCTCACAAGAGTGCCATCTAGACCTCGATGGTATAGGATAATGACTAAAATGACGTATCAGGAAGATTGGCAAATAAAAGTGTGACATTGGCTGTTGGATAAGTCAGGAGGAAGGGTGTTGTTATGAAGGTATGTGAAAATGGAACTGTATAACTAGGAATCAGGACCAACGACACATATCATGTCAGTAGGAGTGATCTCATATGAGGGAACCAAAAGGTTATCCACCAAGAACTCATAGTGGGTTTCATTTTGTGTTAGATCTATCAGTGAAGCAATAGTAGCCATGGCATCTATGACTCGATTCTACTCTCTTGGTATCTGCTCAAAGGTTAACTTCGTGAAATGTTGTTTCAGGTCATCCACCATTTTTTTGTAAGGCATTAATTTTTCATCCTTTGTTTGGTAGTCATCAGTTGCTTGATGAATTACAAGTTGAGAGTCTCCAAAAACATGAAGTTCCTGGATCTTCCACTGAACTGCAATCTGTAATCCAGTTGTTAATGCCTCATATTCTTCTATGTTATTAGTGCAAGGAAATGATAATCGATATGATTTTGGTATGAAATCTCCTTGAGGTGTGATGAAAAGGATGCCAGCGCCTACACCATGTTGTGTGTATGAGTCATCAAAGTATAGTTGCCAAGGCTTCATGTGGGATACCATCAAGATGGATTCATCTGGAAATTCTGAAGTTAGAGGAGCATCATCTATCATAGGAGCATCTGCTAACTGATCCGTTGTAGCTTGTCCTTTTATTGCTTTTTTGTCCACATATTCAATGTTGAATTCACTCAAGAGCATCACCCATTTGGCTAGTCGACCAGTAAGCGTCGCTTTATTGAGAAGGTACTTTAATGCATCGATCCTTGTGACCAACTTAGTTTTGTGAGTTAGCATGTAGTGTCGTAATTTATGTGAAGCAAAGACCACAAAAAGACATGCACACTCAATTGGTGTGTAGTTTAGCTCATAGCCTGCCAAAGTATGATTGATGTAGTAGATTGCCTTTTCTTTGCCCTCACCATCTTGTTGCGCCAAGAGTGCCCCCAGTGTTGTTGATGTAGCTGATATGTAGAGTAATAGGGGTTGTTCTGGAACTGGTGGCATGAAGACTGGTGGATTCAGCAGATAATCTTTAAGTGTCTGAAAAGCCTGTTGATAGTTATCATCCCTTTTGAATTTGATGTTTTTATGTAGCAAATGCTGAAAAGGATGACATTTATCTGCAAGTTGTGCTATGAATCTTTGTATGGACTGGAGTCTTCCTTGCAAAGATCAAAGTTGACTGATATTTCTCGGTGATGGCATCTCTAGGATTGCCTTGACTTTTGCTGGATCGGCTTCAATTCCTCTTTTTGAGACAATGAATCCCAGGAGCTTCCTGGAGGTTACTCCAAAGACACATTTCTTGGGGTTTAATCTTACTTTGTATTTTTCTAACCGATCAAAAACCACTAAAAGTATGTCCTTTCTTTTTAATTTTTTGGGGTTAGATAGTGCCACAAGGTGGTTTTCACCATAAGACCCATGATTTGTTTTTATTTTTACATTTTTATGACTGGAAGGCCCAACACCCTCACCAAAATATGCCACACTATTGAGTTCTATAGTGTATCCTACCTTATGGTCCCCAAGCGGAAGATCATCTCGTATGCCTAGATAATCAATAAAGGCTTCATCATCTTGGAATGTGTCGAATTGTATAGGTCCTTCATGGTCCCAGTCAATAAGTTGGTGGTCAACAAGGGGAAGGCCTTCAATATTGTCAAAGTCAGCAGAACCAAGGGTGAAGATGTAGTTGTATTTAGGTATGTCGAGGTAGTTGTCGAGGTCATCATTGGCACTCTCCTCATCTTTCTTGATCATGAATGAGTCCAAATTGTCATCACTAGTAGCACATTCTAGGATAGGTGTCCTCATCCTTAATGATTTCGACCTAGAACCTAGAGGCAAAGATTGTGTGGGATCCTCAAGGGTTGTTTCTTGACCAACTTTGAATTTTCTATAAAATTCCTCTTCTTCTGTGGGTTCACCTAGTTCTCTAAATGTCTCGGTGATTTCATAGTCACTGAAGGATTTGTCTATACCCCATTCCCATTCATTAGAGTCGATGGAATAGTAGTTCTCTTCTTGATCTTTGGAAGCCTTGATTTGTAACGCATCTTCTGTCTTCCAAGTATTTACCCAAGAAGATATGAAACCAAGTCCTTTCGAGCACTCTTTTTTAAATGTCAATTCTGGTTGCAAAGGTTGAATGATACCTTCCTTTCTTAAGCCGAGAGGACTTTTACCATCATACCCAACCTTTTGTAGGATCTTGAACCCTTTGCCATATTTTTCACATGGTATGCGGATGTGATCTTGTGTACCATCTTCAGGGTCTTTGTAAAGCATTTTGTATGTCTTCTTCTTCCATTTTGCCCCACTTTTGGAAGATAGTAGGATCCCATTTGAGTGTAATGATAGATACCCATTTGGAAGGATGTGGTCATCCATATTCTTTTGGTGAACTCATAACTTGTTGTAAGCACATGGTTTGATTCAAAGTGTATTCACCCATGCCTTTATCCCAATATTTCCCTTTAAGCTCACCTTGTTTTGATGTTGAAGGTTTCAATGATTTAGGGTTAATGTATGCCAAAGAAGGGATAACTTCTCTATTATTTGGAATGATTGTCTCAGCTTTTGGTCTCAATTTATTGCAGTATATAAATGGATTAGGATCACCATTAACTGTTCAACTCCATTGTGAGGAAACTTAATGCATTGGTGGTATGTAGATGGGACTGCCCTCATCTCATGAATCCAAGGATGTCCTAGCAATATGTTGTATGTGAGATCTAGGTCTAGGACTTGACAAACCACATCCTTTGTAACTAGCCCAACTCTGAGAGGCAAGGTGACTATGCCTTTGGATGAACACTCTTCATCATCATATGCCTTGATGGTAATTTTGTTTGTAGCATTCATAGCTTTGTCAGAATATCCCAATTGTATTATTGTGTTCAAAGTACATATATTGAGACCATCTCCTCCATCTATCAGGACTCATTTTATTTGATGTTTGTGTAGGAAGGCTTCAATGTGTAAAGGTGCATTATGTGGTTGGCTCACGGAGGCATCTTTAGCTTTTGTGAATGTAAGGGAGCGTGGAACAGAAAGGTATTCCACCATGGCTTGAAACTGGTCCATGTTCAGATCAATGGAGACAGTATTGTCTCTCAAAGTTTTGTCAAGAATGGATTTATGTGTAGGGGATATGCGTAAAATCTCAAGGATGGAGATAAGCGAGGGTGTTTTCCCTAACTATTCTACAAGGTCATACTTATGTTTGGTTGATGAGGAAGCGATGTTTTTAGCTAGAGCACCTTGCAAAGTGAATTTTCCTCCATGAGTTGTAACATTACATTCAGAGGTTGGTTCGGAAGAAGATCCAATGCCTTTTAGGACAACCTTAGGTCTTTGGGTATAATTTTCAAGCGTTTTGTCTTTTATGATAATGGTAGAGACATAATTTTCCATCAAAATGTGATTGATAGTTAAATCATAGTTATAGGATGCTCTAGTATAGTTGGTCTGCTCATCTGTAGCTTTGGCTTTTCCCTTGTCATGTTTTGGGAATGGTTCTTTAAACATTTCATGTTCTTGATTGGATGAGTGTCCTTCAATCTCAATGTCACCTCTATCAATAAGATCTTGTATAATGTTCTTCAGTCGATGACAATTTCCTATTTTATGACCCTTTCTCTTGTGATATTCATAGTATTCATCATCATTCCACCAATTTGGTTTGACCTTTGGTTCATATGGAGGAAAATCTAGAATAGTTATTATTTTGTTTGCCACTAGCTTCTTGAAAGCTGACTCAAGTGGTTCTCCCAATGGTGTGTACTTCCTTCATGATTTGGAAGTTGTTTGAGTATTCACTTGATTGCTTGTAGAGCTTGACCCTAAAAAAATGATTTTGGGTCGTACTGTATTGGCATCAACAACACCATCATTGACTGTGTTCTTGTTTTTATTCCAAAATCTTAGCTTGTCTTTTCCTTTAAAGTCCTCTTTGTTTTCTTTGAATATTTTGAAGATGCCTTTCTCAATTAGGACCTTCTTTGTTGCTAAGCCCTTTTCAATGACATCCTTGAAGGTGGACAAACAAGATTTTCTTAGGTCATAACCAATATCTTTGTTAACATTCTAGATGAACATCTCCACCATTTGTTTTGTGGAATTTCACAAGAACATGGACTGGCTAGATTTCTCCATCTTTGTAGAAATGATGAAAAAGACTCTCCATCCCTTTGTTTGGTGTTGCACAAAGTAGTGACCGATATGTCTATCTCTATGTTGTATGAGAAATGTTGGATAAAAGCTTCTACTAAGTCACCCCATGACTTGATTCCAGGTGGGAGTTGAGAGAACCATTCCATAGCTTGATAACCTAAGCTCTATGGGAATAATCTCATCAAATACGTTTCTTCTATTGCTCCCTCAATGCAAGCCATGAAAAACTGTCTTATATGTGCCTTAGGATCTCCTTTGCCTCTATACTTATTGAACTTAGGTGTCACAAAATGTGTAGGAAAAGGAGGCATCAGAATGCTTTTGTCAAATGGATAGGGACATATGTCTCTCATTCTGTAAGCTGGCTTCGGTGTATTTATGTCCTCCATTTTCTTTTGTAAATCCTTTATTTATTGTTCCAAATTGTTCTTAGGTGGAGACTGACTTCTTGGACCATATCCCATACCTGAACCACCGGGTGGAGGAGGAGCATGTTGTATATATGGATGGTATTGATCATACACATGTTCATATGGAGGAGGTCTATAATGATGCTGCGTATATGGACCACTTGGTATAGAGTCATGATGAGGAATGAAATATTTGTTTTGTCCATATATACCATACTCTACAGGCATGTCATGAGTTTGTTCTAGTGTTTTGCCCCCAAATTTGACACAGGGTTTCCTTGTGTCTAAATTTTGATCATGCCTTTGGATATCCAATTGCTTTGGTGGTTGATCCTTAGCATTGGTATGTGATTGAGTATATTTTTCTGCATAAGACTTCCATAATGGTCTACGAAGGTGAGTATCATATGCTTGACCTTGTGTGTATGGGACCTCAGGCTTTTGAAACAAAGATGATGGTGACTCAAGCACAAGGTGTGGTCCTCTATTGCCTCCACTATTAGGCCTCCTTTGATCCATGTTGAGGTTAGGTTGTTGCAAAGGTCGATGTTCCATTATTTGAGACATGTCAAAATCATGAGGAATCTTGGTTCCACTTTGCGCCATCACTTGTAAGAAATATTGTCTATCTCTCCTCATTATTTCCTCAACCAATCGATTGAAATAGGGATCCATAATGGAGTCTTCCACTTCTACTGAATGTACGGAAAAGTTGTCCATATTGTCATTGTGTGTATCATTGTTGTTTGTAGTGTCCATGTTCTCAAAATTTGGAATGTTTCTATAGGCATCCATGTCAAGTAATGTGGTATGATCAGAATTGAAAAAGACATCATTGTCATACTCATAGGCACTCATGTTTGTGGACTCTTGAGCCTCTTTAGTTTCTCTCCTAGATTTTTGGGAACGGGTTTCAACCATGAACTAGGTATTGACCAAGATGTGTGAGACTAGATGGAGATGGAAAGAGTATGGAAGACCAAGAGTTGGATGGAATGTAAATGAATCTTAGGTGTACTTGCAATGTCCAAAGTGTAAGACCAAGTATGTATGTAGTAGAGTAGGTGTGGCTTCCAAAGAGATGATAGTTTCTCTTGATGAGGTAAGTTGACCTTGACTCTAAGTAAGACCAAATGAGACCCAAAGGTGATAGAACTTGATGAGGGACCACTTAGCAAAATATTGTTATATGTAGTGTGTTGACAAAGCAAGATGAGGACAAGCAAGTGACCTTTTGACTCAAGTTTAGACAAATGTGAATTTAATGCAAGATGTAAAGCAATGATGGACTTTGTGAGACCCAGAAATAGGCTGAATTCTACATGAAAACCCAAAGGGATAACCTAGGAAGCTCAATAAGTCTGAAACTGACTACTCTTGTTTGCTAGATTGTAAATTTTTCTAATTCTGAACACATACATGCTTGTATACTTCACAGATGAGGTTAAATGACACAGATGTGGTTGAACACTACACAAACGCGTTTCTGAGATTTTGTAAATGAAATTTTCTTTAGGATTACATAGACGCATTTCTATACTTCATAGACATGGTTAAATGACACATAGGTGTTTCTGTCAGACACATACGCATTTTTGGAAACTAAGTGCAATTTTTCCTATTTGTAAAGTTGTTTGTTGTGACCAAATCAGAATTTTTTGACTATTTTTTTGTGACAAGAGGACACAATGTTGATGAAGACTCAATGTTTGTAAGTGTTTAGACTCAAAATGACTCAAAGAAAGTGTGTTGTTTGATGTAAAAATGTTTTGCATACACTTGAAGACACAAAAGACACAATGTTTTGATGTTTGATCTTGAATGTTTGAATGTTTAAAAGAAGACAAACACAATTCTTATGGTTGGCCAGGACAATAGTTGTTGATACCATGTGGGGTTTCCCCCAAGGCTATGTTATTCAGAGCAGATACTTAGATGCTTGACCCCACTAGCTCCACCCTCAGCACTCACTTCTCTAGGGAAGCCAAGCACCACTCCCTACGAAAACTCCCCATGGTGAACTTTGTATCTCTACTAAGAACCATATGTGTGTGGGCCACTCCAGAGGTCAAACCTCCTACCCCAACAACTAGAAGGATTTTGGCTTTCTAAAACAAAAAGGTGCTAGTAAGGGCATCCGCTTGTGTGGCCATACATGTGACACTTTCAACTCTATAAATATAGAAGGCTTGTAGCCGGTAGGGGTAACGCCCTACAATTGATCAAATAAATTTGATCAAGTAGGTTTATGGGGAGACATAGTGCCAGTATGAACTAATCAACACATGTTACCCATGGCTTTCACCATGGATACAATTATTTATAGTGGTTTGGAAGAGGTGAGTTTTCCTCGCTACCACTTGGGTCATTCTCTCCTCACTAGTAGTCCTAATGACCACATGGGGAGACATGCCCTCTAGAGATTAAACAAAAAGAGCCTATTGCTCAAGACACAAAAAACACTGGTTCAATTTTAGTGCACCAATTGAAGTGTTTGCTAATCTATGAAAACAAGGCACACAATAAAGATCAAAAACCCTTGCCAAAATTCTACAACAAAGTTTTGTTAGTAGTTTTTCAATAATACCCCTCCTTCAAGCACACAAGTTAGGTAAATTTTAGATTCAAAAGACTTTGTGAAATAGGGGCCTTCAACAAGAGATTTGCTTCCAAGACAAGCTGCACCAATTTTGTTAGCTAGATCACAAGGTGTTAGCTCAAAATAAATAGATCTGGAATCCAAATGACAAAATAAATCCTCAAAACTAGATCAAAAACTGAAAAATGCAAGATCTGAAACACAGACGTGATTAAACCTAACTTAGATGCGACAGAAAATCAGAGACGTGGTTTGAAAATAGAGATGCAACCCTACAATCTACAAAATAAGATAAAATAATGTTGAACACAGATGCGATTATGAAGGTCATAGATGTGGCAGAAAAGAAAAAAACGCGGGTTCCAGGATGTGCAGACGCAGAAATGTCGAAAGTTTGTCAAAAATGTCAGATTTGCAACTTCAAAAACACAAAATCTACAACAAAAGATGTTAAGTGCAAAAGGGACAAGAGTCCCACCAGGAGTGCCAAAATATTTATGGTAAAAATGGAATAACAATATTGAAAGACTAAATGAATTCAACCACAAAACCCTAGCCCAACAACAACAAAGATCCACCATAACATATGAAGATTACCTAAGACAATGTAAATCAATAAAATCACAAAGATTATACCATCACATGTCCAATAGGGTTTGAATCTCCATTCTTCCTATCTCCATTGATCTTGTTTGATAAATTTTCTCTCAGATTTTATGTGTGCACAAGAGCTCAACAAAGAACATAAATGTGGTTGCAAGTAGGCTTGATCGCATATGAAAGTTTGAATGCTATAATGCTTGATTAGGGTTGATAGTGAAGGAAGTATCACCTTATATAGAAGACATTGTAAGAAATAGAGGGATAAGATTAAGAGGTGTAAAAGATAAATGGTCGGCTAAGATTAGAGGTTAGGTAGAGGAAATAAGAAAATAATAATAGGGTAGGTGTATGTGGGAAAAGCAGTTCAATGAAACTTAAAATGTGAAAATATTTCAAGGACTTGCCCACACACCCATGGGACTCTTGGTGCAAGTTATGGAGCTATGAAAGATAACTCAACTCCCCAAGGTGTGTTCCATGGTTCTCTATCTCACAAGGTCCCTCAAGCCAATGCCTTTGCTCTTAGATCACTGAGCAAAGTGACTTAAGGATGACTAATGCAAGAATGAGGGATGCTTTAGATTAGATTGAGCATGAATGCATCCTATTTATGCATGATTATATCAAATGGGTTAAACTAGATGATAAGATGACAAGGTTAGTAACAATACTATCCTAACATGATATACTAGTTATATGATTTAAGCTAATGATAATAGAAATACTCTAAAATGTTTATTAGATTAATTCCTATTACAAAGAGAGGCTAAATTCTTGCTAAAATTAAGTATAAGTATGATGCTAAAGACTTGGATTATGAAATGGAAGAATGAGGGCTCTATTTATAGGGAAAATAGGGCAATGGATGGTCAGGATTGAAGGATCTAATCAAGGGTTAGGATTGAAAGTTATCAATCCATGTTTGCAATTTTCACCAATGAAATGGTGACAATTGTCAACATAAGACTGGTTGAGAGGGGATGTAAGAAGCATTAAATGCTTGAGAAGACCTCATGGTTACCTTAGGAGGTAAGGGTTAAGGTTAGGTTAAGGTTATCCATTGGATAAAGTTTTTACCCAAAGGGTACACTCTTGTGCAAGGGTTAAGGAGATAACCATGGTCAAAGTAATCAATGCTTGATGAGACCCCTAGGTTAGATGAGGGTTGAGTTAGGCAAAAAGTCTCTAACCATGTAAGAAGGTTGAGTTAACCATTAATGGTTTGGAAGACTTTCAAGGTTAACTTGTTGAAGACATAAAGCCTTTAATGGTTTTCAAAGACTTTGAGGGTTTGAGAAGTGACTTCCCTTTGCTTAGGGATGTGACAATATTTAGGAGATGGGTTAGGCTAATTTAGAAGTGATTAGAAGAATCTAGAAGGGGTTTTAGAGAGGCAAGTGGGAGATGTAAGAAAATGCAAGTGGGTGAGGGATAATAGGATTTAATTAAAATAAATTGCTTTATTTCAATTTGGTTGTAAGTTGGGGGTTTAAATAAATTAGATTTATTTAATTGGGGTGAACTATTTAATTAAAAGTAGAGAGAAGGGATTTAATTAAATAAAATGATTTATTCAATTAAATGATATAAAGGGCTCAAGTGAATTTAAATAAATAAATTGAATAATTTATTTAATTTAAATAGAAGAATGTGGATGATTTAATTAAATTAGATTTAACTAAATAGAGGAATGAGAATAAAATGAACATTAAATATTCATTTAGGAATATGGTCATTTTTATGCGTCTACATTTTGCCCCTCTTTGAAGTGATGTGTGTGCACATGTTGATTCAAAGAAAATTGATGCGTTGTCAAAATTTGATTTTGATCAGTGTGATGTCAATGTCGAGATGTTCACGTTGTGCCCCAGATTTGATAAATGATGTTGATAATGCCCCCTCAAGAGATGAATCAAAATTTTTTGAAAAATTAATTTTATTTTGATAATGTTTGATAAACTTCATTGCATTTTAAAAAATTTTCTATGTTGAATGCGTTGATTTGATTCATCTCCCAATAATGATATTTTTAGGGTTATATGGGAGACCACGAGAAATTTACGTGTTCCACTACATAACCCTAATTTCCATTTACCCTATAAAAGGTTAAAAGTGATTTCTTTTGTCTCATTTGTTCTTGTTGAGTTTGGAGAAAGTGACACTTGGAGAGAAAGTCAAGATGCCGGTTCCCTATGTTTCTCATTGATTCGAGTGCATTTGGAGGTATCGGAGGCCTGCTATGTATGGACCACCGATAAGTCAGCATTTTTGACCCCTTTTTTATTTTTATTTTTTTCATTTTTAGTCATGTTTTTTATTTTTGGTCGCGAAAATTAACGGTTTAGCACATCAGGTGAAAACCATAGCGCATACGAAACAAAGGGTAGTGCATCGTGTCTTAGGAACTAGGATAACATCTGGGTAGGTTAGGATAGTATAGGGAAGGGTTAAGATAGCACATAAACATGGTTTAGCGTAGTGGGTGCATAGGCTAGCGCGTAGGGGGAAAAGGTGCATCGCTTAGATATAGCGCATAGGGTTCATAGGGGGTCGCATAGGTAGGTTAGGCTAGCGCATAGGTATGACCTAGTGGATAGGGTTAGGTTTGCAGCATAGAGCTAGATTAGGATAGCGCATAGCCAAGGGTTAGTGCTTAGGGTGTTTTAGGTGGCACATTGATAGATTAGGGTAGTGCATAGGTGTAGGTTAGAGCTTTGGGTTAATTCTGCAGCGCATGGAGAATTTTGGATAGCGCATTTCTAGCAGTGTAGCACGTGGATAAAAGTTTTTAGTGTGTGGGCAGAAAAAGTTGGAGTCAATAGGATTTTATGAGATGAAGAAAGATAGGTAGGTGTTTGCTATTTTTTTTGGGATGGATGTGATAGTCAGTCTGCATGTCTACTATCATTGTGTTGATAAATTATCCGATATGAGTCTTGATATGGTTTTTGATATGGATTTTAGAAATAACTTGATTTGATTTGCAATGTTTCAAGTTGAAATGATCTGATGTTTTAATGGATTTTTGAGATGATGTGGATTTTTGATATGAACTTGATTTGATATTCAGTGTTTCAAGTTAATAGAAATGTGGGACTTGAGTTGTTTTTCAAGTTGATATGGGTATGGAACTTGAGTTGTTTTACAATTTGATATGGGTGTGGAACTTGAGTTGTCATACAAGTTTGATATGGATGCTGAACTTGAGTTGTTTTACAAGTTGATATGGATTTGATAGATAACTTGATTTGATTTACATTGTTTCAAGTTGGGATGATTTGATGTTGATATGGATTTGATATGATGTGAAACTTGATGTGTTTTACAAGTTGATATGAATTTTATGTTTTTGATATGGATTTTTGATATGATGGTGGAACTGATATTGGACATGTTTTGCTTGTGACAGGAGCGGCTTGGGGTTGTGCAGTCGCGAGAGCGATTTTTGAGACCATGGTCTTTGATACCACGACTGACACAGGCTGACAAGGGTATTATTGAGTGAGGTGGCCTATCTTCTTTGTTAGAGATGCCCCAATATATCATTAACCAGGGTTTGTTGATAGTGTTGGCCGAAAGGTGGCATAGTGACACCAACACCTTTCATTTGGCAACGGGTGAGATTACGATGAAGCCTGAGGACTGTTACCGGATTTTGCGGATTCCTATGGTAGGTGCATTGTTACCCTATGAGTAGACTAAGGAGGATGGGATAGAGGCTCTTCATCAGATACTACAAGATGACATGATTTGTGGGTATGAGATCCTGTGGCAAGAGTTTATTGATTTGGATTACGCTCCTCTACCATCAGTACTGGTAGGTTTCATTGGTGGTTTCTTATGTCCCAACCATAGGTAGAAGGGACTAGCAGTGGGATGGGGATTGATCTTGGAGGATATGGTGACATAGGGTTGTCGATTTGCATGGGGGTTTGTTATGTTGGCCCACTTATACAAGGACCTACATCAAGTGGTTTACTTGGGATACAACAGTCTATCCGCGGGGGTCACACTACTACAGGTATGGGTGTGGGAGCATATTCCCGCTGCTAGGCCACTGGCAGATAGAGATAGGCCTGTTGGATGCGCTTATGCTTATGGATATAGAGGGATAGTTGTCCAACGTAAGATGGGCAAACTAGAGCATTGGAGGCGAGTGCTGGATGATATTGATACGGTCGTCTGGAGACCGTATATGGATTGCGAGGTGTGGGCAGAGGATGGGATGGATATGCTATATGTCTACATTTCCAGATATCTGATAGGGTGGATGCCCTTTGTTATAGAGAGATTCCTGCATAGCCGGGTTCATCGGTAGTATGGACGATAGCACGGGATTCCACAGGGAGCATGTTTGTATGCTCGACAGAGGCAAGATGTGCCGGAGTGGGGACCTACTATCAACAACGCGATGATGGTGGAGGAGTTCTTTTAGCTAGTTGGCCAGTTCTGGGACTATGCCTACAGGATAGTAGATGCAGGGATGACAGAGGAGTTCTCAACACTCTTTGCGGTGCATGTGGTGGCTAGGATATTAGATCCAACGAAGATGATTCCCGCTTTTGATGATGATGAGGATGAGTAGCCCGAGAGGCTAGGGAGATGGGGAGATGAGGGAGAGGAGTTGGATGAGGGAGGTGGGGATGGTGGAGGAGGTGGTCGAGGTCAGCGGGGGGATAGGGGGAGATTTGATTGGGGGAGGAGAGGAGATAGAGGTGGAGCTGGTGGTGATAGAGGGATACAGGTTGAGAGAGTAGTGCGACAGGCGGTGGAAGATAGAGGGAGGCAAGGTTTGGCTATTGGAGCTGGGGGTGAGGAGAGGATAGGAGACGTGATAGCAGTGGTGAGAGGGACTGATGAGTTTAGATGGCTGGTCCAGAGGAGGAGGTCAGATGTTTTACCCCCACCAGCACCGAGGACAGGGAGAGGAATAGGGGGTACCACTACACAGGTACCCCTCCAGATTCAGATTGCGACTCACTAGGAGGATGCTCAGATTAGGTCCTTAGAGTTATCAGTGCAGCATTTGCAGACACAGCTATTGGCACATCAGTGGTAGATTACATAGCTGACCACTGAGCGGGATACAGTTTTAGAGCGGTTGGGTTGAGCTGAGGCTTGAGCAGAGACTTTGGAGAGAGTGGTGACAGGTGGTTCTATGAGAGACACCCTGAGGGAGTTGGTGTATACAACCAAGGAGGCTGAGTATTATCGGCAACATTATGAGGATGTGGTGCCTAGGGAGCGCAGAGTTCCTAGTTTCACGGCTATGAGATCTAGTCAATCCAGGTAGACTGTGTTGAGGACAGAGAGTAGAGGCATGATAGGGCCTGTTTGTCAGGATCCACCTAGGGATCTTGGTGCTGGGACATCTGCTACGAGACCGTCACCCTTAGGAGATAGTCATACCTGAGAGATGTTGTCTCTATTGTATTTTGATCATTTTGTTGTATTTGAGATAGATATGATAGATTTTGTGCACTTGATCATTTTTGATATATATATATATATATATATATATATATATATGACACCATTTTCCTTGATCTTCATGTGATGTTTTATGGATGATGCAATGCTTAGATAGATGCATGCGATTTGATATTTGATGAATATGATGTAATGGTGCATGATGTATGAGATGTATCTTGAAAATGAGATGTATGATATTGATGTGAGATTTTGATAACGATGTGCAACTAAGTGTAAAAATGATGTGCGACTAATTATAAAATGATATGCAACTAATTGTAAAATGATATCCCACTAATTGTAAAATGATATGCAACTAATAGCAAAATGATATGCAACTAATAGCATCCTCATTCTTCGGTTTTGTCATTCCTATACAGTCACATGTTTTTGCTTTCTTTGTGCTTATCATCATTGAGCATTGATTTGTTGGGATATGTTGAAAAGTTATACAAGCATAATGGTATAATTGAACCATAATGACCTGAGAAAAATTTACATGTTTTTTGATTTTGCAAGATGGCACAAGCGTCGAGGTATAATTGAACCAAGATGACCTGAGTGCGGCTTGTGTATAAATAGACAAGATTAAACCATTTGTATGCGCAAAGTGGAACCACATCTTTAGTGATATGCTTTGAATCACGTCTCAAGACAAGTATTTGTATAGTACAAATGATCACCTCACAGACAGAAAACTAAAAAGATATTGGAGTCTTAATGACTTTCTCTAGCTCGATGCATTGTTGAGAAAATGTATAAGAGCCAATAATGCAAAAAAAGTTCAAGTGCAAAAATAGTCAAAACTTTATGCAAGATGCAAACATTTGATACTTCAGAAAATCATTCATCATGTGTTGTGAATCCTTTTAAGTGATCAATGCTTGTGTTCTTGTGATTGTTGTTTTGTTTGTTGGATATGATGTTTTGAGTTTGCTGCAAGTTTTGACTTAGGACAAAATTTTGATCAATGTTGCCCCTGGCTTAATTTACCTCCGAATGTGGATATGTACAGTGATTACCAAGCCATGGTAGATGATGAAATGATAAAAGGACAGTGATTATGCTAAGTATGTCTTGAATATTGCTATTTTGATAAAGTGGAGGGCGATGGCCAATAAAACTTGATTGTGAATATAAAAGGCTTGAGAGTAAAGATAGATAGAGGAGTTGTCCTCTCAAAAATAGTGTCTGTTGCTAGGTTTTCACCATTTGTTTTTATTGCACCTTGTTGATTTCTTTTTCATGATTTTTTGATTTTTTTGTATGTTTTGATTTTTTGATGTTTTTGACTTTTCTGTGCATTAGACTGCTCAAGTATATTATTTCTTCAAATGGATGTTGTTGGTTAGTTCGTTGAGCACATCTCCTTCTGAAGTTGTTAGCTGATAAGCACCCGATCCATAGGCTGATATGATAACATAGGGACCTAACCAGTTAGGTTCAAATTTCCCTTTCTTTTCTCGATCCTGTTAATTTCTAGGATTTTCTTTGAGGACTAGGTCACCACTTTTAAAAATTCTAGGGATGACCTTGTGATTGTAGCTTCGGCACATGTGTTGCTGATATTCTTTGAGGTGAGTATTATCATGTTGGCGCTTTTCATCTAGGAGTTCTATCTCTTGTAGCCGGTTTACTCGATACTCTTCATCCGGAATGAGGCCTTTCAAAGATACCCTGAGTGATGGGATCTCTACCTCCAGGGGTAAAATTGCTTTTGATCCACATACCAATGAATATGGCGTAGCTCCTGTAGGTGTGCAGAAGCTAGTTTTGTATGCCCAAAGTGCTAGATTGAGTTGTACGTGCCAATCTTTTCCTACATCATTCATTATTTTCTTGAGGATTTTCAATATTATTTTGTTGGATGCTTCGGCCTAACCATTCCCCTGTGGGTAGTACAGTGTAGAGAAGCGATGCTAGATTTTGAATCGTTCACATAGTTCTCGCACATCTTGGTTCTTGAAAGGTCATCCATTATCTGTGATGATGGAACTTGGAATGCCATATCTGCATATTAGATAATTAAGAATAAAAGAGGCAATTTATTTCCTAGTCACTGTGGTCATGGGGACAGCTTCAATCCATTTGGTAAAATATTCTGTTGTAGTGATAATGAACTTGTGCCCATTTGAAGATGAAGAATTTATTTTGCCAACTAAGTCTAGTCCCCACTGGCAAAAGGGCCAGGATGTTGTGAATGATTGTAGTTCCTGTGCTGGTGCATGTATAAGATTGCCATGGATTTGGCATTTAGGACATTTCTTTGCAAAATGGTAAGAATCTTTTTCCATTATCGACCAGTAATATCCCATTCTTAGAAGTTTTTTAGCAAGAGTAGGACCACTTGAATGTGTGCCATAGATACCTTCATGAAGCTCTTGTAAAGTCGAGTCAGATTCATTACGATCAAGGAAACGAAGAAGAGTACCATCTAGACCTCGACAGTAAAGAGTATCAACAGTGAGGGTATAACGGGCAGCTTGTCAGATAAAGTTACATTTTTGGTTTCGAGATAGGTCAATGGGTAGGGTATTGTTTTTAAGATAGTCATATATGGGCCTGTATAATGAAGAGTCAGAACCAATTTAGGCATAGATAACATGGGAGGCAAAATGGTCGTAGGTTGGGGAGAACAGTTGCTCTACCAGAAACTCGTAACGACTTTGTTGGTCTAGAATTTGTAGTAGTGAAGTGATAGTAGCCATTGCATCGGCTACTTTGTTGTCTAACCTTAGTATTTGCTCGAAGGTGATGTGTACAAAATACTGTTTAAAATCATCAACCATTCGTTTGTATGGTAGCAACTTGTCATCTTTTATTTGATAGTCATTGTTGATATGATTTATGACTAGTTGTGAATATCTGTAGACATTTAATTCTATGGTTCTCCATTCTATGACCATTTTGATGCCGGTTACCAGTGCCTCATATTTAACAATGTTATCTATGCATGGAAACATGAGTCTATATGATCTTGGGATGGTGTGCCTGTCAGGAGTGATGAACAAAATGCCAGCACCTGAGCCATGTTGAGTATATGATCCATCAAAGTAGAGGGTCCATTGCTTGGTGTTTATAGTAAGAACATCCCTATCTAGAAATTCGATCTCCATTGGTTGTTTATCTAGTAATGATGCATTAGCCAACTGATCTGCAATTACTTGTCCTTTGATAACTCGATGCTCTGTGTAGTGGATATCAAATTCGCTGAGAATCATTACCCATTTAGCCAATCTGCCTGTGAGAGCTGCTTTGCTGAGCAAGTATTTGAGAGGGTCAATTTTTGCTACTAGCTTGATTGTATGAGCTAGCATGTAGTGTCAGAACTTTTGAGAAGCAAATACCACTGTGAGACAAGCTTTCTCAATGAATGTATAATTGAGCTTGTATCCATTCAAAGTTCTACTAATGTAATAGATAGCTCTTTCTTTGCCTTCCTGATTTTCTTGTGCTAATAGTGCCCCCAGTGATATGTCTATTGTTGATATGTAGAGAATAAGTGGCTTCCCTGCTATTGGTGGTACCAGAACTGGTGGGTTCATGAGATATTGCTTGATTTGATAGAGTGATTCTGCACATTTTGCTTCCCATCTGAAGGGTACGTTCTTATGTAGTAAATGGTTGAATGGTAGACTTTTATCTGCTAGTTGAGCAATGAATCACTTGATTGACTGGAGCCGTCCTTGTAATGATCTAATTTGGCTGATATTCTTAGGTGGTGGCATCTCCATGATGGCTTGTACCTTTGCTGGATCCACTTCAATGCCCTTTTCTGAGACTATGTAGCCTAATAACTTTCCTGATGTAACCCCAAAGACACACTTCTTAGGGTTGAGCCTGACTTGAAATTTCTCCAATCTTTCAAAATTTTTCTCTAAGATGCCTAGATGTTCTGCTCAAGTAAATGTTTTAGCTATTAAATCATCTACATAGTCCTCCATGAAGGTATGCATCATGTCATGAAAGATCATTGTCATTGCTCGTTGATAAGTTTCCCCAACATTCTTTAAGCCAAATGACATGACGTTCCAATAATACATTCCCCAAGGATAGGTAAACAATGTTTTATCTTGATCCTCTGGAGCTATTTTGATTTGATTATAGCCAGAAAAACTGTCCATTAGTGATAACATTGCATGGCCTACTGTGAGGTCTACAATTATGTCGATACTGGGCAAAGGAAAGTCATCCTTTGGACAAGCTTTGTTGACATCTCTAAAATCAGTGCATATCTTGATACTAGCATCTGGTTTTGAAACTGGCACAATGTTGGAAATCCATTTAGCATAGTTGATAGGTCAAATAAATCCAACGTCTAAGAGTTTCTTTAGCTCAGCTTTGACCATGAGTGCTACATGTGGGTTCATTTTTCTCAGTTTTTGCTTAACTGGCTTAGTTCTTGGAGTAATAGACAAGTGATGCATGATTAGATGTGGATCAATCTCAAGCATATCTGCGTATGACCAAGCAAAGTTGATTTGCTTTGCTTTGAAGAATTTGATAAATTCTTGATTTTCTTCCTTTGTTAGAGATTCTGCTAGGTGTATGTTTTTGGCTGCTTCTGTTGTACCAATGTTGATTGATTGAGTGGGCTCAATCAATATGGGTGATCGCTCATGATAGTGTTCAGGAAGAGTGTCAAGTCTCTCATCTTTAGGTGCCTCAAGAAGGTTTTCACCCATAGATGCATCCTTTATTTTTACTTTTTTGTGATCTATTGCTACCATTAACTGGTTTTCAGCAGTAGATCCTTTATTTCTTTCATTTTTGCAACTGAGAGACTCGGAACTCCCCTGATTGTAGATGTTGTTACTTTGTTCACTGGTAGAGTCTGTTTCTGAGTTAACAGTACATAAGTAATGGATAATGGATTAATCATTTGGGAATATTGGTATGTCATGATTTTCAGGTTCATCCCAATCTATAAGGTCAGGAAAAATGAGTGGTAAAGAGTCATTGGGTGGGTCAAGTTCAGCTCTTGTAAGCATTAGGATGGAGGTGTCATCGAGGTTGGCCTGGATATTGAATAAGTTAATGATGTTTTTGAGGTCTTTGATGGTATCATATTCCGTGTAAACTTGCTTGTAATGTCACTGCTTGCTTTCCTTGGCATCATAGATATTCTGTGGACCAAATTCATGTATTTTGGGTTCTGTGCCTTTTCCTTCTTGAGAAAGGGGTGTATGACTGGTGTTTTCAGCAACATCTACAATAATATTTGAACAACTACCCCATCCATATTCATTTGAATTAGTCTCAGAGGTATTATCCTAGATTCTTTCAATGTTGTGGACTGGTATGTTGTATGGTGAAAATGGGTCTTTGATGATTGAGACCAATCTGACGGTCTTTTCGGATTCGGTATCAGATCCTACTTCTACTCATTGCATATGCTCATATACTGTCTCTCCTTAGGGAGTAATGATGTTGCCTAGGGGTGATTTGTCTTTGTGTGAAATAGGTTCCTGAACATGATGTACCTCTGTACAAGGTGCCTCTGCTATTTGAATGATGAATTACTCTTGATGTTTCTCCCTTTCCTAATATTCACATTCTTTTCAGATTGTTTCTACTAATTCAAATAATGCCTCCTGCCATGCGTCTTCCTTGTATTTCTTCTTTGCCTTCCACTGAGGTTTCTGGTATTTGCTTGGTGTCTTCTTTGGTGGTAGAGTGTGTTCATAGCCCAATCTTGTTTTGTCTTTAGTAAACTATGAAGGAGGATCTATTGGTTCTGTGATGCCTTCCTGATGCTTGCCAATAGGTCCTTTGCCATTATATCCCATCTGTTGCATGATTAGGTAGCCTTTTCCATATAGTTGTGTTGGTATAGCGACTTCTATAGTAGTTGCTCTGACTGTCTCTTCATCCTTAAATAGCCAACTAAGGATGTCCTTTTCTTTTGACTCATGTGCTAGTGTGCCCAATTGGATAAACTTACCATCAAACTTGGTGATGGGCTAGGTTGCTTGATGTGTCGATGCTGTAGGTAGCCCATGAGATTTAGGTGATGCTGGTAAGTTGATTAAACTCAAGGGTTCCAAAGAGTACTCTCCCATGCCTTGTGCTTTGATTTTCATCTTCTGTTTGAAATCCATAGATAAAGATTTAGGCTTATCTTGCTGAAAATCTGGTGCTTAAGAGATTTTTTTTTCTCTGTTATGTGGAACCAAACTGTCTTGAGCTTCTCCCATCGCATTACAATATTGAAAAGTGTTATGATCCGCTGAAATAGAGATTTCTTGTCCATTGTATGGGAACTTAACACACTGGTGATAAGTTGAAGGTACTAACTACATCTTGTGTATCCCAGGTCAACCTAATAAGATATTATACGTGAGGTCTTTGTCTAAGACCTGGCACATAGTGTCCTTTTGTATTGGTCCCACCTGAATTGGCAACATTACTGTTCCTTTGGATGATCTTTCTTCATCATCATATGATTTGATAGTGATCTTCTTGCTTGGATCAATAGACTCCTCTAAGAAGCCTAATGCACAGATAAGTTTTAAGGTACATATATTGAATCCAGCTCCTCCATCTATTAGTACTCTTTTGACTAGGTGTTTGTAGACCAAGACTTCAATATGGAGTGGAGTATTGTGTGGATGACTTAATGAGATATTATCATGCTCAGAAAAAGTGAGGTTATGAGGCCCTATCATGTGAGCCACCATGGCTTGGAATTTATCAGCATCTAGATCTTGAGGTACATTTATTTCCAATAGTGCTTGTTCCAAGACATCTTTGTGTTTTGGTGAGAGTTTCAGCAACTCAAGTATAGATATTTGAGTAGGAGTTTTGCGTAGTTGACTAACTAGATCATATTGAATTTTGGGTATAATGTTTGTTGTTGACGTATGTCCCTTCAAGACATATTTTTGAGCTCTGGTGGTTACATTAACTGATTCATGTTCACACTTGTCCTTGATTGTAATGATGTTTACTTGATGGTCATTGGTGGATATATGATTGATGGTGTTATTGTATACGTAATTGATATGAGCTCCCTGTGTATCATTTGAGGTGGAAGCTCCATCTTTGTTGTAGTTTGGAAGAGGATTCTTAAAGGCCCCATGGTCACCATTTGTCTTGAGGCCATCAACTATTAAGTCGCCTCTATCAATCATGTCTTGAACAATGTTCTTTAGTCTCATGCAATCATTCATTTGATGTCCTTTGTTTCGATGAAAGTCACAAAAGTGTGAGTCATTCCACCAAGGTGGTTTGACTTGTGGCTCAAAGTTGTTAATTGTTGGTGAAGAGATGATTTTGTTTGCCAATAACTCTCTGAATGTGGACCCCAATGATTGCCCTAATGGTGTGTAAATGCATTTAGGAAAATTACTGGTGTTTCCTTGTGAGTTTGTATTGGGTCCTCAATTGGTGTTATTGTTTTGGGTATTGTTGGTGTTGTTTGTGTTGAGAGGATCTTGATTGGTATTGGGTGCACCAGTGTTAGTGACTTGGTTAGCACCCTTTTGATTTTTGGTAGCTTAAGGATTACTTGATTAAGCCAATACTAGTTGTTTGGACTTCATATCATTAGGATCATTTCCTCCTTCATTTCCAGTGTTTTTGTTTTGGGTCCAGAACCTGAATTTGTCTAAGTTAATGTTGTTTTGGTTATTTTAGTTAGATGAATTTGTTCCTTCTTTGAAGAATTTCAATGTTCCTTTCTTAACACATGCTTCCTCTACTTGGATGCCATTTTCAATCAATTTGGCAAAGGATGGTATGCATTAGAGTTTGAGTATGTAACTCATCTCACTATTCAAGTTGTCGATGAAAATTTCCATCTTTTCCTTTTTAGGCACATCTTGAGGATATATTAAGACCATTCGTCACTAACCTTGAAGGAATACCATGAATGTTTCATTTTTTTTCTATTTGGTATTGCAGACATCTAGCATGGTGATGGCATGTTGAATGTTGTAGGAATATTGAGTGATGAATTTGTTGACTAATTCATCAAAGGATCTGACAAGAGGTGTGATTTTGGATAACCATTCCATTGTTTTCCCTCCTAAGCTCCTTGGGAATAGCCTCATCAAATAGGTGTCATCATCGGCAGATTCCAAGATCATGGTACAAAATTCCTAGACATGATCATGCGGATCACTTTTCCCATCATACTTGTCAAATTTGGGAATGTCTAAATTTGGGGGAAAAGGCACCATGTTTAACCTTCTGTCAAAAGGATAAGGACAAATTTCATTCAAGGAATACCGTACTGTCGACCCTTGTTGCATGTCTTGCATTTGTTTTTGCAGTAGCTGTATTTGTTGTGTGAGAGCAACCAAGGGTGCTTTTGTTTGCCGAGGGAAGAGTTCTTCCTTCTCATGATTTCTAGTTTGGATGGGAGTGTGAAACGGTATGTTTTGCTCAAGGATGTTTTGCTTAGGTATGTTTTGTTCAGGAACGTTTTGTTCAAGGTTACCTGGGTCTTCTTCTCTTTGTTGTTCTTGATAAGTATAGAGTCGAGAACTTGTTCTAAACATGTTTGAATCAAAGTCTTCAGGGATCCTAACTCCTTTTATTTCCAATAGTGCTTGTTCCAAGACATCTTTGTGTTTTGGTGAGAGTTTCAGCAACTCAAGTATAGATATTTGAGCAGGAGTTTTGCGTCGTTGACTAACTAGATCATATTGAATTTTGGGTATCATGTTTGTTGTTGATGTATGTCCCTTCAAGACATATTTTTGAGCTCTGGTGGTTACATTAACTGATTCATGTTCACACTTGTCCTTGATTGTAATGATGTTTACTTGATGGTCATTGGTGGATATATGATTGATGGTGTTATTGTATACGTAATTGATACGAGCTCCCTGTGTATCATTTGAGGTGGAAGCTCCATCTTTGTTGTAGTTTGGAAGAGGATTCTTAAAGGCCCCATGGTCACCATTTGTCTTGAGACCATCAACTATTAAGTCGCCTCTATCAATCATGTCTTGAACAATGTTCTTTAGTCTCATGCAATCATTCATTTGATGTCCTTTGTTTTGATGAAAGTCACAAAAGTGTGAGTCATTCCACCAAGGTGGTTTGACTTGTGGCTCAAAGTTGTTAATTGTTGGTGAAGAGATGATTTTGTTTGCCAATAACTCTCTGAATGTGGACCCCAATGATTGCCCTAATGGTGTGTAAATGCATTTAGGAAAATTACTGGTGCTTCCTTGTGAGTTTGTATTGGGTCCTCAATTGGTGTTATTGTTTTGGGTATTGTTGGTGTTGTTTGTGTTGAGAGGATCTTGATTGGTATTGGGTGCACCAGTGTTAGTGACTTGGTTAGCACCCTTTTGATTTTTGGTAGCTTAAGGATTACTTGATTAAGCCAATACTAGTTGTTTGGACTTCATATCATTAGGATCATTTCCTCCTTCATTTCCAGTGTTTTTGTTTTGGGTCCAAAACCTGGATTTGTCTAAGTTAATGTTGTTTTGGTTATTGTAGTTAGATGAATTTGTTCCTTCTTTGAAGAATTTCAACGTTCCTTTCTTAACACATGCTTCCTCTACTTGGATGCCATTTTCAATCAATTTGGCAAAGGATGGTATGCATTAGAGTTTGAGTATGTAACTCATCTCACTATTCAAGTTGTCGATGAAAATTTCCATCTTTTCCTTTTTAGGCACATCTTGAGGATATATTAAGACCATTCGTCACTAACCTTGAAGGAATACCATGAATGTTTCATTTTTTTTCTATTTGGTATTGCAGACATCTAGCATGGTGATGGCATGTTGAATGTTGTAGGAATATTGAGTGATGAATTTGTTGACTAATTCATCAAAGGATCTGACAAGAGGTGTGATTTTGGATAACCATTCCATTGTTTTTGCTCCTAAGCTCCTTGGGAATAGCCTCATCAAATAGGTGTCATCATCGGCAGATTCCAAGATCATGGTACAAAATTCCCAGAGATGATCACGCGGATCACTTTTCCCATCATACTTGTCAAATTTGGGAATGTCTAAATTTGGGGGAAAAGGCACCATGTTTAACCTTCTGTCAAAAGGATAAGGACAAATTTCATTCAAGGAATACCGTACTGTCGACCCTTGTTGCATGTCTTGCATTTGTTTTTGCAGCAGCTGTATTTGTTGTGTGAGAGCAACCAAGGGTGCTTTTGTTTGCCGAGGGAAGAGTTCTTCCTTCTCATGATTTCTAGTTTGGATGGGAGTGTGAAACGGTATGTTTTGCTCAAGGATGTTTTGCTTAGGTATGTTTTGTTCAGGAACGTTTTGTTCAAGGTTACCTGGGTCTTCTTCTCTTTGTTGTTCTTGATAAGTATAGAGTCGAGAACTTGTTCTAAACGTGTTTGAATCAAAGTCTTCAGGGATCCTAACTCCTTTTATTTCCAATAGTGCTTGTTCCAAGACATCTTTGTGTTTTGGTGAGAGTTTCAGCAACTCAAGTATAGATATTTGAGCAGGAGTTTTGCGTCGTTGACTAACTAGATCATATTGAATTTTGGGTATCATGTTTGTTGTTGATGTATGTCCCTTCAAGACATATTTTTGAGCTCTGGTGGTTACATTAATTGATTCATGTTCACACTTGTCCTTGATTGTAATGATGTTTACTTGATGGTCATTGGTGGATATATGATTGATGGTGTTATTGTATACGTAATTGATACGAGCTCCCTGTGTATCATTTGAGGTGGAAGCTCCATCTTTGTTGTAGTTTGGAAGAGGATTCTTAAAGGCCCCATGGTCACCATTTGTCTTGAGACCATCAACTATTAAGTTGCCTCTATCAATCATGTCTTGAACAATGTTCTTTAGTCTCATGCAATCATTCATTTGATGTCCTTTGTTTCGATGAAAGTCACAAAAGTGTGAGTCATTCCACCAAGGTGGTTTGACTTGTGGCTCAAAGTTGTTAATTGTTGGTGAAGAGATGATTTTGTTTGCCAATAACTCTCTGAATGTGGACCCCAATGATTGCCCTAATGGTGTGTAAATGCATTTAGGAAAATTACTGGTGTTTCCTTGTGAGTTTGTATTGGGTCCTCAATTGGTGTTATTGTTTTGGGTATTGTTGGTGTTGTTTGTGTTGAGAGGATCTTGATTGGTATTGGGTGCACCAGTGTTAGTGACTTGGTTAGCACCCTTTTGATTTTTGGTAGCTTAAGGATTACCTGATTAAGCCAATACTAGTTGTTTGGACTTCATATCATTAGGATCATTTCCTCCATTTCCAGTGTTTTTGTTTTGGGTCCAGAACCTAGATTTGTCTAAGTTAATGTTGTTTTGGTTATTGTAGTTAGATGAATTTGTTCCTTCTTTGAAGAATTTCAACGTTCCTTTCTTAACACATGCTTCCTCTACTTGGATGCCATTTTCAATCAATTTGGCAAAGGATGGTATGCATTAGAGTTTGAGTATGTAACTCATCTCGCTATTCAAGTTGTCGATGAAAATTTCCATCTTTTCCTTTTTAGGCACATCTCGAGGATATATTAAGACCATTCGTCACTAACCTTGAAGGAATACCATGAATGTTTCATTGTTTTTCTATTTGGTATTGCAGACATCTAGCATGGTGATGGCATGTTGAATGTTGTAGGAATATTGAGTGATGAATTTGTTGACTAATTCATCAAAGGATCTGACAAGAGGTGTGATTTTGGATAACCATTCCATTGTTTTCCCTCCTAAGCTCCTTGGGAATAGCCTCATCAAATAGGTGTCATCATCGACAGATTCCAAGATCATGGTACAAAATTCCCAGACATGATCACACGGATCACTTTTCCCATCATACTTGTCAAATTTGGGGGAAAAGGCACCATGTTTAACCTTCTGTCAAAAGGATAAGGACAAATTTCATTCAAGGAATACCGTACTGTCGACCCTTGTTGCATGTCTTGCATTTGTTTTTGCAGCAGCTGTATTTGTTGTGTGAGAGCAACCAAGGGTGCTTTTGTTTGCCAAGGGAAGAGTTCTTCCTTCTCATGATTTCTAGTTTGGATGGGAGTGTGAAATGGTATGTTTTGCTCAAGGATGTTTTGCTTAGGTATGTTTTGTTCAGGAACGTTTTGTTCAAGGTTACCTGGGTCTTCTTCTCTTTGTTGTTCTTGATAAGTATAGAGTCGAGAACTTGTTCTAAACGTGTTTGAATCAAAGTCTTCAGGGATCCTAACTCCTTTTCTTACAAGCATGAGTAGATATTTTTCTTTGTTAGCCTCTATAAGTCATTCCATGAGTCTTTGGAATTCGGCACTTTCTTGGCATTCCTGAAGGAGTTCTTCAGTGATCTCCATGTCTTCCAAATTTGGATAGTCAAAGGGATTTGATAATCATCACCCCATACTAGATTCAGGTTGTGTTTCCTTTTGTTTGTTTCGTTGAGATTGAGTGATAGCGGGCATCTAATAGAAGCTTTCTGTGATGAAGGGAACAAACTCTTCTTTTGTGTCTTGTTCAGGTGTTGGTGGCTCTACTTAAGGTGTGTTGTAGGTGATGTAGACTTCTGGAAAGAAAGCCAGATTAATTTTTCCTTCGTGATTCAAGTGTTGGCTAAATGCCGCTTTATGACAAGATTCTCTACTCCTCAATGGTTCCTCATCAAATTCATTTGTTTTGTCTTGAAGATACAAGCACATATGGTGGAGGAATGTTCGATGAGATTTGAAGAGTTGGCAAATGATCTACAAAAATCTATTCTATGTGGCAAGTTTCAGAGAACTGGGTTGTTGTTTCCTCAACTTAGTGTTATGATCAATACTCTTTCTTCTCAGAATATGAGGATTAGTCATGCATAGATGATCAATGGTTTCCTTTGATTTGTTTTGGATTTAGATATCTTGTTTGAAAACTTAAGTTTTACTTTTATCAAATGAAGGTTTAGATGCCCCCTCACGACAAAGTGTGTCAAATGATATGGAATAAGAGATTTCCTAATATGGAAACTTGATTCGACAACGTTGAGTTTTAAAACAAGTATGTTTTGGGATAAAAATCCATTTGATTGAAGGACCTTTTGACACATGTGATGGTGTTACCTGATTTTGATAGGAGAGATGTGTTTTATCCTTTGACTAGTTTTCAGATTCTGACAACTTTGTTTTAAGGAGAACTTGCTTTGGGAGTAGTTTCGATACTCTGATTTTGATTCTTTGTTTGATGGAGTTCAGGTGAGGAAAAAGGACTTCCTAAGCTATTTTCAAAATTTTCAAAAATTGTTTCTGTTTTGCCCCCTGTTTTCTTAGTTTCGGCTATGCACTAAGCTAGAAACCCAATGCACTACTGATTTTTCACAGAGTACTAAAGAATGGTCTCTACGCACTAAGCTACCTTTTTGACATGCTAACTTGGACTCTTTGATCTTGGTTTGGTTTGAAAGGTTATGCGCTAATATGTTCTACTAATGCGCTAACTATTGACTTCAACGTGCTAATGTTTGATCTCGACGCACTAAGCTGTTGCTTCTACGCACTAGAATGATTTTAGAAAGAGCTAAGTTTTGAACTACTGATTCGGGACTGATTATGCTCTAAAGTTCAGAAGCAATGCGCCATGGTGAAGCTTGTAAGCACTAGAATATGGTTCTGAATTGCTAAGATGTTGCTCTTACGCTCTAAACTGCCCTGGTAGTTTGACTTGGTGGCTTTCTATGATTTTTGAATTTTTTCTCAACTGTGATATATGATTTTCTAAAGTAAGAAATGAATGCACAACACAAAAGAGATAACCATTTTGCCTAGTCTAAACAATGAGTGTATGTTCTATGAGGATGTGTTCAAATCCCCAGTGTTTCAACATGTTTTGATACAAATAAAATAATTCAGTCAGACTCTTTATTCAAGGTTCATCGACAATACCATAGCTCACTAGTCTCAATACTCTGTTAGCTCAAATAGCCTTGTCACCCCCTAAGGGGTGCCCATTTTTTTGCCTTTTGCTAGAAATTAACGCAAAGTGAATTGCTTCACAATTGAGTAGTTATCTTGGGAGATATATGGTGAGTAATCTTGGGGGAAGATTCTTCCCCACCCTTGCACTATGATACTGCAAATGTTTGGATACTAACTCGGCTCAAGATTTCTAGTGCTAAAGTTCATAATCAGGCTTCATGTTTGACCATCAGTGATAAACTCCCTCAGGAGGCTTCCCAACCTTTAGAACAAAGGCTTTACTTATCGTAAAGATACTGGGGGAAGGCTAATTGCTACGTGCAACCGTTGAAAAGGACTTTCGTCACTTTCCACATTTGATTATAGTGGGTTGGAACACTTGGCTTCAAAGTTGTTTCTCACTGAGGTCATTCCCCTCACACCGGCCAAAGAATGGCTTTAAGAGTTTGTTGACTCCTTAGGAGGGAAGGCCTACTAAAGGATTTAATGCAATAAACACTAAAAGCATAAGAGTGGTCTAGTTTTTTTATCACCTAGTTAAGGGGAGAGCATATTCCTTCCACTTTTGAATCAAAGCACACAAATATTCTTTTTAGCCTTTTATTGCAATGATTTGGTAAAATCTAAATGGAGATATTGCTCCACAAAAACATGGTGTTTATTTTATTCCATCAAATCAATGATTTTCTGATCTAGAAAATGAAACTTGGTCAACAAAGCAAAATTTTGATTTTGGAGGTCAAAAAAAGAAATCGACAAAAGGGGAAGAACTTCCCTCTTTAACTTTTGAATAAAACTAGACAAGTGTGGTTCTTTTACCTTGCAAAAATTTGAAGTTGATCCTTTTAAACACCAAAGGATGGTGAGGTTGCTTTTAAAGGTTTTTGCAAAATGAAAGATTGCCTTGTTCTTTTTTTAGATGTCCAAATGAAAGTTTTCTCCTAGGAAAGCAAGAAAGATTTTTGTTGTGGTTCTTTTTAAGTGCCCAAATGAGGTGTGAGTTCAATTCTATCCTTAAACAAGAATTAAAAAGAATTCAAATTTTTAACTAACTTAGCTAAGTTAGTAAAAACTTTTAACCACTTGAAATCCTAACTTAAAATAAAATGGGCTCCCAAACCTACAATGAAACTGTCAGAAATCCTGCAAAAACAACAATTAAATCCATTAGCAAAATACTAGCTTTTGTGGACTTTTACAAGTGTAATTCTGATCTCTGTTGCAAATTAATTTTTGTCCTGTCTGTGATGCACTATAGAATACACTGTAAGTGCTACAAAATTTCCTAGATGCGCTATCAGATAGACCCAAAGTGCTACACTGTTTTCCAAATATGCTATATTGTTAGGTTCCTGTGCTGAAATCTACAAGAATTTTTTTAAAAAATTCTATGCACTAAGGGAGAGTTTCTAAACATTAGGAAATGATTCCAATGTGTTGAACAGTATACCGGATGCATTGGAATGTTAACCAGATGCATTAAGGAAGATTCCCCATGCATTGATTCTCCTTTCCCGCGTACCTGCAAAGATGGTCAGATTCAAAAATTGATTTGATTCGTGGGTTCAAGCCCCACGGTGGGCGCCAGAAATGTAAGCGGGAAAAGCGGTTCGATGAAACTTAAAATGTGAAAATGTTTCAAGGACTTTCCCACACACCCATGGGACTCTTGGTGCAAGTTATGGAGCTATGAAGGATAGCTCAACTCCCCAAGGTGTGTTCCATGGTTCTCTATCTCACAAGGTCCCTCAAGCCAATGCCTTTGCTCTCAGATCACTGAGAAAAGTGACTTAGGGATGACAAATGCAAGAACGAGGGATGCTTTAGATCAAATTTAGCATGAATGCATCCTATTTATGCATGATTCTATCAAATGGGTTAAACTAGATGATAAGATGACAAGGTTAGTAACAATACTATCCTAACATGATATACTAGTTATATGATTTAAGCTAATGATAATAGAAATACTCTAAAATGTTTATTAGATTAATTCCTATTACAAAGAGAGGCTAAATGCTTGCTAAAATTAAGTATAAGTATGATGCTAAAGACTTGGATTATGAAAAGGAGGAATGAGGGCTCTATTTATAGGGAAAATAGGGCAATGGATGGTCAGGATTGAAGGATCTAATCAAGGGTCAGGATTGAAAGTTATCAATCCATGTTTGCAATTTTCACCAATGAAATGGTGACAATTGTCAACATAAGACTAGTTGAGAGGGGATGTAAGAAGCATTAAATGCTTGAGAAGACCTCATGGCTACCTTAGGAGGTAAGGGTTAAGGTTAGGTTAGGGTTATCCATTGGATAAAGATTTTACCCAAAGAGTAAAGTCTTGTGCAAGGGTTAAGGAGATAACCATGGTCAAAGCAATGAATGTTTGTGTAGCATCCTAAAATTGTGAAACTTGCAATTTTGACTGCATTTGGGTCTTCACAATGGCAATGCAACACTGAACCTGAATGGAGACCCCGAAACTTGTTCATGACATCAAAAACTGCATTTTTCAGTACCTTGGCCTAATCCTCCTTGCACCCTGCTGTCCCCGGAGGTGGGACCATGGCGCCCAGTGCCCTGGTCCCCCAGGACCATGGCGCCCAGCGCCCTAGTCCCTGGCCCTATTTTGGGCCCGGTCTCTTATGGGGCTTTGGGTCTTTAAGTTTGCAATTTGGAAAATAACCTTCCTAGGTCGGCCTAAGGTCAAAAAAATTAGTCTTTCAACCCCAATTGGCAAGTATATAAACTACATTTCCTCTCCCATTTTGAGGAGGAAGGACATATGTTTACAAGACGCGGAAACGATATTCAAGCATTCAAGCATTCAAGCATTCCTTCAAGCAATTGATCATTCTAAGTCTCCATTCAAGGCTAAGTGTTGCATTCAAGACAAGGATTCAACCATTGAAGAGGAGATCACTTACAACATACAATATACAACAACATTTACACCTTCACATGTAAGAATACAAACATTCTTACAACAAGGTACTAGTACTTGTTTTACATTACAATCATTTACATTTACAGCATTTCTCATTTCTTAGTTAATTCCAAAACTGGGGTTTGACCTAAGGGAAAGCCCCTAATCCCTAACCCCCCAATCGTCCTCACTTTTCTATGTGTAGGTTGCAGGTACGCGGCTATAATTGAAGATCTGGAATCCTTGTGCAGAGATGAATAGATCCCCCTTCGTTTCGCGGATTTTTCGGAGGACCGTGTGCATGTCGGGTGCCATCGTCTCGTCAACTTTCGCTCAAATTTGCAGGACAGCGCCGTCTCAACATTTTACTGCTAATTCCAAGTCCGCAGCTTTATCCTATATTCCTATCTCTGTTTATAAGTGAATCTTTCTCACTTTTCATGCATTCCTAGTTCAATCCTTCTATCTACATTCTTTGCAAAAGAGGGTAGCCTTGCTGTCTTAACCCTTGAACTCATTTAGAATCCAATCTTGCATTGTGTGGGATTGGATCTTGTGGGTTTCAACCCCTCTTTTGAATGTAAAGTCTCCCCTAAGTGAAAACCATCAACCCTAGTGACCTCCTTCCCCTCTCCTCGGAGTGGTGGGGGGAACACTTAGGGTTCACTCGCGATTTTCTACTTTACATTTTGGTGAACCCGACGTGAACATCCTTTCTGATTATTCATGGTTAGATCTGAAAATTGGATGCCTTGATTACATTTCCATGTTTGATCTTTTGCAAAGTTTAGAGGTTAATTGCATAAAAACCCTAAATTTTCTTTTTAGTAATTGAGCTTGTGAAATGTTTAATTATTAATGCTTGTTTCAGATCTACCCTTCTATTACAAATTGTCAATCCATATTTTTTCTTTAATTTTGAAAATTAAGTGGTTAAGTGTCAAAACCCTAATTTTTAAAACCCTCTTGATTCAACTTTTGACTGATGATTTCACTGATTAAAACATTTCCAAATCGGCTGTACCTTTGGATTCCACAATAAAATCATAATATCTTTCATCCCTGAAAATTTGGAAAAAAGTTGCGAGGACCTTGTGCACCTCGAGCGCCATCGTCCCTGACATTTTTTCTAAAATTTTGGGAGTTAGATCTTACTGTATTTTTCTGCTAAAATCCAGAATTTTGGCTGATTTCATCAATTCTAACACTTTCAAAATTAAAGTCAAAGTTGGTCTAGTGATTGCTTGGATTAAGGCTCCTAATCATTCAAAAATTGTTGAAACTAAAATTCATGTCAAAATTGTACTTCTTACTATCCTAAATCTGAAAAGTGTGTTGGCATTCATTCAAAATTTTAGTGCTTTATTCAAATTTTTTGCAATTTGTGACTTTTGAAATTAAGTGTTTAATTACACCAACTTTGATTTCCGCTCTCGAAATTGAATTTTGCGTGAAATTGAGTCAACTTTTAAATTTCAAAGCTTGCATTGCTTTTGGTATTCCCTCTAAAATCATAAAAATTCAAAATTTCAGTTTCCCTCTCTTTTTGAAAATTCAAATTTTGCATTTTTCAACAATCTTGGTAGGGTTCAATTTTGAGATTGCAACTTTAATTTGGCCTATCTATAGATGGTAAAATCACTCAATTTTTTGAGATTAGCTTTAAAATCATCATAACTTTCATCCGTGAAAATTTTGAAAAAAGTTGCGAGGACCGTGTGCACCCCGAGCGCCACAGTCCCTGACATTTTTTTCAAAATTTTGGGAGATTGTCGTGATTGCATTTAACAGCTTAAATCTAGGAGATTGGCTAATTTTATTGAAATTTGCTACCTCTAAATTCAAAATCTTCTCTCTCTCTCTAGTGCATGAGTTTACAACAATAAGCCCTTCTTACACTATTCCTGTTAGACGAAGCCTTAGAATTAAGTCTTTCCAAGGTTTAATTACTGAGGAGATGGAACCTAATTTGAATAGCCTTTTTAACGAGGACACAGGTAATTCCTCTAATCCTGTTAATGATGAAGAAGCTCTCCATGAGGTTTCTGAAGAACAACTTTTGAAATTGGATAACCAATTTGATGATTTTCGACAATGGATGTCTCAAGAATACCTTGATAGTCAAGCTCTTTCATTAATTGAGGGTCTAAAACGTATGGTTCAAAGTGATAAGAATGGAATTGATATTTTGCGTGGTATTGCACACATTGTGGATTCGAATGTGATGCCTATGAAGAGTTGTGCTGAAACTTTAGGTTATACACAACCTCCCACTCAAGTCAATCATTCTGTTCCTTTGACAACTTCTATTGCTAGCATACCTACTTTTACATCAAACATAATGACTACTTCAATACAAGACATTCCGCCTATGATCACCAGTCATGGGGGCAATCCTCCTTCTTCAATTAACCCGCTTCCTTCATTCAATCTGACTTCTTCATTCATTCCTTCAATGAGTGTCCCTATTACATCTCCACAAATGAACATGACGCAAGGGGGCAATTCATTTAACCCTTCCATTCCTCCTTGTGGTGCTCCCCTTTTCCAATCCTCTCCTATGACTAACTATCATAGTGTCCCGCCACCTTACTCTCAATCAATACCTTCTTTCAATAACATAATACCTCCATCACAATCTAACATGTCTAATATGAATTCTTCAACTGAAGCGACCATTAATAATCTTGCACAAACTGTCTCTTCTTTACAGCAACAAATTGCCTCTATGAATCAATCTAAGTTTAGTGTGCCCACATTTGATGTTGCGAGCCCACTTTCTCTTGACATTGTTCGAGCTATCCCTCCTAAACATGTTGAAATCCTGCATTTAGAGCTTTATAATGGTAAAGGTGATCCTCCAACACATGTTAAGACTTTTCAAACAATATGTACCGATTTTGCTTATGACCAAAGGTTGCTTGCAAAACTGTTTACTAGAACATTAAGAGATAAAGCCCTACAATGGTATTGCTCATTGCCTTCTTATTCTATTACTTCTTTCGAACAACTTGCAAATGCTTTTATTCAACAATTTCAAAACAATATAAGTCCTAAAGTTACTTTGATTTATTTAATGCATTGTAAACAAGGTGTTAAAGAAAAAGTGACCGATTTTATTGGTAGATACAAGCATTTGTATGCTCAAATCTCTTTTCCAGTGCCTAACAATGATATTCAAAGAATCTTTATTTCTAATTTACAAAAAGATATTCGAGACAAACTTCTATTTTTTGAGTTTACTTCTTTCCAACAGTTGTGTGCAACTCTTCACAATTATCATCTGACTGTGAGTCAAATGGAACAAGCAAATCCTATGGCTTTGAGTGATAAGGGTGATAGTAGTCAACAACCATTTGGAAAGTTTAAACCGAACAGAGAGTCCATTAAATTCAATGAAAACATCATCAACAACAATGTGAATGCAGCATCAGGTGTGCCTCCTATTTCTAAGTTTTTCAAGAAAGAAAGAAAGTTTACTCCTTTGAATGAATCATTGCATAGTATTATGAATAAGTTATTGGAACAAAATGTGCTTACCCTTCCTCCTATAAGGCAAATAGATCGTACAAAGATTAATTCACCCTATTTTGATAACAAATCTTTTTATCAATTTCATCATCAACTTGGGCATGATACTGAAAAATGTCTTGCTTTAAAGGGTAAAATTCAAGATTTGATTGATAATAATACTATCTCTGTTTCTGGAGTGAATGATAAAGGCAACACATTTGTAGCTCCTCCTAACCAAAATCTTAATATTTTTACTGATCCATTACCTTCTCATACCTCTAATACGATTGAGACTAATGATTCCTCTTTCTCATCTGATGGTCTTGTGTCTATGACTCTGAATGTGATTAACTTTGTAGTGCAGCAAGAAAACCCTAAAGAACCTTCCATCACATTTGATTCTAGTGAAACTATTAGGGCACCTGATGGTCCTTTATACATAGTTGCAAAAGTTAAGAATACACCTTGTCGTGGAGTGCTTATTGATCCTTCGTGCATGGTTAATATTATTACTGAAGAATTTCTTTTTACTTTGCAATTGAAACAAGTGATCTATGACAAAACAGATGTGGTTGTGAAATTATTAGATGCATTTTCTTCTCCTGCAATTGGTTCTATTACATTACCTATTGAAGTTCATAACAAATCCCTTGATGTGAACTTTGCTATTATTCCTTCATCCGAACAATTTCATGTGAAGCTTGGCTATCCTTGGCTATCTTCCATGAAAGCTATTGCTTCTCCTATTCATAAGTGTTTGAAATTTCCCCATAATGGTGAAGTTGTTACTGTCAATCATAGTCTCTTTAAACTAGCTGAAAGAACTTCTAGCGTTCCTATTGATTATTTTTGGCCTAAACAATTCCAATCTCTTCCTCCGCGAAGTGATCATCTTTTCAAATCTTATCAAAAGTGGAAAATAGATATGATCCTATCTCTAAGTGAACCTAGAACACCCAAACTTGATATTCCTATCGTTCTTGAGAAGGAAGTTCTTCCTTTGAAAGATAAAACTAATGTCTTTCCTCAAAAAGATTCCCAACCCATTCCTATGGATGTGACTATGTCTATGTCTAATAAACCTTTTAAAAGTAGACCTATACCTCCTCGTCATGATGGACTTGGTCTCCTTCCTAAACCAAATATTCCTCCTTTATATGGAGCAGTTCCTCCTCCTTCCTTTTATAGAGAGAAGAGACCTTCCTCTTCTCCTATTATCCAGCCTAAGAGACCACAACCTAAACACCCAAGTGATAAGGATGACAACATTCCTCCTCCTCAATCTCCTCAACTTCCTACTAAGACTAGACAAAATCATTCTGCGCATGAACATCAATGAAAGCATCATCTTAGAGCTTAGGCAGCTGCTTCTCAAACTTTACAATCTCCAAAAACACCTTCAGCTAGTATTCTTCCATTTTCTCCTCAGCCAAAAATTGAGCCAAAATCTCCTAAACATAAGATGCATGATGGTTTTGATCTTGTGCGAGTTAAAGATCCTATTTTTATAAATCTTGATGATGATATAGATGGAAATGTTATTCATGATGAAAATGTTACTTCTCTTGCTTCTGATAGTGAATATGAATATGTTGATGTTGATAACCATTTATCTAATGAATTTTCTAAAGCACTTATCCTAGCTCCTAGACAAGAACAACGTGGCTTGGAACATGAACATAGCCCTTGTTTGGATCTTGTGATAGCTCCATCTGCTGTGTTGGATGTTCCTCCTCTAGCGTGTTCCCTGCCTTCCTGAAATATTGATCAGCAAGATCGGGGGGTGGATGACGTGCTAGACTAGTTACATTAGCATAGCAGACTCTCTCCTCCTCTCTTTTGTCACTTCTTCTATGTGTTATTCTCATTCTTCTATTTGTTGTCCTTAGTGTTGTCTACTTGAGGATGATGCAAAGCATTGAGATCTATTTTGGTCTCTCTCATGTTGACTCAAAAGACACATGTGTTCCCTTCTTCTAGGTGACCTTCCTTGATTGGGGAATGAAGAACAATTATGCATACATACATATGATATACATGAATTATCATACAGCATACTGACCCCGAGGAAAGTGAAGTCACATCGTGCTTTGTGTTTTGTGTCTATTATCCTTGGGTTTATCTCACACTTGGGGGCTAAATCTTTGTGATAACATGCTCCTTTCCTTCTCATTTCCTATATGTATCACTACCTTAAAGAAATCACCGCCATTGAGGCATGTGCGATCGCTTTAACATAGGGGGGCATACACCCCGTCTATCCCTTCAGGATACTTGAAAATTTCTTGGCGAACTTAGCTTTGCCTTGAAAATTTTTGGTATTTCTCTTGCATGACTCATAGTGAGGGAACCTTACTATTGACAGTCATGGTTCTCCCTCATGATCTTCCCTTTTACTTTGTCAATCAAAGTCGTAAGATCCTTAGTCCACTGGGGGATTGGTGTGTCTTGCCTCCTTGACGTGGTGAAAGTTTTTCAATGTTGTTTCCTTGTACTTTACTAGAAGTATAAGCGTACGCTTATACTCCCACTAAAGTGGGGGCTAAATGTAGCATCCTAAAATTGTGACACTTGCAATTTCGACTGCATTTGGGTCTTCACGATGGCGACGCAACACTGAACCTGAATGGAGACCCCAAAACTTGTTCATGACATCAAAAACTGCATTTTTCAGTACCCTGGCCTGATCCTCCTTGCACCTTGTTGTCTCGGGAGGTGGGACCATGGCGCCCAGCGCCCTAGTCCTTCAGGACTAGGGCGTCCAGTGCCCTGGTCCCCCAGGACCATGGCGCCCAGTGCCTTGGTCCTTGGCCCTCTTTTGGGCCTGGTCTCTTATGGGGCTTCGGGTCTTTAAGTTTGCAATTTGGAAAATAACCTTCCTAGGTCGGCCTAAGGTCAGAAAAATCAGTCTTTCAACCCTAATTGACAAGTATATAAACTACATTTCCTCTCCCATTTTGAGGAGGAAGGACATATGTGTACAAGACATGGAAATGATATTCAAGCATTCAAGAATTCAAGCATTCCTTCAAGCAATTGATCATTCTAAGTCTCCATTCAAGGCTAAGTGTTGCATTCAAGACAAGGATTCAACCATTGAAGAGGAGATCACTTACAACATACAACATACAACAACATTTACACCTTCGCATGTAAGAATACAAACATTCTTACAACAAGGTTCTAGTACTTGTTTTACATTACAATCATTTACATTTACAACATTTCTCATTTCTTGGTTAATTCCAAAACCGGGGTTTGACCTAAGGGCAAACCCCTAATCCCTAACCCCCCAATCGTCCTCGCTTTTCTGTGTGTAGGTTGTAGGTATGTGGCTGTAATTGAAGATCTGGAATCCTTGTGCAGAGACGAATAGATCCCCCTTCATTTCGCGGATTTTTCGGAGGACCGTGTGCACGCCGGGCGCCATCGTCCCGTCAGCTTTTGCTCAAATTTGCAGGACAGTGCCGTCTCAACATTTTACTGCTAATTCCAGGTCCGCAGCTTCATCCTATATTCCTATCTCTGTTTATAAGTGAATCTTTCTCACTTTTCATTCATTCCTAGTTCAATCCTTCTATCTACATTCTTTACAAAAGAGGGCAGCCTTGCTATCTTAACCCTTGAAACTCATTTAGAATCGAATCTTGCATTGTGTGGGATTGGATCTTGTGGGTTTCAACCCCTCTTTTGAATGTAAAGTCTCTCCTAAGTGAAAACCGTCAACCCTAGTGACCTCCTTCCCCTCTCCTCGGAGTGGTGGGGGGAACATTTAGGGTTCGCTCACGATTTTCCGCTTTATAGTTTGATGAGACCCCTGGGTTAGATGAGGGTTGAGTTAGGCAAAAAGTCTCTAACCATGTAAGAAGGTTGAGTTAGCCATTAATGGTTTGGAAGACTTTCAAGGTTAACTTGTTGAAGGCATAAAGCCTTTAATGGTTTTCAAAGACTTTGAGGGTTTGAGAAGTGACTTCCCTTTGCTTAGGGATGTGACAATATTTAGGAGATGGGTTAGGATAATTTAGAAGTGATTAGAATAATCTAGAAGGGGGTTTAGAGAGGCAAGTGGGTGAGGAATAATAGGATTTAATTAAAATAAATTGCTTTATTTCAATTTGTTTGCAAGTTGGGGATTTAAATAAATTAGATTTATTTAATTGGGGCGAACTATTTAATTAAAAGTAGAGAGAAGGGATTTAATTAAATAAAATGAATTATTCAATTAAATGATATAAAGGGCTTAAGTGAATTTAAATAAATAAATTGAATAATTTATTTAATGTAAATAAAAGAATGTGGATGATTTAATTAAATTAGATTTAACTAAATAGAGGAATGAGAATAAAATGAACATTAAATATTCATTTAGGAATATGGTCATTTTTATGCGTCTACATTTTGCCCCTCTTTGAAGTGACATGTGTGCACATGTTGATTCAAAGAAAAATCTTAGTGGTTGTTCACATCATATGATTGGTGATCGGAGAAAATTTCTTTCTTTGAAAGAGTTTGATGGTGGTGTTGTTAGATTTGACAATGACTCACCCTGTATGGTCAAAGGTAAGGGATTCATTTCTCTTAATGGGAAGAATAGTGTTGATGATGTTTATTGGGTTGAAGGTCTTAAGCACAATCTTCTGAGTGTGGCATAGTTGAATGACAAAGGATACCCACTAGAATTTAGAAATGGCAAGTGCAAAATCTTTGATAACAAAGGTCAATTGATCACAACTAGTAAACAGACCAGAGGTAATATATTCCATCTTAATCCTAAAGTTAGCAACTGTTCAATTGCAAAGATAGATGATAGCTGGCTTTGGCATAGAAGATTGTCATATAATTTTTGACAATATTGTTAAAGTGAGTAAATCTAAGATAGTGAGAGGTCTACCTCAGATAGACAAACCGGTTAATGCTTTGTGTAAAGAATGTTAGTTAGGGAAGATGACTTCTTCTACCTTCAAGAGAAAGTCCTTCTCAGCGGAGTACTTATTAGATTTGGTTCATATAGACCTATGTGGACCAATAAGAACCAGAAGCATTTCAGGTGATATATGTTTCATGATCTTCACTGATGATTGTTCAAGGATGATGTGGGTCACATTCTTGAAAGATAAGAATGAAGCTTTTGGGAAATTCAAGGCATTCAGGGCCTTAGCTGAGAAAGAGAGTGGCAAAAATATTAAATGTCTAATAACAGATCAAGGTGGTGAATTCACTTCTGAGGAGTTCACTAAGTATTGTGATGAGAATGGTATCAAGCGGCAACTTTCTACACCAAGGACACCACAACAGAATGGTATAGCAGAGAGAAACAATTGGTTAGTGGTTGAAGCTGCTAGGACTATGCTAATACAAGGAGGTGTGGATAAAACATTTTGGAGAGAAGCTATGAGTACATCGGTCTACACAATGAACTAGGTTTTGGTGAAAAGAGGTAAGGACAAGACACCTTATGAACATTGGTATAGAAGATCACCTGATGTTAGCTATTTTAAGATCTTTGGTAGTAAATGCTTTATTAAAAGACTTGATTACATAAGCAAGTTTGAAGAGAAAAGTGATGAAGGCATATTCCTTGGTTATTCCACCAAGAGTAATGCCTACAAGTGTTTCAATAACCAGACTCAAAGAATTGTTGAGAGTGATAATGTTCATGTAGATGAATGCCCTAAAATTTTAGAAGGAACTAGTTCAGAGAAAAAGGATGAAGATCCTTGCATTTTATTTTTGGAACCTGATACAGTTAATTCTGAAACCGATAAGGCAAATCCTGATGTACTTGTTCAACCGGAACAAATAATTTCAAAAGAAGAAGATGATGAAGAAGTTGAACCTGACGAGAATGATCATGTTATTCCTAGATATGTGAGACTGAATCACAGTCCTGAGCAGATTATTGGGGATAAGGATGTTGGAGTACTTACTAGAAGAAGAGTTAGAGAGAACTCTTCCATGATCTCCACCATTGAACCAAGAAGTGCTAAGGAAGCTTTTGGTGATGATCATTGGGTTAAAGCAATGTAAGAGGAATTGGATCAGATTGAGAAGAACAACACTTGGACCCTGGTACCCCGACCGGTAAACAAGAATGTCATAGGTAGTAAATGGGTGTTTAGAAAGAATTTGAATGAGGATGGTGTTGTAGTTCACAATAAGGCAAGATTAGTCAACAAAGGTTATGCACAAGAAGAAGGAGAGAATTATGGAGAAAATTTTGCACCACTAGCAAGACTGGAAGGAGTCAGAACATTACTTGCATTTGCAACTCATAAAAGGTTAAAGGTATACCAAATGGATGTTAAGTCTGCATTTTTAAATACGATGTTGGAAGAAGAGGTTTATATAGAGCAGCCCGATGGTTATGCATTGACAGATAAACAAGACATGGTATGCAAGTTGCATAAAGCTTTGTATGGATTAAAGAAGGCACCCAGAGCATGGTATGAAAGGATTCATACACATCTGATGAAGATAGGATTTGAAATAACTAGTGATGACAACAACATTTATTTCAAGTCTGAAGGAGATAAAACAATGATTACTGAAGTATTTGTTCATGACATTATATTTGGAGGTAATGATGTCTTGAGTAACAATTTTGTAGATGAAATGAAGAATGAGTTTGAGATGTCACTAGTAGGGGAAATGAAAAATTTCATAGGCTTACAGATATAGTAGATGAATAATAGTATTTTCATTGCTCAGTCTAAGTATGTGAATGAAGTTTTGAAAACTTTTGGCATGAGTGACTGTAAACTAGTTGGAACTCTAATGGTTAAAAGTTGTAAATTGTCCAAGGAAGATGCATCAAAGTCTGTACATGAGAAAGAATACAAGTCAATGATTGGCAAATTACACTATGTTGTTCACAGTCGACCAGACATTGCCCATGTAGTTGGTATAGTTGCTAGATTTTAGAAGAATCCAAAGGAAGCACATCTGATAGCAACCAAGAGAATTTTTAGATATCGGAAAGGTACAGTTGATTATGGGTTATGGTATCCATATGGAGGAAATTTTAATTTGCAAGTATACACAGATGTTTATTAGGCAAGAAATGTTGATGACCGGAAGAGTACTACCGGTGGAGCATTCTTTCTGGGAGGAAGACTAGTTTCATGGAGTAGTAAAAAACAGAGTTGTACTTCACAATCTACTGCTGAAGTTGAGTATGTAGTAGCTTATATGAATTGAACACAAGCTATTTGGATGAGGCAATTTTGGAAGGTTTTAAGATGAAGATCACAAAACCTATCAAGATTTTGTGTGATAACACAAGTGCAATTAATATTTCTAAAAATCCTATTTTGCACGCAAGGATTGAGCACATTCAAAGTGATGAACAAATTTCTATGTTCATCCAGCACTCTGGTGAATTTGCAGATCGAATGCAACCTACAGTAAAGGAGGCCTACAGAGATCAAATCATTTAGTTGAAATCCAATAAACTCCCAAAATGACTAATCACCCTTGAGAATCTATTTGATCATGATGATGCCAAAAATGACAAAAGAAAATTCATAGCTGACAAGGGTGACTACACTGATGTGCCAGTGGGGAATGGGAGAAAGCTCAAGGTTGGAAAGAATATTTCTACAAAGGACAAAGAAAGGTTGACTCACTTTTGTGATGAATACCTTGGTGTGATTTCATGGTCATATGAATACTTGAAAGGTTATAACCCCAACATCATCCAACATACAATTGAACTTGTTGTTGGTGCTAAGCCAGTTCGACAAAACAGAGGCCTCTTAATCCAAAGATTGAGACTCTCATGGCACAGGAATTGAAAAAGTTAATAGAGTCCAAAATTATTTATCCCATTAAGCACCATACATGGGTATCAAATTTGGTACCATACAAGAAGAAGAATGGAGATATTCGGCTCTGTGTAGATTTTTGCGACTTGAATCAAGCATCCCTGAAAGATCACTAGCCACTACCACCAATGGAGCAGTTGTTGCACATTGTGTCTAGTTCTGAAATGTTCTTAATGTTAGATGGATTCTCAGGCTATAACCAAGTGCTAGTCAAGCCAGAAGATCAACATAAGACCACATTCACCACCAAGTAGGGAACATTTGCCTACCAGAAGATGTCGTTTGGATTTTCAAATGCTAGTGCGACCTTTTAGAGGGCCATTGATTTTTATTTTAAGGAGTTGATAAACAAAATCATTCTTATCTACTTAGATGATTTGGCTGTGTTCTCAAAACACAAAGAGGATCACTTTGATCATCTTGAGCTAGTCTTCCAAATGTGCTTAGAATTTGGTATCTCCTTGAACCCAAAGAAATATATTTTTGGGGTCCCACAAGGTAAATTGTTGGGGCATGAAATGTCCAAAGAAGGAGTCACAATCGATCTTGATTGTGTGAAAGCAATAAAAGAGCTCCCTCTTCCTATCAACAAGAAATGTGTCCAATTTTTCCTAGGCAAGGTTAATTTTGTTAGTCATTTCATCTCTGATTTCACCAAGATGGTAAAGCTTATCACACTTATTCTAAAGAAAGACACACATTTTAAGTGGACCCCTGAAGCAAAGGAGGAGTTCAAGAAGATCAAAGACACCATTTCATTAGCCCCAATCCTAACATGTCTAAGTATTTCATAATGTATGCCTTCTCCAACAACTACAACATTGTCATAGTTTTAACCAAGAAGTATGCAAATCAAAAGGGTGAACATCCGATAGCCTTCCATTCAAAAATGCTAAAAGAATATGAGGCCAAGTACAACTTCGTTGAAAAGAAAGCCCAGGCAATTGTCAAAGGCTTTAAAAAGTTTTGGCATTTCATTGCATGTAACAAAACTACCGTATATGTTACCTATTCTTCAGTCCGAGAATATATAATGGAAGATGACATTACAGAAAAAAGAGCTAACTAGATTACTAAAATCCTAGATTATGACATTGACGTTAGACCTACAAAGGTAATCTATGAAAAGGGCCTTTGTGAATACATAGCCCAGGAGTCAATCCCCCAAGAAGCTAAGAACACTGCAGAGGAAGTCATGATGACCACCTCCGAGTTGATGGAAGCATGCTGGATCACAGACTGAAAGCATTTCATGTTAACTGGGATCTTCCCAGCTCATATTCCCCTGAAAATAAGAGGATCTATAGAATGCAAAATAGTGGATACCACTTGGTGGAGGGGATGTTTTTCAAAGAGAATTTTGATGGAATTTTACTCCATTGTGTGGACAAAGATCAAACCAGTAAGATCCTGCATGAATTCCATGACGGGCTCACTAGGGGTCACTTTTCAGCACCAACCACTTTCATTAAAATCACCCATGCTAGATATTTATAGCCCTCAATGTTTAAAGATGCATATACCCTAGTAAGTAAGATTAAGGAATGCCAATTTTCTAGTGGCAAACGTAGGAATGCAGCAATGTTGCTTAGACCAATAGTGGTCGAAGAGTCCTTTAGCCAGTGGGGTATGGACTTCATAGGAATGGTTAATCCACTGATCTCGATTGAAGACAAATGGATCGTCACTGCCACTAATTACTTCACCAGATGGGTTGAGGTTGTACCTCTAAGAAATGCTATAGAAACAAAAATCCTAGCAGTTCTGGAAGAGCTAGTATACTGGTATGTTTTAGATAGCTTCGATAACTAGTGGACAACTAAGAGGGAGGGGTGAATCAGTTGTCAATGGATTATAGAACTTTAAGCATTAAAACCTTATTACTGGAATACATAAACCAAATATTGGAATAGAAGATATAACAATTAAGCACAAATATAAGCTACAAAACATTTACCAACCATCCACAAAAGATAACACCAAGATTTATACGTGGAAAACCCAGTAAAGGGAAAAACCATAGTGACAAGCCTGTTAGGTCTTGGAGACAAAAGAGAGAGGGGGGGGGGGTGAATCAGTTGTCAAATAAATTCAAACCAAAAATAACTTAACCAACTTCAATACTTAATACCGGTGCACTAGTCTGTTATACCGGTGGACAATTTTTATAGATAAATGCAATACCAGTAAAGATTAATGCATGAAACAAAAAGATAAAATCATCCACAACACATAAGACCAATATTTGTACGTGGAAACCCTATAAGGGGAAAAACCATGGTGGAAAACCTTACCCACAATCAGATGATACTACTGCAGATAGTAAGTGTATACAAATGGGGTTTGCACATGAAAAAAGGCCAAGCGCCTAGAGCTCACTTCTCAATCACAAATGGGAGTCACACTGACTATAATTGGATGATTAAGTCCAATATGAATGTACTGCACAAAATAACATCTTCTATGCTGGATTCAGTACCGGTGTAGTTCTGATTGTCTTCACAAAAACCCTCCTTCAATCTTCAAATAATGTCTACGTGTATAGCTCTGCTTATTCTTGCATATACCTTCTCTTAATCCTTTTTCACATTCCACACACTTGATCTTACAAATAAGATCTTACATTTATACCATAACCTAAGACCAATTTTAGTAGGTCGGCTCTACAAGATATTACAATAAAATCATTTTACAAACAATACATTATCTAATGCAATAACCGATTGAACATGTCATCTTAATGCATTTACAACAATAATTAACCATCTCCATAGCGTATCGTGCTGATCTGGAAAAGATAAGCCTACCGGTGTAACCCTGGACCTATTTGTCAGTAACAACAAATATGCAAATATGAATATGACAATAAACAATTCACCAAGGTAAGATGTCCAAACAATGTCTTCGACATTACCAAATGTTTTCCATGCTATACCAAGTGTCGATGACCATTATTTCCTACCAGTGTACCATATACCAGTGACTATGCATAAGTCACTTGCCTGCCGGTGAATGTTGTTGGATCTCCAGAGTGTCAGAGTTGATAAGTGTCAGTAGGTGTTGACATCAATGACAAAACCATACCAAAATACCAACAATCTCCCCCTTTGGCATTGATGGCAACACAAGATGGAAAAACCATCAAAGTGCCAAAATAGAAATGCCAAATACCAAAAACCAATAATCTTCCTAAAGTAACAATCTCTCCCCCTGAGAGTAACATGAGTTTCCTTATAATTTTCTGTACCAATCTCTTCCCAAAAGATAATGTTTTTCCATAGATATCTCTCCCCCTTTGACATCAAATGCCAAAGTTGCAACAAAACCAAGTTCAGATACAAAATACCAATCAATTTCAATATACCAACTACTCCCCCTGAGAAGTAGCTTCCTCATCAAAGCCGGAGTAAAAGATTTCTCTGTTAGTTCTGTCGGTTAATGACAAACATCAACTGTCTAAGTCTCTAAAGGTGGGGGTATGAACCCAAGCTAATCTCTTAGATATTCAAAGGTTTCCTTAGGCAAAGGCTTAGTGAAAATATCTACAATCTGCTCTTTAGTATTCACATAAACCAGTTTGATTTCTTTTGCTTCAACATTCTCTTTCAGAAAGTTCAATTTGATTGAAACATGTTTAGTTTTAGAATGTAATACCGGATTCTTAGATATATCAATTGTTGCAGTGTTATCACAATAGATAGTTATAGGTTCCTTGCATTTTACTTTTATGTCCTTCAACATTTGTTTAAGCCATAATACCTGTGTACAGTTTGTTGCTGTTGCAACATATTCTGATTCTGCTATTGATAAAGATGTACAACTTTATTTCTTACTTAACCAAGAAATTAATCTGCTTCCAAGAAAAAATGCTCCGCCGGTGGTGCTTTTTCTATCGTCAATGTCTCCTGCCCAATTTGCATCTGTGTATGCACATAAGTCAAAGTTTTCATCCCTAGGATACCATAATCCAAGATTTGTAGTGCATTGTAAGTACCGGAAAATCCTTTTTACTTCTAATTCATGATTTTCTCTAGGATTACTCTGAAATCTTGAAACAATACATACTGCATTCATAATATTAGGTCTTGTTTGAGTTAAATATAGTAGACCTCCTATCGGTTGAATTAACAGGTGAAGATTCATCCCTTAAGGATAATTTATCATTTGTAGTCATAGGTGTGCTTACTAGTTTAGAGTTCTCCATCCCAAATTTCTTTAGTAACTCTTTTATGTACTTGGATTGACTCAAGAATATACCTTTATCAGTCGGTGAAATCTGCAATCCTAAAAAGAATTTTACTTCTCCAATCATAGACATTTCAAATTCTTGCTACATTTTAATAGAAAAGTATTTACATAATTCATCTTCTCCTCCAAAGATTATATCATCAACAAAAACTTCTATAACCAAGATGTCATCATTAGTCACATCATAGTATAAATTGCTGTCAGCATTACCTTTAGAAAAACCAATCTTCAAAAGATACTTATCTAATCTTGCATACCAAGCTCTTGGAGCTTGCTTCAACCCATACAAAGCTTTCCTTAGCCTGCAAACCATATCTTTGTCATCTGTCAAAGAAAATCCATCAGGTTTTTCAATGTAAACTTCCTCTTCAAGATCTCCATTCATAAATTCACATTTAATATCCATCCGATATACTTTATAGTTCTTATGTGCTGCAAAGGCCAAAAATAATCTAACTACCTCAATTCTAGCTATCGATGCAAAGGTTTCATTATAATCAATTCCTTCTTTCTGAGAATATCCCTTACACAATAGTCTTTCTTTATTTCTAATTACTTTACCATCTTCATTAAGTTTGTTTCTGAATACCCATTTGGTTCCAATTACATTTTTATCTTTAGGTCGGGGAACTAATGTCCAAGTATTGTTTTTCTCAATTTGTTCTAATTCTTCTTCCATAGCTTTAATCCAGTGTTTATCCTCATATGCTTCATGAACTGATACTGGTTCAATTTGAGAAATAAGACATACCACTTCATTTTCTAATCTTTCTCTTGTCATAACTCCTTGATATTTGTTCCCAATTATTTGATCTTCAGAATGATTCAGTCTTACATACCGGGGTGTCTTTGTTTGCTGTTGTTCCTTAGTTACAATTGAATTTTCAGATGATACTGTTGTAATTGGATCTTCATTCTGTACTGGTGGATTCAATGTAGATTCATCTATCAGAATCTCTATTGCTGGTTCAAAGTCTATATACCTTGAAGTTCCTCTGAATTGTTCATCAATTTTTACATTTGTACTCTCAACAATTTTCTGCAATCTTTTGTTAAAACATCTATATGCTTTGCATTTAGATGAATAACCAAGAAATATTCCTTCATCACTTCTAGGATCAAATTTTCCAATATACTCATCTCTTCTAATATAGCATTTACTTCCAAATATTCTGAAATATTTAAGAGTAGGAGTAATACCAAACCATAGTTCATGAGGGGTCTTACCGGTTTCACCTTTGATGTGAACTTTGTTGAATGTATAGACCGATGTGCTTACTACCTCTCTCCAATATACATGTGGTATATTTTCTTTTGATAACATACTTCTTGCTGCATCCAAGATAGTTCTATTTTTCCTTTCTACAACTCCATTTTGCTATGGTGTCCGAGGTGCTGATAACTGTCTTCTGATTCCATTCACTTCACAAAATGTGTTAAATTCCTGAGAAGTAAATTCTCCTCCTTGATCTGATCTTAGACATTTGATTTTCTTACCGGTTTCATTTTCTACCATTGCTTTGAATAGTTTGAACTTTCCAAGTGCTTTTGATTTTTCTCTAAGAAAAGTAACCCAACACATTCTAGAATAGTCATCAATGATTAGCATGAAATATCTATCACCTTGTAAGCTTTTAGTTCTAGCTGGACCACATAAATCAGTATGAATTAAATCAAGAGCATTATTGGATTTCTCTAGAATACTTTTAAAACTAGCTCTAGCTTGTTTTCCAAATTGACATTCCTTACATATTGTATTGTGAGGTTTGACAATTTTAGGTAAATCTCTAACTGCCTTAGTGGTACTGATCTTCACAATGAAATCAAAATTTACATGATAGAGTCTCTTATGCCATAGCCAACTTTCATCAATATGTGCAATCAAGCATGTCTTCTCATTGTTATTCAAATGAAAGATATTACCTCTAGTTTGATTATCGGTAGCAATTTCTAAACTAGTTCTATTCATGATTTTCAATTTCCCATTTTTGAATTGTAACTAAAATCCTTTCTCAACTAATTGACCAACACTCAAAAGATTATGTTTTAAACCTTCAACATAGTAAACATTATTAGTGTTGTGTTTACCATCAAGAGATATTGTACCTTTTCCTTTGATTGAACAAGCTTTATCATCTCCAAATCTTACTAAACCTCCATTATATTTGTGAAAAAGTCAAGAATTTACCTTTATCACCAGTCATATGATGTGAGCATCCAGAATCAATGATCCATTCATCCTTAACTTCAATTTTAGCTGCCAAGGCCTGCTCTATCGCTTGAACAGTAGGTTTCAGTTGATCTTCTATTATAGCAACAAAAACCCATCCATTGTCTGCTAGATCCTCATCAGAATCATCAATGACTCCTTCATCAGCTACATAACAAGATTTATCTTTGTTCTTCTTAAATTTGTATCTCTGATATTCAAGGTTAGGCTTGTATGTTCTTCTAGCTTCTTCTCTTAGTCTAACATGTCTAATAGGGAATCTTGAAGCCATATGACCAATCCTATTATAGTTAAAACATTTAAAGGGTGCTTTACCTTCATACTTACTTCCAACTGGACCTTTAGGCATTTTTCTTGCAAATAGTGCTTCAAGCTCTTCAAGTTCTTCATTTTCTCTCCTGCTTTCTTCAAGTTCTCTTGCATAAAAGGCTTTCCAATCTGACTTGTCAAATGATGGTGTAGATGATGTTGATGCTTTAAAAGCTAAATCTATTTTTATAGTAGCAACTGGACCAAATTCCTCAATTTCAAAAGCTAAAAGTTTTCCAATCAATGTATCCCTAGTTACTGATGTATTAGGCATTGTTCTCAATTCATTTATTGCAATAACCTTCATTTTGTATGCCGGTGGTAATCCTCTTAAAACTTTTGAAACAATTTCATCTTCACTTAAGGCTCCTCCACAACATTTAATACCCAAAACAATTTCATTTACTCTTTCCATAAAAGCAGAAATTCTTTCATCTTCTTCCATTTTCAGATTTTCATACCTGACCCGGAAGCTTTCAAGTTTTGCAATTTTGACTGTGGAATCTCCTTCATTCAATGTTTCCAAATGATCCCAAATAGCTTTAGTAGTAGACCTATTTGATAATCCCATGATTTGCGGATCTGATAATGCGCTCAAGAGTGCTTCCCTTGCTTTGCAATCATTTTCCTCATCTTTAGCTAAGGTTGGTGGATTAGGCTGACCTTGAGTAGGAGTAGTATAACCATTCTTTGTAACTTCCTAGATGTCCTTACCAATGCAATTTAAATGTGTCTCCATTCTGATCTTCCATATTCCATAGTTGGTTCTATCAAGTTTAGGACTATCCTTCCTGAAATAGTTAGTTGTCATTGGATCTCCTCAAGCTATTAAACTTCTGCAAAAAGAGGACTAAGCTCTGATACCAATTGTTAGGTCCCAGAGACAATAGAGAGGGGGGGAGGGTGAATCAGTTGTCAAATAAATTCAAACCAAAAATAACTTAACCAACTTCAATACTTAATACCGGTGAACTAGTCTGTTATACCGGTGGATAGTTTTTACAGATAAATGTTGTAGACACCTAAAAATGGTCAACGCTTGCGGAGTCATACTTTAACATTTGCACATTGCCTTATTTTAGGGTTTTTGCATTGCATTAACATTTCTCCTATGATTCGCACTTGGTCTTTATCATTTGCATTTATCTCGCTCTCGAATTTGGTCTTGTCGACAATAATCTTCAGTCATGATTTTGGTCGATCTTATCCTGTCACATCAATGTGCGTGCTCATTTGTCATCATTTTGGACATCTCCAATCCTAATCGATGATTGAATTAGGGTTTTGACCTCTTATCAATCTTGTCATTTTGCGATCGATTTGTCGTCGATCATTGTTATTTTCAATCTCATCAATTTTGCGATTGATTTGTCATCGATCGTCGTCCTTCTCAATCATGTCAATTTGGATCAATTAGTCATTGTTCCTCATCAATTGGCACATTTATCAATCAAATCAAATCAGCATTGGTCTTTTATCAAGTCAGAATCATGATCAAATCGATCCTTCAATCACGACCTAATTGTCATCCTTGCATTTCTAATTCATCTTCTAGGGTTTCATGATTTATTCGTTTAACCTTGTTTGTCATTTCTTCCTCTAGGATAAATAGTTTATTTATCCTAAGTCTTCTTGTCACAATTAAATGTTTATTTAATTAGCTAACTAATTCTTCCCTCTTTGTGAATTAATTAATAAATGAAAAATTATTAATTAATTCACTTAATTCCTAATTTCCTCATTTTCCTAATTCCTAATTTCCTTATTTTCTAATTTCCTAATTTCTAATTCATCTAATTTCTAATTTCAACTATTTCTCGTAATTTCATGGGAATGACATTTCAATTTGTCATAATTTGTCATGATTGACAATCAATCAATTTTGACATGGAAATTTGTCATAATTTTGTCAAAATTATCAATCAATCAATCTTGCATAGCAAGTGCAAATTTGTCATAATTGTCATTTTTGATTTGAAATTGCCATTCGAATAAAATTCATGCTAATCTTGTCATCTCTCCAATTTGTCTATAAATTGGATGAATTTCTTCAATCCCAATTAATCACTTTTTCGAATTGATCCCCGAATCAATCATGCTTCGAGTATTCTTGTGCTACTATCTTGTCTACTTGCTTTCACATCATGCTTATGCACTAGTAGGTGAGATCCACAAACAAAGCTATTTGAAGGAGAAAGAAGGACAAAGGAGCCACATGAAGGAGACATTCAAGTCTACATTTGGTTTGCTTAGTTTTCAATCTTGAATGTCTTGTTTTCATGTCTTTATTGAGTGTTTTTAGGATTGTTATCATTGCAATTGAGTTTTCATGATTGAGCTAGCTTAATATTGATTTGCTTTGATGATTTCAAATTCCTAGCTACATTAATTGGTGAAACTAACATGAACTAACCCCCTAATCATGCTTTTGAGTGCTTTTGAGTTGATTTGCAGGTTAAAAACCCAAGAAACAGGGTAATGTAGGGTTTTCTAAGAACTTCTGCGTCTGTGTGAGACAATTTGCACCTGTGTCAAGCATTCTGCACCTATGTCAAGGACAATCTACACCTGTGTCAAGCATTATGCACCTATGTGAGACATTTTACGCCTATGTAGGGCCAGAAACAGAGGCAAAAGGTAGTGTTTTTTTACTTGCAAATTGTTTTGTTTTGCATTCTGTTTCTTCTTTTTGGTTTTTGGTGCTGATTCTCTGTGTAGCACCTTGGCATATGTATGAAAAAGACAACAAATGAAACTACTAACACATTGTATGCAGGTTCGCTAGTCAAAGACTAAGAAAATCAAACTTCTGACTTGGTGGTTTTGCAGGTTGCCTTATACTCCAACTAAACTTGGTGTTTATAATTCATAATTAGGCACTTAGTATTATTGCTAAATAGGATGGAATGAAGGTGTGTTTTCTTTGAGTGTTGAGTTTGACATCAGAGTAGGAGAGTATGCTCTCATCCTTCTTAGGGTGATCAGAAATCCAGATCTTCGATACCATTCTCTTGGTTCAGATTGTGTGTCACCTTTAGAGGGCCTGCCTTCCTGACCATTTGCTTTTGCAAGCAAGTGACAATCGTGAGAAGGGAATGACCCAAAGTGAGTATGGCTAGAATACCTTGGCATTCTAACTCACTATAAATAAATACCTGATGAGCGAAAGCTTTGAAGGAAGGGTTACGTGGGAATTGTAGTTACTTGGGAAGTGATGACCCTTGAACTCTTTCTCATATCAACATCTAAGTAGGGCCTCATGGTCTAAATCATGCTTGCATGACTACATTTGTTTGGTATCTTGGTGGGCTTAATGTCTCAATCACGCTTGCGTGACACCAAGGAGTAACACTTAACATAAATCCTTACTAAACACCTTGTATTTAGAGACCAAAATTCCTTTAGTTGCTTGAGAAGGACAAGTTTGGATACTTGGAAGAGATACTAAGTTCGCCATGGGGAGATTTCCATGGGGACAGATGCTTGGCTGCCCTGAGAAGTGAGTGTCATGGAGGGGAGCCCGTGGGGTCAAGCATCTATGTATTCTCCTTGAATCCCATAATGAGTCTACCTCTCAAGTACCTAATGTCCTTGCCTACCATAAGAAATGTGTCAATGAGCATGATTGTCTTGAGTCTAAGTTGAAATATCTTGTCTTCTTTGCTTGTCAAAAATTGAATTGTATCTCATTTCAAAAACAAGACAAATTGATTCAAAACAAGGTTAAACACAAGAACATTTCATCCAACAAAGTTCAAAACATCTTCAAACATGGTTGTCAAACATTTTTCAAAATCTTGTCTCAACATTCATGTCACTTAGATTTAGGTTCATCTTAGGTTTGCATTTTGCAAATTCATTGTCAATATCCAAGGTTAGGTTTCACCTAGGTCATACTCCTTTGCATATCAATAAAGGTCATCCATTTGCATGTGTCCTCTTGCATTAGAGTAATACCATTGTCATACATTTGCATTTGCATACCCTAGGTCTCTTCATTAAGCTTAGGTCATTATCATATCATATTAGGGTCATTTGCATAGTAATTGTCCCTTTGCATATAGTGTTAAAACTAGGTTTTGTTATACTTGAGTAATCCAAATCTTTGATAAACCCTAAGTCATTGTTAAGAAGTCTAGACCTTATCAAACCTTCTATCTTTTGTCATCAATGTCATTTCATCAAACCTAGCTTAGTATCCAAGCATATAGGGGAGACATTGTCACTTTGTCCTTTGTCACTTGGTCCTTTTGTCCTTTGAGGTCTAGACATCATTTCAATTTCCTAAGGGTCTCTTTTAGATTTGCATTCCAAAAAGTTTGTCAAAATCTTGAAAAACAACCAAAAAAAAAGGTTGCATTCTTGCCATAGATTGCATTCTCATTTATTTAGTTTGCATTTAGTTGCATATCATACATTACCCTTGAAAAATTCCAAAAATATTGCATTTGCATAAGTGACATGCCTGTTGAAACAAGGTCAAAATCTAAGAAGATGGGTGAACCAACGTATCAACCCATTGACAACATATCAAATTCACAATTTCAAACTAGTCAAACAATACAAATCGAAGGTTTTTCAAACACATCATTACCACCATATGGAATGGTTCAACTTGGACCACCTCCATTATATGAACCAATATTTGTACCTATGAAACTAGGACATGGGAGTGTTCCACCAACACCAAGAGGAAACACACCTTTCGATTGGAATCAACCAAACCTGCAACATGAAATTCAAACATTACATGAGGAACAAACTCTTTCACAAGGATTTGGTTCAGATCAAGGTATTCAATAGGAGGAAAATCCAAATGTCCAACTAGATTCTTCTTCAGATTGTGATGCTTCTGATGATGTTGATATGTTCCTTCAAGAACCAAAGTTAACAAAAAAGATGGATAAATTCTTGAACAAGGTATTTAAGATGTTCCCATAGAAATACCTTGACATGATGAGTAATGTAACCTCCTCAAGTGAGAAAATCAATGTGCAAAAACAACAAGGCGGTGAGCTATTAAGTTTCTCTCTGCATCCAAATGAAGAATATGTGCAACAAGAAACTCAACCTACTTTGATGAGTAAACATGCTTCAAAGGCATTGACAGTGACTATTCCTCAAAAGCCACCATTTGAGACAATAAATAATCCATTATTTAACACAACACCTGTAACACAAGATCAAATAAAGGCCACACAAATATTGACAGCTGTCCCTCAACAAGAAGTAGTTCTTGACATGCATAAAATTGGATCAAAATCTAAGATGCAAGAAAGCTTCATGACTGGAATGCCTGATCTCACCAATGTCCAAAACAATTCCACAATGTAACAAAGTTCCTATGTCCCACTAAGTTCAATATATTTTCCAAACACTCATGTACCTGTTATGCAGACTATTGTGACAGATCCTTCGATAATGGCAACACAAAGAGCTATCGATAGTGGTTTGCACCAACAACAAATGTTGCAACAATTGAGTAATACACAAAAGGTACAATCAAATGTGCAAACAAGCAATGTACAACAACAAAAATACCACATTCGACAACAAATTGTAGCGCCTTCTGCACCATTACAAATTAATGCAAACTTACAACCATCACAATGGATTGGACAAACAACACAGCAAGTTAATGCAAGTGCCATACCCCATCTTAAGGAGAAACAACAAAAACCACTCAAACAAAGTTTTTTGCAAATGATGGGATTTACAACACAACAACAATTGGCACAAAGTCAGCAAATTCCAATTCATCAGCATCAACAACAACATGTGCCTCAATATGTGCCAAGACAAACAAGCTATCATAATTCACAACTGCAATTGACACCTGTACAATATCAACAACACCCTTAATTGCAATATCAACCTAGGCTACAAACAATGATTCAACCACAAGAAGCACAACAACAAGGTCAATATCAGGGCATGGCACAACCACAACAACAAGAGGTGTAGCAAGAACATTATATGCCAGAGACACCAAAGATGACAATTTCAGAGCATCAACAACTGATCAGAAACATGATGTATCAACATAGAGTACCCACCAGGATTAATGATGGACCTCCAAAATCTGACACGATTGCGCAATAGCTTGAGAAGTTGCAACGACAAGTTGACGTGTTGGAAACCAAAGGAACAAAGAAGTTGTACACAGATCAAGATTTATGTCCTAATCCATTTGACAAGAGCTTATACATGCCTCCATTCCCTAAGCATTTTGAGGCACCTAATTTTGAGAAATATAAAGGGAATGGTAATCCAAAAGATCACATTCGAGCATTTTTTGTGGCATGTACTAAAGTGAGTTATGAGGAAACATATTTAATGCGCTTATTTGCACGAAGTCTCATAGGACAAGCCATGGATTGGTATTCGCATCTACCAGGAAATATAAAGACTTGGTCAGAACTAGCTCAAAAGTTTATATCTCACTTCGTGTTCAACATCGATAGTGACGTGACCATGTCAGATTTATGCAACACCAAGCAAAAGCAAGGCAAACCATTAGTGACTTTCTTGCAATGATGGCGAAGCTTGTATAGTCGTTCTTCCCTAGATATACTTGAAGAACAACAAGTGAATTTTTTTATCCAAAATTTGGTCCCAGAAATGATGTATGAACTCAAATTGAAAAGTCCCATTACTATTGAGAAAATCATTAAGAAAGGGATGAACATTGAAACCACTCTTGTAGCCAAGGGAATCATTAAGCTCAATAAAGACAGTGACAAAACAAACAATTCAGGGGACAAAAATAGATTTTGGTATAAAAACAAGAATGTCACTAATGATGGAGTTGTTGATGCAAGAACGGTGAATGCAAATCAGCCCCCATTCACAATAAAGAAATTGAGTGTTCCTAATATGTCAACTATGGAACAAAATCAAACACCAGCGAGCAATGTTACTCAACAGCCACAATACCAATAGCATACTCAACAATACACTCAACAATATAATCAACAACAAGGTCAGCCACAAAATCAGCAACGCAAACCTTTTCGATTGAGGGATGGGCCTCCAAGACAATTTATGCCATTGGGAGAGCCTATTGAGTCAATAATGAAACAATTAATACAAGCAAAATTTATCAAGCTACCAGATATCAAGGCAGAACCAGTGATAAAGCCGCATTGGTGGAATGATAATGCATATTGTGAGTACCATCAGTCAAAAGGACATAAAACTGCATCATGTTTTCAATTGAAACATATGATTCAAGACTTGTTAGAGAAAGGAGAAATTGAGGTAGATCTACCCAACATGACCTCTAACATTGATCATACAATTTTCAAAACTCCTTTGCTTGATCATGATAAGGGTAAAGCATCTTCTTCAAACTCTACCCAAACAACAAATTTCTGCAAACACTGGTTATAACAATGTCATCAATTGTTTTCGAGCATCAAATGAGTATGTTTCCACCCTAAGAATAAAGGGACAAGATCCTTCTTGCGCAGTCACCACTTGTCGATCCAAAATAGTCCTGAAAGGAGCTCCTGCAGTTCCTCCCAAACCAATGCTCGCAAGTCAATATGATCTCTTGGATCATCTAGGAAAGACACCTGCACAAATATCGATCATTGAGTTGTTGAAAATGTCCCCCATGCATCGCACAGTCCTAGATAAAGCTTTAATTGAGTCCACTGTCCTGACAGACATTGATGTTGACTAGTTTCAAGCCTGAATTGGACATCTAGTTGTTTCCCAAAATGTTGCATTTTCTGATAATGATATTTCACCTGATAAGCTCCCTCATAATGATCCTTTACATCTTGAAGTCTTTGTCCATAATTGCAAAATCCGACGAGTCTTGATAGATGGTGAAGCGAGTCTTAATATTTGTACCTTGAGAGTGGTCATTGGCCTTGGTTATACAGAAAATGACATTGATGCTTCCAGAAGAATAACAATCAAAGCATATGATGATGATGAGGGCCCATCTAAAGGGATAATTACATTGCCTATCAGAGTTGGTCCAATAACAGAAAACACTTTCCTACAGGTCTTAGACCTTGATCTTCCTTACAATATGATTCTTGGCCATCCATGGATCCATGCAATGAAAGCAGTTCCATCCACCTATCATCAATGTTTAAAATATCCTTACAATGGAACTAAGATAACAATTCTAGGAGATCCTAATCCATTTCAATTTTGTGCTACCCTAAAGGATTCCCCTCAGCAACAAGTCCCAGTCAATAGAGAGGCCCATTCACATAGTTATGTGGATCCTAAAGAATTGTTAGATGCTGTCAAAGGAAAATTGAAGATACAAGAACAAGGCTGCAGAGAATATTCAATGGATAAAACCTTCCTCATCGAGAATTTACCAATATCTCCAAAATCATATGGCAAACCACATTTGTTGCAAAAGGAACCCAAGGTAGTTATTCAATATCAGCCTCCCACTACATTTACAAGATGGGGTGAACTTGACAAAGAAACTTTAGATGATGATGTCATAGATTGGCTTTATAAAGATCCAACTAAGACCCCACCTGTCAAGTTGCCCATGGAATGGTATGGCAAAGGATTTACTATGCTGCGGAAGAAAGGATATGATGGCTGCAGTGGCTTAGGCCTGAACAAGAATGGAAGGCTAGAACCTATTATACCTGAGATGCGACCTCCAACTTTAGGGTTAGGTTTTGTACCATTGCAAATTGGATCCTCATCTACCAAAGTGACCACGTGTGGAAAGGGGCATGACTCTGATGATGAAATAACACCTGAGGATACCCGACCCAAAACTGATTCCAATGAATGGGAGTGGAGTTCTTTTTCTTCTAGCTCCTATGCCCTTGACAATGTTTTCCTTGACCTTGATGATTTGCCTATGGAAGACAAACATGAAATAACTCCCCCTCCTAAAACATGTCCTAATGCTTGGATAGAGTCATTCTGGGACCCAAGCTCTGAATCAGATACAAGTAGTTCAGACAATGATACCATGGATGTTTATATCTTTACCATCTCAGTCCTCTCCCTCCTTAAAACTGATGATGACATGCCCCTAGTCTATCCCTAGCTTATCCAACATGACCAACAAGAACCACTCACATTGGATTGTTTTCAAAATGATGAAGCAATTGCAGAATTCCTTGGACTACGGGAAGGCATACCACAAGGTGATCATAAGGTAGGATTTGCTATTGATCTGGATTCCACAACATATTTTGGGGAGTCAACTCCATCTTCCAGTCATCAAAATGAATAATTTAATTCATACTGATTTATGTGGTTCAGCAAGAACTAGAAGTGTACAAGGAGATAGATATTTTATGCTAATCATTGATGACTATTCTAGAATGTGTTGGGTTACTTTTCTCAGAGAGAAATATGAAGCATTTGGGAAACTCAAACTATTCAAAGTGATGGTAGAAAATGAAACTGATAAGAAAACCAAATGTTTGAGATCAGATCAAGGAGGTGAATTCATGTCTAAGGAATTTAATACATTCTGTGAAGTGAATGGAATCAGAAGATAGTTATCAGCACCTCGAACACCTCAGCAAAATGGAGTTGTGGAAAGGAAGAATAGAACAGTCTTAGATGCAGCTAGAAGCATGTTATCTGAAGAAAACCTACCTCATGTGTATTGGAGAGAAGCAGTCAATACTGTTGTTTATACATTCAACAGAGTTCACATCAGAGGTGAAACCGGTAAGATCCCTCATGAACTATGGTTTGGTAATACTCCTACTCTTAAATATTTCACAATATTTGGAAGTAAATGCTTTATCATAAGAGATGAGTATATTGGCGAATTTGATCCTAGAAGTGATGAAGGAATATTTCTTGGTTATTCATCTAAGAGCAAGGCATATAGATGTTTTAACAAGAGAATGCAGAAAATTGTTGAGAGTGCAAATGTGAAGATTGATGAACAGTTTAGAGGTAATTCAAGGTACATAGACTCTGAACTGACAATAGAGATAATGTCAAATAAACCTACACTGAATCCACCAGTATAGAATGTTGATCCAGTCACACCGGCATCATCTATAAATTCTACAATGACTGAAGAAAGACAACCAGTGATTACACCCAAGCATGTAAGATTGAATCACTCTGAAAGTTAGATAATTGCAAATAAAAATCAAGGAGTCATGACTAGAGGAATATTGGCAAATGAAGAGGTATGTCTTATTTCACAAATTGAACCTATATCAATTAATGAGGCATGTGAAGATAAATATTGGATCAAGGCTATGGAAGATGAATTGGAAGAAATTGAAAGGAATAACACTTGGTCATTAGTTCCCCGGCCTAAAGACAAAAATGTAATTGGAACTAAATGGGTTTTCAGAAATAAACTTAATGAAGATGGTAAAGTAATCATAAATAAATAAAGACTAGTGTGTAAGGGATATTCTTAGAAAGAATGAATTAATTACAATGAAACCTTTGCACCGGTAGCTAGAATTGAGGCAGTCAGACTTTTATTGGCTTTACAACACACAAGAACTATAAAGTATATCAAATGAATGTTAAATGTGCATTTATGAATGGAGATCTTGAAGAAGACATTTATATTGAGCAACCTGATGGATTTTCTTTGACAGATGACAAAGATATGGTTTGCAGGTTAAGGAAAGCTTTATATGAATTGAAGCAAGCTCCTAGAGCTTGGTATGCTAGATTGAACAAATATCTTTTGAAGCTTGGTTACACAAAAGGTAATGCAGACAACAATCTATATTTCAAAGTGACTAATGATGACATCTTGGTTATTGAAGTTTTTGTTGATGATATAATCTTTGGAGGAGAAGATGGATTATGTAAAGACTTTTCTAATAAGATGCAGCAAGAATTTGAAATGTCTATGATTGGAGAGATAAAATTCTTTTTAGGATTGCAGATTTCACATATTGATAAAGGTATATTCTTATGTCAGTCCAAGTATTTGAAAGAGTTACTCAAGAAATTTGGCATGGAAAATTGTAAACCAGTAGGCACACCTATGACTACAAATGATAAATTATCTTTGAAGGATGAATCAACACCTGTTAATCCGATAAGATATAAATCTATGATAGGAGGTTTACTGTATTTGACACAAACAAGACCTAATATTATGAATGCAGTATGTATTGTTTCACAATTTCAGAGCAATCCTAAAGAAAACCATGAATCAACAGTAAAAAGGATTTTCCGGTATCTACAAGGCACTACAAATCTTGGTTTATGGTATTCTAGAGATGAAAATTTTGATCTATGTGCATACAAAAATGCAAATTGGGCAGGAGATGTGGATGATAGAAAAAGCACCACCGACGGAGCATTTTTTCTTGGTAGAAACTTATTTATTGGTTGAGCAAGAAATAGAGTTGTACAAGTTTATCAACAACAGAATCAGAATATTTTGCAGTAGCAACTAATTGTACATAGGTATTATGGATCAAGCAAATGTTGAAGGACATAAAGGTAAATTTCAAGGAACGTATAATCATTTACTGTGATAATACAACATCAATTGATATATCTAAGAATCCGGTACTTCACTCTAAAACTAAACATGTTTCTATCAAACTAAATTTTCTGAAAGAGAATGTTGAAGCAAAAGAAGTGAAATTGTTTTATGTGAATACTAAAGAGTAGATTGCAGATATTTTTACTAAGCCTTTGCCTAAGGAGACTTTTGAATATCTCAGACAGCAGCTTGGGGTTATACTCCCACCGGTAGAGACTTAGATAGTTGACGTTTGCCATCAACCGACAGATTTAAACAGAGAAATCTTTTATTTTGGCTTTGATGAGGAGAGCTACTTCTTAGGGGGAGTAGTTGGATAATTTGACACTTTGGTATTTTGGTATTTTGTAAATAATTCTATGAACTTTTGTATCTGGTTTTTATTGCTTTTGCATTTGATGTCAAAGGGGGAGAGATTGATAAGGAAAAACACATTATCCCTTGGGGGAGAGATTGTTGGTTTAGGGAGAGATTGATTACTCTTTGTATCTTTATTTTCATTTCTAGTTAATGATCTCTTTGGGAGATTGTTGGTTTTTGGTTTTTGGCATTTCTGTTTTGGCACTTTGATGGTTTTTCCATCTTGTGTTGCCATCAATTCCAAAGGGGGAGATTGTTGGTATTTTGGATATGTTGTTATGGTTTTGTCATTGATGTCAACACCCGTCATCACTTGTCAACACTTATTAGCACTTGGATATCTTTGGTTATGTTCACCGGCAAGTCAGTGGCTTATGTACAAGCACCGGTATTTGGTTCACCGACATTGAGGATGATCTGTTATCATCTGGAGATTACTTAGTTATGTCAAAGACATTATTTGATCACTTGGTTTTGGCGATTTGATTATTATTCTAATCGGGTTTGCATATTTGCTTTTACTAGAAAATAGGTCCACGTTATACACTGGTAGGCTTATCTATTCTAGATCAGCACGACACATTATGGAGATGATTTATTATTGTTGTAAATGCATTGAGCTGACATGTTGTATCGGATATTGCATCAGTTATTGATTTACTTGTAATTGTTTTTATTGTAATATTCTTTGTAAAGCTGACCTACTCATTTGGTCTTAGGCTTTGGTATATATGTAAGATCTTATTTGATCAGAGTGTGGAAGGAAGGTGAACGCGAAAAGGATTGTAAGAAGGTGAATGTGAAAATAAGCAGAGCTATACACATAGACATCATTTGAAGATTGAAGGAAGGTATTGAGAAGACTATAGAGCTTAACTGGTACTGAATCCGGCATAAGAAGATGTTATTCTAAGCAATACATTTATTATTGGATTTAATCATCCAATTGTAGTTAGTGTGACTCCCATCTTATAATTGAGTAGTGAGCTCTAGGCAGTTGGCCTTTCTGCATGTGCAGACTCCATATTGCACACACATACTATTTGTAGTAGTATCATCTAATTGTGGGTAAGGCTTCCCATTGTGGTTTTTCCCCTTACAGAGTTTCCACGTACAAATAACTATGTCATGTGTTGTATGTGTTATTTGTCTTTATGTCTCATGCATTAATCTTTACTGATACTATAACTAACTGATAAAACTGTCTACCAGCATAGATTTTGGTTTACCAGTATTAAGCATTAAGTTTTGGTTGAGTTAATTTTGGATTGAATTTATTGGACAACTGATTCACCCCACCCCCCCTCTCAGTTGTCTCTGGGACCTAACAGTTTTTGCACTTTGATGATTGATCTCCTACTTTGGATCACTGCTTGATACTATCTTTGGTGGCTACTCTTTTGAGTGCATCTTTGATTTGTGCTCTACATCATGACCTTATTCATGGCTTTGTGGTAATAAGGCCAGATTCAGTCTTTTTTGATAGTAATCTTCTAACTCTCATCAACATGTGTCATAAAAGAACTTAGGGCTCTAGAAAACTCCTCTACTCTCAACTTGATGTGATTGCACTATTACTATGACAAATGGTATATACTCTAAACTATATTTTGAGAATTAATGCCCTAAACCATATATATTCAAGCTATGTGGGAGTTCTAGAATTGTCTCAAAGGTTGGTTATCTTATTGTTGCCCTGAGGATTGATAACATGCTTCTTTAATAGTGATTTCATTACTATTTCTTTTTTCACCAAATATTGAGAAGGTTGAGGCTTTTTGTTGATATAGCCCTCCATAATGATTGATCTTGTATGCTTTTGATGCTTGGACTATCTTTAATTTTCATTGTATTGTCACACTCTTCATCTTGATGCTGCTACTCTATGTTGATCATTATCATTTCATAATGATGAAAGTAGACTATCTCTTGGTCTTTTTATACTATCTTAAGAGTCCCGTGTCTTCATAGCTATCACTTGACTACTCTAAGATAAGAACTTCATTTATGATCTATAATCTTTTATTCTATTACCATATCATTCAATGATAGTTATATCTATTGAGAGGTCTCTGTTGAAGGACTACCATTAGCATTTTCACTACCTTGGGGTAAGATGCATATTTGGCATTGTGCATCCTGCTTAGAGGCTTCTCCTATCTGAGCTTATTGACCCATGACTGTACTTTATGGTTCCTCTTAATGACTTTACTTGCTTTAGCTGAATATTGATGACTTCCAGGCTCTTGATATCCTATCTTCACTATAACTTCTTGTCTTTACATTCCTTTCATAGGACTATGTTTTAACCTCTCTTGAGGTTTGGGTGAAGCTCTTTCTCAGTCTCAAAAGTTTATGACGAAGTTTTGGCTCATATTTGTAATTGTACTCTATTATTTCCTTTTATGGATATCTTGCTTAAATAACCCATAGGTTTGTTCCAAGAGACAAGATGGGACTGTAAAAAGAGTTCGCTATGTATATTTTATGACACACTATTTTTTGAGGGTTGTGCATTGCTTGATAGTGTTGTGCAAGTTGTAATGGATGAATTTCTATTGTATGATGTAATCTCTAGTAATAACAAATTGGAAGATGAGAAGACTATTATGTCTGACCTATGACAATTTGACAATGAGGTCTTGAAATCTATTCTTTGCTTTTCACTTAGATCTACTCCATATAGCTCCTTCCAACATCTCTTCCCTAAAAAGCTCTATAACTATCTTAACACCATATTGCTATCTAATGGAAAGGGAATGAAACCTTTTATCTTGTTGCATGCCTATATGAACATAAAATGTAAAATACTTGTTCATTGACAAGTAGGTTTTTGATTAAGTTTTGAAATCTCACCTCAATGTGGACACTGATTGAGTTTTATTTTGTCTACCTCTTTACTACCCTTGGAAGCTTTGTTCACAACATCTTTCATATATGTATATATATCTCTTCTTTTATAGTGGCTATGTGTATAATCTTTGCATGTCAAAATCTAGTCATCTCCACTTGTTGAAGCTTTTCCACATTTTCCTCTTTCAAGCATTCAACTATTTTCATGTGAGAACCTTCTCAAGATCTCTGAACTTAAGAAAACTAGAGGATACATTTGAAAATTTGACCCTTTCACTTATTGTCATAGTTATGGTTACCATGGCTTAATGTGAATTTTGATTGAAACTGCCCCTTGATTTCTCATCAAATTTTATGGAACTCAACTTGTGCGTGAGTCTTTGCAGGATTAAAAAAACATGGGAGAGATCACATGAAGTTCTTTTTAGAAAACCTCCCATATTAATGATGAAATAATGAAGACTAAAAGAGAACCCTGCACAAACAAATAGAAACCCTAAAATGTCACAAAAATTTTAACTTTTCAACTTTGTATTCCCTCGAAAGTGAAATTTTTTCAAAACCCCTATGCTTTGCACAAGGTCACCTGAAAGTGGAATTTCCCTCTAAACATTGTTACAACAAAATCATCACAATAAGACTTTTCTTTCACTTATGAGTAGACTCATTTGGATCTCTTAACAAGACTCACAATGAACAGGGACCTAGGATCTAAGGAAAAAATGTTTGAAGTATCAAGATACTTCAAACTAAAACTTAGGCTAACAAAAAACCTCTGTACATATGCAAATGACATAAAAAATGTAAATTGGATAACAACTACATCTGCATAGAATAATTTCCTTGTTTGCACTCTTCATGATTGTTTTAGATGCCTTCATGGATTTTCTTATAATAACAAATTGTCCCCTAGATCATACTTTATGATATATGGAATAGGGTTTCAGTGCACAAAAATTCACAAAAACTACTCATTTTGGATTATGATAATTACTTAGAGACCTTTCTACATAGTGATATGGACTATATTTATTCATGCCAATCAAAAAGACATCTTTAAAACAATGAATACGTAACTATAAAACCTCTAATATGACTTAAAATACTTCTCAAAATCGTGCATACATCTTACGGACTGGCCAAAACTCTTCTAACAACAAAGGACTCTTAACCAAGACGTTCGTCAACTCTTCTTGACACAATCATGAAAGATTGAAATGATAAAGAAAGAAAGAGTTAACTCAACACAAAGAAATAGCTTCTCATTACACCAAATGTCTATGTAACAAAGAAAAGACATGCAAATGCAATATGGCTATGAGACATGTGGAAACCCTACCTTATTGTAATGAGTTTCAGCTTGCTTTGGTGTTATTCCAAGGTAATGACAACTGCTCCAAGCCATAAAACTATCTCTCCATGCCACTGAAAAATTATCAGTTCTCCTAGATATCCTATTCACCTTCAAGAAACGTATAGATTTTCTATTTCTCTCTCTCTCTCTTAAAGTGCATATTCACATCAATGAATGTCATTGCAACCTTCTAACAGAAACTTGTCAAATGAATAAGAAACTAGGGTTGTCTCTTACTATTTAATAGTAGCTTTCAACGCACAAATTTCCCTATTCTTTGCATGCAACATGGAGATGTCTTTTCCTTTTTCTGTCATCATTTCCCTCCAAACACCAAAAAGATGAGTTTAGAAGGCGCTAAGCCCCTTCTTTGCTTCATAGCATGTGGAATTTTTATTTTTTTTGAAAATGATAAGGCTTTTGAACTTTATGAGCACTACTAAGCATATTTTATTTTTCACACATAAATATTTAACAACAATTATAACAACCTAAAACTCTCTAATGAACTTTTGGCAAACATTGAGCCTATTTATCTAATTTTCACTTTTGAAGGGCATAAATAGATAAGAGGAGGAATGCATGAATCTCAGAGAAGTTAAAGTAAGGATGCTTTATAGATCAAGTAATGATTATATTTTTTTTCTTTAGATAGATGTTAATAGTTTATCCGCGATAGACTAATATTTGATGCTCTTTTCTATGTTCCAGTCTCTTCGAAAAATGAACCATCCTAATATAGTGAAGCTGAAGGAGGTCATCAGAGAAAAATGACATTCTATATTTTTTTTTTGAGTACATGGTATGTTGTATGCTTTTTACTCATCAATGTGAGTGTAAATTTTAAAATTGACTGACTACTGTGAAAGCAAATATACTAATTTATTTTCCCGGTCTTATACAACAAGAATGCAATTTGTACCAGCTAATGAAAGATAAGGTCAAGATTTTTCCAGAGTGAGAGGTACTAAATTGGTTCTTTCAAGTATTTCAAGCCCTTTCTTATATGCATCAATGTGGGTACTTTCATCACAATCATAAGCCTGGTAAGTGTATGAACAAAAACTTGTATCTTGCCCTTTTACTTCAGGTTTTAGTTTTATTGTTGTATCTAATAACATATTTTTCTTGTCTCATATTTTTATTTGTAATAATTTTCTATACTATTTTTTATGGTGGCAAGTGGACACTTTGTTATTTACAAAGGTTCTAATATTATGGTGCCATCTTACTTGGGTTTTACTAAAGGATGATTTATTTATGTGGGTGATTGTATTTATTATGTTCATAATGGTGTTGTATTTTGTTCCTTGAAACATCTAATTGGTAATTGGCAATGGTCTAAATTGTAAAGCTTTGCACTTTCTGCATTATTTGCTTAGTGACATTTTTCTTTTCTTTATGACAAACATAAAATTTGTTGGTTACAAAAGATGTTATCAAGATTGTTGATTTTGGTCTTGTGCGAGAGTTCTACTGAGAGCCACCATTTATGGAATATGTATCAAAACGATGGTATAATTGGTTTGGTTGCATTTTTTTGGTCATTTTCTTTGTAATTTTGTATTTTGCATTGGGACCATTTGGTAGCCTCTTTATAGGTCATAGACTCATAATTGATTGTGGTTGTTGGTTGTCTCTCCATATCAGGTATCAAGCTCTTGAAATCATGCTACAATCATCTTCACGTGGTTTTGTTGTAGGTGAGTTTTATGTTCAGAGAAACATACATGAACATGCAATGTTCTACACACAACCTAACATCTATTCTTTGTTATTTGACAGACATGTGGGCTATGGGAGCTATCATGGTTGGGCTATTTACTCTTTGCCCTCTTTTTCCTAGGTCTAGGTAGAATATTTGGAATGTTATGTTTGTTATGGTTTTTCAAAAATTAGATTTTAGTTTCCATGGGAGACATCTTGTTTTAACTTGGTTCTAAGACAATAAAGATTTTCTTACTTGAATGTGGTAGAATTTTTATTCAATTTCTTGACTGTTGATGCAGTGAACCAAATGAGATTATACAATATATGTAGTTTAATTGGAAGTCCTAATAATCAGTCTTGGTTTGAAGGCTTAAGACTTGCTGATTCTATCATGTATCAATTACTCTAGGTTGGGCTTAAGATGGAGTTATCTATCTGAAAGAGAAAGAGGGAACCTTCATACAATGGCCACAAATAATATTTGCAAAAAATGACATAGTTGATCATGTTTATCATCTACTAGTTGTTAGAAATATTTGTTGAACACAGAGTACCACTGAGAGGGGGGTGAATTAGTGGTTCATAAGCTTTTCCTCTTGTGATCTAACTTGAGAATATCAGTTATTTACTTAATCACTTAAACAGTCAAAGTGGTAATACAAGAAAGAAAGCCAACGAGACCATACACACATAAGTAGCAAACATTTTCACCAAACCACTACCAGTACGCATGTTTGAATACCTCTGATACAAGTTGGGAGTTATGTCATCTACCTAGGAAGATTTTATGTGACCTAGGGGGAGCTTGTTATGGGTCAAAGGGGGAGTGTGCAAGTACCCTTTATCATTATGTCAAAGGGGGAGAAATGTACCGATATGGAGTGGATCGTGAGAAGTTGACATTAAAGCCAAAGGGGAAGATTGTTGGCATTTTGGCACTAAGTTGTCATTGATGTCAACTGGCATGATGGAGATCCACATAAGGGTGAGCATAAAGAATGAAGGTCTACCGGTCTAAAGGATAAAGTACAAACCGGTCTAAAGGATGGTTGCTTGTTTATGATGAAGAGGCAGAATGTTAAAAGTTGTCTCACATCACTAGAGGTAAAGATGTGAAACCAATATAGGATGCTCTACTGGGTAATATAAGAAGAATACTCTACTGGAAAAGGGATATACTAGTATGTGTTTGCCAAACTGACTGTGTGTTGGTGGGCCATGTCTTGATCTATGTGATACCATGTGGAGTAGAGGTGGCAAGTGTGTTGTGGATGGTGAAGCCTCATCGACAGGGTTGATGAAACAGATAATCGTCATTAATGAAGGAGCCACAAATCACGGGATTGCACTTGATTGATTGCGGCTCAAGGAAGAAGGAATGACAAAGGAAGATTATGGTGCAGTTGGTGCCTAAATCAAGGCAAAGGAAATCCAATTCAGGATATTCTCATAAAGGAAACTTTTGGAACACTTTCATCTGAATAACAGTGAAAAAACATGCTTGATTGCTCATATTGATGAAAGTTGGCTATGGCATAAGAGACTCTGTCATGTAAATTTTGATTGCATGGTGAAGATCAGTACTACTAAGGCAGTTAGAGATTTACCTAAGATTGTTAAACCCCACAATCTGGTATGTAAGGAATGTCAATTTGGAAAACAAGTTAGAGCTACTTTCAAAAGTATTCCAGAAAAATCTAATAATGCTCTTGACTTAATTCATACTGACTTATGTGGTCCAGCTAGAACTAAAAGTTTACAAGGTGATAGATATTTCATGCTAATCATTGATGACTATTATAGAATGTGTTGGGTTACTTTTCTTAGAGAAAAATCAGAAGCACTTGGGAAATTCAAACTGTTCAAAGCAATGGTAAAAAATGAAACCTGTAAGAAATTCAAATGTTTGAGATCATATCAAGGAGGAGAATTTACATCTAAGGAATTTAATACATTTTGTGAAGTGATTGGAATCAGAAGACAGTTATCAGCACCCCAAACACCATAGCAAAATGGAGTTGTAGAAAGGTTTGTATGCAACCAGAAGTATGTTGTCTGAATCAAATCTACCACATGTATATTGGAAAGAAGCAGTAAGTATAGTGGTCTATACATTCAACAAAGTTCACATCAAGGGTGAAACCGGTAAGACACCTCATGAACTATGGTTTGGTATTACTCCTACTCTTAAATATTTCAGAATATTTGGAAGTAAATGCTATATTAGAGGAGATGAGTATATTGGCAAATTTGATCCTAGAAGTGATGAAGGAATATTTCTTGGTTATTCATCTAAGAGTAAGGCATATAGATGTTTTAACAAAAGATTGTAGAAAATTGTTAAGAGTACAAATGTAAAGATTGATGAACAATTCAAAGAAACTTCAAGGTATACAGACTCTGAACCGATAACAGAAATAATGACAAATGAATTTGCACTAAATCCATCGGTACAGAATGAAGATCTAGTTACACCGGTATCATCTAAAAAATTCCACTGCAACTGAGGAACAGCAGCAAACAAAGACACCTTGGTATGTAAGACTGAATCACTCTGAAGATCAGATAATTGGAAACAAGCATAAAGGAGTTATGACAAGAGGAAGATTGGCAAATGAAGAGGTATGTCTTATTTCTCAAATTGAACCATCATCAGTTAGTGAGGCATGTGAAGATAAACACTGGATTAAAGCTATGGGAGAAGAATTAGAACAAATTGAGAAGAATAACACTTGGACATTAGTTCCCCGGCCTAAAGATAAAAATGTGATTGGAACAAAATGGGTATTTAGAAACCAACTTAAAGAAGATGGTAAGGTTATCAGAAATAAAGAAAGACTAGTGTGTAAAGGATATTCTTAGAAAGAAGGAATTGATTATAATGAAACCTTTGCATCGATAGCTAGAATTGAGGCAGTCAGATTATTCTTGGCTTTTGCAACACACAAGAACTACAAAGTTTATCAAATGGACATTAAATGTGCATTTCTAAATGGAGATCTTTAAGAAGAAGTTTACATTGAACAACCTGATGGATTTTATTTGATAGAAAACAAATATATGGTTTGCAGGTTAAGGAAAGCCTTGTATGGATTGAAGCAAGCTCCAAGAGCCTGATATGCAAGGTTAGATAAGTATCTTTTGAAGATTGGTTTTTCTAAAGGTAATGCAGACAACAATTTATATTATAAAGTGACTAATGATGACATCTTGGTTATAGAAGTTTTTGTTGATGATATAATCTTTGGAGGAGAAGATGGATTATGTGAAGACTTTTCTATTAAAATGCAGCAAGAATTTGAAATGTCTATGATTACAGAAATAAAATTCCTTTTAGGATTACAGATTTCACAAACTAATAAAGGTATATTCTTGAGTCAATCTAAGTACTTGAAGGAGTTACTAAAGAAATTTGGTATGGAAAACTCTAAACCGGTAAGCACACCTATGACTACAAATGACAAATTATCACTAAGAGATGAATCTACACTTGTTAATCCAACTAGGTATAAATCTATGATAGGAGGTTTACTGTATTTAACACAAACAAGACCTGATATCATGAATGCAGTATGTATTGTTTCAAGATTTCAGAGTAATCCTAGAGAAAATCATGAATCAACAGTAAAAAGGATTTTTCGGTACTTACAAGGCACTACAAATCTTGGACTATGGTATCTTAGAGATGAAAACTTTGAATTATGTGCATACACAGATGCAAATTGGGCAGGAGATGTGGATGATAGGAAAAGCACCACAGGTGGAGCATTCTTTCTTGGAAGCAAACTAATTTCCTAGTTGAGAAAGAAACAAAGTTGTACATCCTTATCAACAGCTGAATCAGAATATGTTGCAGCAGCAACAAACTATACACAGGTATTATGGCTTAAACAAATGTTGACAGACATAAAGGTAAAATGCAAGGAATCTATAACTATCTATTATGATAACACTATAGCAATTGATATATCTAAGAACCCGGTATTACACTCTAAAACCAAACATGTTTCTATAAAACTGAATTTTCTAAGGGAAAATGTTGAAGCAAAAGAAATAAAACTGGTTTCTGTGAATACAAATGAGCAGATTGCAGATATTTTTACTAAACCTTTGCCTAAGGAGACTTTTGAATATCTCAGAGACCAGGTTGGGGTCATACCCCCATTGGTAGAGACTTAGGAAGTTGATATTTATCATCAACCGACAGAATTAACAAGAGAAAACTTTTACTCTGGTCCTTGATGAGGAAGCTACTTCTCAAGGGGACTAGTTGGTATACTATATTGGTTGGTATTTTGTATCTGGAAATGTTTCTATTACTTTGGCATTTTATGTCAAAGGGGGAGAGATTGGTATATGGAAAAACACAAGGAAGACACATGTCACTCTCAGGGGGAGAGACTGTTACCTTGAGGAGAGACTATTCCTATCTAAATTTTTATTTCTAGTTATAATTTCTTTTTGGGAAATTGTTGGTTTTTGGTATTTGGCATTTTGATGGTTTTTCCATCTTGTGTTGCCATCAATGCCAAAGGGGGAGATTGTTGGTATTTTGGTATGGTCTTGTCATTGATGTCAACACCTACTAAACACTATCAACTCTGGCACTTTGTAGAATCAACAACATTCACCGGCAAGCAAATGACTCATACACAGTCACCGATATCTGGTACATCGGTAGGATATAATGTTCACCAGCACTTGGAATGGCATGGAAAACACCTGGTTATGTCAAAGACATCATTTGGACACTTTGTCTTGAAGATTTGTTTATTGGCAAATTCGTATTTGCATATTTGCTATTACAGGCAAATAGATCCAGGTTATACACCGGCAGGCTTATCTTTTCTAGATCAACATGGCACGCTATGGAGATGATTTAATATTGTTGTAAATACATTAAGCTGACATATTGAATTGGTTATTGCATCAGGCATTAATTTATTTTTAAATTGATTTTATTGTAATATCCTTTAGAGCCGACCTACTAAAATTGGTCATAGGTTATGATATAAATGTAAGGTCTTATTTGTAAGATCAGATGGAAAATGTGAAAAAGAATTGTGTGAAGGTATATGTGAGAATAAGAAAAGCTATACACACAGACATCATTTGAAGATTGAAGGAAGGTTTTTTTTGAAGACAATCAGAACTATATTGGTACTGAATCTAGCATAGAAAGATGCTAATTTAAGCAGTACATTCTTATTGGATTTAACCATCCAATTGTAGTTAGTGTGACTCCCATTTGTGATTGAGTAGTGAGCTCTAGGTGCTTGGCCTTTCTGCATGTGCAGACCCAATTTGTATACACATACTATCTGTAGTAGTATCATCCGATTGTGGGTAAGGTTTCCCACTGTGGTTTTTCCCCTTATAGGGTTTCCACATACAAACTTTGGTGTTATGTGTTGTGGATGACTTTGTTCTTTTTGTTTCATGCATTAATCCTTACCAGTATTGCAATTAACTGATATAACTATCTATTGACATAAAAGACTAGTTTACTGGTATCAAACATTAAAGTTGTTTAAGATGTTTTTGGTTTAAATTTATTAGACAACTGATTCACCCCCCCTCTCAATTATCTCTGGGACCTAACACATTCAACATGGTTCTGGCCATCTCCTTGATTGTCATGTTCTTCTTTTCTACCACACCATTTTATTGTGGTGTTCTAGGAGCAGAGAATTGCCTTCTAATTACATGTTTTCCATAATAATCTTTAAATTCATTTGATGTGAACTCTCCACCCCTATCTGATCTTAGGCATTTTAATCTGTACCCACTTTCCTTTTCCACCATCTTCTGAAAGATCTTGAATCTTTCAAATGCTTGTGATTTATCTTGCAGAAAGGTGACCCATGTCATCCTTGAGCAGTCATCAATGAAGAGCATAAAGTATCTTTCACTGACAAGTTCTCTTGTTCTAGTTGGACCACAGAGATCTGTATGCACAATTTCAAGTGGCTTTAAGGTGTTGTGCTCCTTTGTCCTGAAACTCACTTTTATTTGCTTACCTTTTACACATTCATCACAAAATGTGTTTATCGGCTTGATGATGAGTGGAATATTCCTCACCAACCCCTTTTTGCTTACTACATTTAAGTTATCAAAATTTATGTGGCCTAATCTTCTGTGCCATAGCCAACTTTCATCTACTTGTCCTAACATACATTGGGACTCATAGCATTCCTTCAAATTATAAACATTTCCATCAGTTCTCTTTCCTTCTACCACAACTTTACTGGTACTATCTTTCTTTATCTGACAACCGGTTGAGTCAAAGGTGAATTTGTAACCTTTGTCACACATTTGACTCACACTCAGCAGATTATGCTTGAGGCCTTCCACATAATATACATCACATGCCTTAAGTTTTCCATCAATGCTTAGAGTTCCTTTTCCCTTTATTTTGATGGAGGAGTTGTCTGCAAACCTTACTGATCCACCATTTTAGTCTTCAAGTTTGATGAATTTCTTTTTGTCACCAGTCATATGGTTTGAACAACCACTATCTACCACCCATAGATTTTTCCTTTCAACATGCAAGGCCATCTGTATTAAGAGACTTGATTCTTCCTGTTCCTTTTCTTTCTCAACCCAAACTGGTTTGATTTCCTTCTTCTTGTCTGCTGCTATATTGAGCTTAGGTTTAGTTACTGGCCCTTGATCTTGATTTGCCTTCATTTTCTTGATCTTCTTGTTTTTGCATAACTTCACTATATGTCCAAATTCTTGACAGTTATAGCATTTTACATTTTTATTAAAGGGAACATCCTTAACATTATTGTAGGGTGCAGGTTTATTATTCCTACAATCAAAACTCTTATGACCATATCCATTGCATTGATAGCAGACAACATTCATATCCCAGAGTGTATTAAATGAATCTATACTTTCATAATTCATAGAAGGCTTATTGTTTAATCTACAATCAGCTATTCTGTGTCCAAATTTATTGCACTGGTAATAGTGACCATGAAAATTTGAAACATACCAGTTAAGCTATCTTGGTCCTAAATGGAACTTCCTCATAAAGGGTTTTCCCTTCATGTTGTTAAATCTAGTGAATCCTTCACAATCAATTCTAGAATTTCTCCTTAGATCTTCATTTTGGTGGAAGAAGTGTGGCCTTTGGTTCATTTTTGCATACCAGTTTGAGTGACAATTTCCAAATGCATTTACATATGTCTTTTTTCTAGTATCCTTTCCTATAGTGAATGTCTTCTTTCCTTTTCCTTCAATTGAAGAGGTGAACATTATTTCTTTGTCAAAATTATCTTTGTGGGTTGAACTTTGACCTTCTTCAAAACCTAAGCCACTGGTGTCTTTGGATTGCTTTTGTTTGCTCAACATCTTATCTAAGGCCTTAGTGTTTCCTTCATACTTGCTCCTTATTTTTATTTCTTCCTTGCTTTCGTCAAGCTCCTTTCTGAGCCTTATTATATTAGCTTCCAGCTCTTGATGCTCCTTTTCTTTCTTTGTCAGATCAAAGGTTGTAGCTTCACTAATCCTCTTAGTTTCTTCCAGTTGCAGCTTCAAGTTAGATATGACTTGACCGGACTCTTCTAGAGATTGTTTCAAAAGATCTTGTTCATCTACTACAACAAGATTAACCCTCTTGAGTTCTCTTCTTGTTTTACTCAATTCCTCAAGAGCACTTATAAGTTTGCTCTCCAAATCCATTTCAGCCTCAACATCCTCTTCTTCCTCATCTTCATTAGCTGGTCTATCAAGTGCCATGAAGAGATTGACTTTTCTATTTTTCTCATGGTCATCATCTTTTGATGCATTTTCATCATCTGTTGTGTCCTCCTGAAAGGTATATAAGTTGTTTTGGTTTCGGTAGACTCTTCTTCCCTATAGGTAGTCATTCCTTTCATTATCTTTGCCAATAGATCTTTTGAACTCTCTTGACTCATCTCCACTAGTTTCTTTATGAGGACAGTTTGCATTGATGTGTCCTACCTTTCCACAGTTGAAACACTTAAGTGGTAGCTTTCCTTTGTATCGTTCGGATCCTCTTTTGAGCTTCCTAACAAAGTTTGCTACTTCTTCATCAGAATCTTCACTGGATTCTTTGTGAGTAACAGTTTCTTTGCCCTTTTTGGTGATGTTGAATGTTGCTTCTTTCCTTGAGGAAGTATCACCGGTTGTTCTCATCTCATAGGCTACCAAGGAGCCAAATAGCTCATCCATTGTAAAAGTATTCAGATCCTTGGCTTCTTCAATGGCTGACACCTTAGCTTCATATTTGGGAGTGAGAGATCTAAGTATCTTTTTGCCAATAATCTCATTTGCAATCTCTTCTTTGAGTCCTCTAATGGTATTCACAGTTTCATCAAATCTATGAAGATAGCATGTTTTTCCTTTGCATTATTCTCATACTCCTTTTTTGCTTCTAGATCAGAGGGAGGAGTGTTAGGATTGGCATACCCATTCTTGACTGACATCCACACATCAAAACCAAGAGATCAAATATAGGTCTCCATTCTTCTGGTCCAGAAGGCATAGTTGGATCCATCAAACATGGGGGCTTTTGAGGAAGCAGACTCACTTCTTGCCATTGTGCTCAATGTCCATAATCTACCCAAGGTTTAAAGATAATTGGGAACCTAGGCACTGATACCAATTGTTCAACACAGAGTACCACTGAGAGGGGGTGAATCAGTGGTTCCGAAGTTTTTCCTCTTGTGATCTAACTTGAGAATATCAATTATTTACTTAATCACTTAAACAGTCAAACTGGTAATACAAGAAAGAAAGCCGATGAGACCATACACACACAAGTAACTCACAACACCAAGTTTATGAGGGAAACCCAATATGGGAAAAACCTCAATGAGAAGAGCTATTGAAGGCTACTGCTCCAATCCAGTCTCACAGATAAAACATAGATTTACAAAGATTTTGGGCACCAACCCTTGCACTTTTAGGGCACCAACTCAAGGAGCACCAACCTTTGCACCAAGCTTCAACTTGGCAATGTATATTAAAATACTATTTGAATATAATTAAGGCTTCTTGTTGCAAATGAATTTTGTAACTCTTGAATCAAATAACTCTCTATTATCTTTCTCTCCCTTTCACATAGTCTCTCAACACATTGCGTCACACTAGGACGCTGCCTTCTCTACACACCTTACCAGTTAGGCTCAACTACCAGACTATGATACTGTTGGTAGAATTCTCTCACTGGTTTTCTTTCTCACTCACACTGCAACTTGCTCAGAACACCTTCTAAAGGTTTCTCCTTGCTTTCTTTCACTTCTCTTCTCTGCTCAATCTTCACAACATCAACAACATATTCTATCCAGAGCTCTCATTTCTTATACTTGTTTTCCCGCCAGAATGTAGTTCAAAAACCTGAACGATTAGGGTTTTCTCTTTCCAACATAATCTTTGTGAGATCCAATCCCCCCTATCTTGGATCAATCACCTATTCTTGAATACTACACGTGCACACGATTTTCATTATCCAATGCATGTTTTTCTCAGAGTGGCAATCATGAATCAGATCTTCTGTTATGAAGTTAGATGACACATAAAGTGTTCTAGAAGTTTCCTTTATGAGAACATCCTAAATTAGATTTCCTTTTCCTTGATTCAGGCACCAACTGCACCCTAATCTTCCTCTGTAATTCCTTCTTCCTTGAGCTGTGATCAGTTAGGTGCAATCTCGTGATTTGTGGCTCCTGCATTAATGGTGATTATATGTTTCATTGACCCTATTGATGAGGCTTCATCATCCACAACACAGTTGCCACCTCTGCTCCACATGGCATCACATAGATCAAGACATGGCCCACCAACACACAATCGGTCTGACAAACACATACTGGTATATCCCTTTGCTAGTAGAGTGTTCTTCTTCTATTACCTAGTAGAGCATCCTGTATTGGTTTCACATCTTCACCTCCGGTGGTGTGAGACAACTTTTAACATTCTACCTCTCCATCATAAACAAGCAACCATCCTTCAGACTGGTTTGTACTTTATCCTTCAGACCGGTAGACCTTCATTCTTTATGCTCACCCTTATGTGGATCTCCATCATGTCGGTTGACATCAATGAAAACTTAGTGCCAAAATTCCAACAATCTTGGCTCACTGCTTTATGCAACAATTTGAATGTGTTGTTCAGGGGTCTTAATTATCATGGTGTATTTGAAAGAGTTGGAAACTCTTAGACAAATTTGACATTTTTTATTATATTTACACATATACTCTTAGATAGCTTTGACATCTTATAACTTGATATATATATTTGCATTATATTTTTTTATTGCAGATTACCTTTATTTATCATTATGTTGAATCAATCTTTTAATTCTAGCATGTTGTAGCTTTTTCTTATATGTAATATTTTTATTTGCTTTTATGTTTTAGTTAAAGTTTAATGTTATGCTATTTTTGCATTATAAAAATTATGGTATTTAATAAATTATCATATCATGACTATATTTACTACCAATTAATAGAAACCAATAAATAAAAATGAATAAATATACTACCAATAGTCAGAAATTGGTGAATAAAAATGACTAAATATACTACCAATGGACAACAATTAATTATTACAATGACAAAATAAATGATGACTTAACAACAACCAATGACTAAATTAATGACTAAATATATGACTAAAGTAATTACTAAATATATGCCTAAATAAATGACTACCATGACTAAATAAATGATCAATTAACAACAATCAATGACTAAATAAATCACTACCATGACTAAATAAATGACCAGTTAACAACAATCAATGACTAAATTAACAACTAAATTAATGATTAAATTTGTAGCGTAGAAATTAGGATTCATCAAAAGATAAGTAGATCAATCAAAACATTAGATAATCAAAGCAATATCATGAGAACACTCATTGAAATGAACCTAATTCTAAAGCACATTCAATAGAGGCACAAAAACAAAGCATTTAAAAGAAAATGTCATGCAAACCATATGCTTCTTCCATGCGGCTCCATTGTTGTTCTTTCCTCTTCAATGGGTTTGTGGATCTCACCTACAAGTGCTCACACAATTGAAAGCAAAAAGCTCAAGAGTACTAGAAACGAAAGTTCGGTAGTTTGATAGAAATTCGGGTTCATGAAGGATTCGAAGGATTCGAAGCGATTCAAGGGTTATTAGAAGGGGTTGATTGAAGAAAAATTATCAAATTTATAGAGAAATTGGAGAAGTGACAAAATTGGCATGATGCAATTCAAATGGAAATTGCAAATCAATATGACAAATTATGACAAATTATGCATTTCCATGCACAATTTGATTGATTGATTATGACACATTTCATGTCAAAATTGATTGATTAATCAATTATGACAATTTCATGACAAATTGAAATGCCACTCCCATAGAATTAGGATATGAATTAGGAGGGAAAAGGAATTAGAAATTTGAAAAATAGGAAATTGAAATTGATGACAAATTAGGAAATTGGAATTAGAAATTGATGAAAAATAGGATTTAAGAATTAGTGAATTAATTAATAATTTTTCATTTATTAATCAATTCACAAAGAAGAATAATTAGCTAATTAAATAAAGATTTAATTGTAATGAGAATACTTAGGATAAATAAGTAAATTATTTAATCCTAGAGGAAGAAATGGCAAATTAGGTTAAATGAATAAATCATAAAACCCTAGAAGACGAATTAGAAATGCGAAAATGACAATGATTGAAGATAATTAATGTCATGATTTTGAATTGATAAAGGACCAATGCGACAAAATAATTTGATTGATAAATGTGCCAATTGACGAGGAACAATGACAAATTGATCCAAATTGACATAATTGAGATAGACAATGATCGATAGCAAAATGATCGCAAAATGACAAGATTGAAGGATTGATGATAAATCGACAAGAGGACAAAACCCTAATTAGGATTGACGATGTCCGAAATGATAAGATTGATGATAAAATTGATAAGAGAACAATGATTGATGACAAATTGATTGCAAGATTGACAGGAGGACAAAACCCTAATTAGGATTGACGATGTCCACAATGATGACAAATAAGCATGCTCATTGATGCAATAAGATAAAATCGATCAAAATCATGACTGGATAATGTTGTCGACAAGACCAAATTCGAAGACGAGATGATTGAAGAATATAGAAGAATGACTCGATGTTTGCAAATGATAAAGACCAAGTGCGTGACATAGGAGAAATGTTAATGCGACGCAAAAACCTAAAATGAGGCAATGCGCAAATGTTAAAGTATGATTCCGCAAGTGTTGACCATTTTTGGGTGTCTACATTTTGGCCCTCTTTGAGACAATGCGATTCTGAGCGTTGTTTCAAAGAACAATAACTAAAATGCCCCAGACAACTGACAATGACATATGCAAATGCCCCAGACAATAATAATGACATATGAAAATGCCCCAGACAATAATAATGACATATGCATGCCCCCTCGAGGAATTGGCCGGAAACATGCGGAAAAGAGGCCAATTGATCGATAAAAAATGATAGGATCAAATAGACTGACAATCGGAGATCGGATGCATGACAGACAACAATTTAGTGTGCACAAGACCACGACCAACATAAGATGGAGAGGACGCACGTTCATCTATGTAATGACAAAGAGATATAAATGGGACCAAGAGGGTGAAAATGACTCATTTGCACTAGCTAAAGAGGAGGATTTGTTGCTCTGGACAAGGACACTTGCAGACAGATGGCGAACATTCCAACGGTGGATCACCTTGGAGAATGTGTACGCACATTCAGACAACCGGAGGACGCAGGAGCAGTGATATGTATCTCGAAAACCCATGTTTGCAATTTGATGAATTTAACTTGTTTGCGGGACATTGCGGGGATGAGGAGGACAGAGGGAGCACCCAGTGACAGAGGCACGTACTCCTTATGACAGATAGTGGACATTATGTAGTTTGACATTTTGCAGTCAGCCTGCGGGCCATACTTAGGATAGACAATCCGATTTTGTACTCCGACATTATTATGATATGTGATATGATATGCATCGATATGATGGATGCAATATGTTATGACTTATGTTTTTTTGCATGTATGAATGACTTATGCACTTTGCATGAACATGTATGGATGTATTGTTTTATGTATTTTTGAAATGAAATGGATAAAATGCTTGATGTAATATGTGTAATGCAATTGTACTAACCAAATGGATGCAGGATGCAGCATATGTGCTTGGATATCGGAGCACTAGACCGAACTGACTATCCGACCGGACGGAAGAAATGTTAGTAAGAAGAAATGAGATAGAAGACAGTTAGAGATGATGAAAATTTTGCTTTCAGTAATGCACTTTGTAGGTGAGAACCTTTATTTTTATTTAGCAAAATGGATGCGTAGCATCATGGCATTGAAGGCCAGAGCTGAAATGCAACCCGATTTGTGAAAGACAGACACAGCATAGACAAACGACAATCACAATCAAAGAAAGAAAAGGATCATGAACCATCCCGGTCACTCTAAATCACTCGGTGACATCATCGAGTAACATAGGAACATGATCGAAGCCAAAGATAAATCAATTAAAAAGATAAGACTCACAAATTCAAGCAAATCAAACAAACATCTTGATCTTCATTGTCAAAAGTTGAATGTGCTGATAGGACGATCATGCTGTCTGGTTTCAGGAAATGTGGTACCCCGTCTAAGACAGGACACAGTCTGGTTTCGAGTATACCACACCCTGTATAAGACCCATGATAATGTGACAAGGACAAATGATTGTGAGGCTGATATTTGATTGATATGACAATTGTGATCAATTTGAATGTTTGAGTTGATTGAAAAGGTTCATCTGTTTATGCATGATTTCATTAAAGCACGATATTGGATTGCGAGTGTCGTTGGATGAATGCTCAATGATCTGTCGATGCACAAAGGGAATACTTTATTGCAAAAATGCATGTTTTTGGTTTTGTTTTGCTTTTCGAGTTTTTACAATTTTTAATTTTTGTGTTCATTTTTTCAGGACTTTATTTGATTTTTAGAGATTTTTTCAAGACATTTTTGAAATTTAAGAATTTTTTTTTTTTTGATTTCTTCAGGACGTTATTTGATTTTTATGAGATTTTTTCAGGACATTTTTCAATTTTTTTGAATTATTTCAGGACATTTTTCAATGTTTTTGAATTATTTTAGGATCATATTTCAATTTTTTTGAATTATTTCAGGACATTTTTCAATTTTTTATGGATTTATTTCAGGATATTTTTCAATTTTTATGAGATTTATTTTAGGACATTTTTCAATTTTTATGAAATTTTTTTTTTTATGGATTATTTCAGGACATTATTCCATTTTTATGGATTTTTTTCAGGACTTTTTTGGATTTTTATGACTTTTTTTTCAAATTTTGCCCCCAGTGTCTAGCAAGGCAAGGAATATGACAGGTGAATAAATAGGCTTGCTGAAATGATGGTGGATAGAGAGAAAACACAGGCCTTTTATTATGGAGACAATATGGATGCAATTTTCAAGGGCTATTGCGTGATGGGACAAGAGACTGGATATGACAATGTAAAGCAGTGACATGGCATGAGGGACATGTCAAGAGGTTTTTTTTTTTAAACTGTGTTTAAATTTTGCGTCCTTATGTCAAATCAAGATCGAGGAATGAAAAAGAGTGTTTGGATAGTGATAAGATATGGATAGGATAAGCAAGATCAAGAATGGATAAGGGACATGGACTAAAGGTTGGGATTGGCTAAGGGATAATGGTAGAAAGTTGCAATAAGACAGGGAATATGGATGAAAGGTTGTAATAAGCAAATGGATAAATGACCAAAAGCTATGATAGACTAAAAGCTGCAAACAAGATGCATGATGCTCATGAAGATCGTCAGCCTTGTCAAGATCAAAGGTGGAAAGGAAAACTGGACATGAGTGACAATAGGATATGAAGGGTAATGACAGGGGTTTGATAGGATAATGGAACAATGAAGGACAAAAGGATATGAAGGAGGAAACCTGCCCCCAAGTGTGGTGTGCAAGAAGTTCATAAATTACGCATGACGCCTGTTTGCCAGGTTTTCATCATGGTACTTGCCCAAGGCGCCTGTTTGCCAGGTTTTCACCAGTGGACGAATTATTTTTCTTTACTTTTTTCTTCTTTTTCTTTTTCTTTTTTTCACTTTTTTTGTTTTTTTTGTTTTTTTGACTTTTTCAAGAGAAGATGGACACATGATAGGGGATGGAAGAAGGACTCAAGCGTCTTTTTATTTGGATAGTATCCTTGAAAAAAATGGACCATGACCTTTAAAAGTATGCTCAAAGACGTTGGTAGGATAAGGACATGGAATATGAGATGAAACTAAGGCAAGGTTTTATGCAAAGGATGGGATCAATGGGATCGAAGGATGGAAAATATGCATTGGATAATGGATAGGGTACTAGAAGAATTGGGCTTTAGTGGATGGAAATGAAGGCAAGATCGACATTGGCACACACCTTGAGGGGTGATGGATTGATGGAGGAAAAATGTATTTTGGATATTGAAATTTTGACGAAGGAATAGCTAGGGATTTTGGGACATAAGGGCCCAAAACAGATGAAGAAAGTGATGGAGGAATAGACTTGGACGATTTGGATGGAGGAACAACAATTTTGGATGCCAACTTGGGTTGCTCTTTTTGTGCTTCAAGGAGCTTCTTGGGGATCCACATGGTTTTTGATTTTTCATGCTTTTGTGGTTCCTTGGAGTGCATTGCTTGCACAAGGGATTTAGGAACCCATATATATTTTGACTTTTCTTGATTTTTCTCAGTGGGCCTTTGTGGCCTTTTGGATTTTTCTTTTTCTTTATAGATCATATTGTTCTTTGTTTTGACATGTCGATTATATTGGACATGTTGATCTTCGAATACATGTGGATTTCTAGACTTATGATGCTTATACTTGGCATCCAAATTGCTTGGAGGAGGGAATGAATGTTGGTGTGGATGGGAATGATATGGAGGCCTGTGGGATGGATGGAAGGTTCTCCAAGATGTGTGCCTTTGCTGATGTTGCATAGGAGATGGAGGGATATAGGGACCTAGAATGGATGGAAGCGATGATGGGGAAGGTGGACATTTGGATTTTGACTTTGAAGGGATACCAACGCCTTGAGTGTGAACTCTGTAGCCATGACCATTAGTATATTCTTTGATATGGAGGGGTTATTGCTTATGAAAGTCTACCCCTTTGCCTTTATGAATATTTTGACTAATAGGACACTCTTTTCTTTGGGAAGAAGACGCGAGTCCATTATGAGGTGGACGTGATATAAGAGAAATAATGAGATCTTGAAGCGAATTAGAATGGACTAAAGTGGAAGAACCCATTGTGCATGTCGAGGGTTCATGAACATCTTGCACTGACACATTAGAATCATGAGGGGGGTTAGGATCATGAGGGGGATTAGGATCATGTAGTGGACATGGTTCAATGATAGGCTCTTCAAGAGATGGAGTGGGAGGAATAATGGGATCCTCAAAAGAAATGGGATCTTGGGGTGGACACGGAGGATTAGGACATGGAGATGGAGGAACAAGTGAATCTTGTGGAAGATATGAAGGAATAATTTGATCTTGACAAGGAGGAAGATCATTGGAATCCTCTTTAAAGGTGCTTTGCTCTTGACTTTCAATGGGATCATCAGAAAGGATGGAAGGAATATCTTGATCTTGCTCGGGAAGTGGAATGCCAATGAGATTGGAAAGGACATTGTGTTCATGAAATGAAAGGGGATCATTTGGGATTGGATGGACTGGGATATCTTGATCTTGCTCGGGGAATGGAGTGTCAATAGGACTTTGGATAGGATGGACAAGAATAGGGGAATCATCGTGAGTGTCTGGGAAGATGGGGTCTTGGTCAACAATTGGATGGGATGATAAGGTTTCAGGATCTTGATCTTGATTTTCTTTAGGACACATATCTTCATGCTCTAAATTATCCTCTTGACATGAGTTTGGACTTTGGATATGCATGGAGGATTCTGACAAGGGATCAATGTTTTGGGATGAAGGAGATGCACTTTGAACATTTGTGATGGATTCTGACAAGGAATCAAGGCTTGAACATGAGGAAGATGGACTTCGAATGGTGTCCTCTAAAATAGGTAATGGCAATAAAGTGCATGGTGGCATTGGGTCTTGTATTTCTGAAACATGACAAGGATGTGCATCATGAGTTGGATTATTTTGGCAATCAATTATGGATAGCTCTTGGATAATTGCATCCTTGGGTGTATTGTTTGATGAGGACAACATGGAAGGTTCTTGTGAAACTTTTAGAGGTGTAGGGATAGATGCCACTGGAGAGTCAATTTGCTTGTGGGGAGATGAGGCATTGCTAGACATAAGTGTATTATCTTTATCTTCCTCAAAAGACTCACTTAGTCGTTTCCTTAAGAGCATTGCAATAAGGCCACCTTTTTTTTTAGGTTTTGACATGGTTGGACTTGGAATTTGAACTTGTTTTTGATTTGATGTCATGTTTTGATTTCGAACTAAATGTTGATCAAATTGGTTTGACATGTTTGAAACTTGGCTTGGTGTGTGTTGCAACCTTTGTTTTTGAATGTTTGGTTGCGGTTGTTGACATTGATATGTTGATTGAACTTGTTGATATTGTATGGTTGGTTGAACATATTGTTGATATTGGACCTTTGATTGCATTGGTTGCATATGTTGGACCATTGGTTGTGATGGTTGAATATGTTGGACCATTGGTTGTGATGGTTGAATATGTTGGACCATTGGTTGTGATGGTTGAATATGTTGGACCATTGGTTGTGTTGGTTGAAAATCTGATTGATAGTAAACACCTTGTTCTTGTTGTGGAGGCACATAATGTTGAAATTGATGTTGTCTCCTTTCTTGTAATTTTTTCATCATCTCTATTTGTGAGAGGAGAGCTGGTATGTCTGATCGTTCAAGAAGAGATCTTACATCAATTGGCTCAAAATTTGGATTTTGACCTGGAAACTTTCGAAACATTTTGGACATTTGAGATCTTATCTTCTCACTGTTTATCACTTTTTGCTCCAATATCTCCTTTTCTTGAGCTAGTTTCTTCTCTAGTTTTTGTATTTGGACATTTACATCATCATGATAAGTTTGACCAATGTTGCTTTGTTGTTGGGTTGGATAGAATTGTGATTGCATTGTTGGTTGATATGTCAAACTTTGTTGCATCATTGGTGCTTGGAACCTTGTTTCAATAGACATGTAACTATGCAAATGCAATATTTTTGGAATTTTTCAAGGATAATATATGATATGCAACTAAATGCAAACTAAATAAATGAAAATGCAATCTATGGCAAGAATGCAATCTATGTTTTTGTTGTTTTTGAAGATTTTGACAAACTTTTGGAATGCAAATCTAAGAGAGACCCTTAGGATATTGGAATGATGTCTAGACCTCAAAGGACAAAAGGACTTAAATGGCAAAGGACAAGATGACAATGTCTCCCCTATATGCTTGGATACTAAGCTAGGTTTGACGAAATGATATTGATGACAAAAGGACAAAAGTTTGATAATGTCTAGACTTCCCAACAATGACTTAGGGTTTATCAAAGATTTGGATTACTCAAGTATGACAAGATCTAGGTTTGACACTATATGCAAAAGGACAATTAATATGCAAATGATCTTAATATGATATGACAATGACTTAGGCTTAATGAAGAGACTTAGGGTATGGAAATATGAATGTATGACAATGGTATGACTTTAATGCAAGAGGACATATGCAAATGGATGACTTTTATTGATATGCAAAAGAAGTATGACTTAGGTGAAACCTCACTTTGATATTTGATAATGACTTTGAAAAATGCAACCTAGGATGAACCTAAATGTAAGTGACATAAGAGTTGAGACAAGTTTTTGAACAACGTTGGATAACCATGCTTGAAGTATGATCTTTGAATCTTGTTGAATGTTTGTTGGATGAATGCCTTTGGTGTTTAACCTTGTGTTGGATCAATTTGTTTGTTCTTGAAATGGGATAACATTCAACTTTTGACAATCAAAGAATACAAGATGTTACAACTTAGACTCAAGACAATCATGCTCATTTCCACATTCCTTAGGGTAGGCAAAGACATTAGGTACTTGAGAGGTAGACTCATTATGGGATTCAAGGAGAATACATAGATGCTTGACCCCACGGGCTCCCCTCCACGGCACTAACTTCTCAGGGCAGCCAAGCATCAGTCCCCATGGAATCTCCCCATGGCGAACTTAGTATCTCTTCCAAGTATCCGAATTTGTCCTTCTCAAGCAACTAGAAGGGTTTTTGGCCTCTAAAAACAAGGTATGTAGTAAGGATTTCTGTTAAGCATTACTCCTTGATGTCATGCAAGCATGATTGAGACATTAAGCCCATCAAGATACCAACAAATGTAGTCACGCAAGCACAATTTAGACCAAGAGGCCCTACTTAGATGTTGATATGAGAAAGAGTTTCAAGGGGCATCACTTCCCAAGTAACTACAATTCCCACGTAACACTTCCTTCAAAGCTTTTGCTCATCAGGTATTTGTTTATAGTGAGTTAGAATGCCCAGGAATTCTAGCCATTCTCACTTTGGGTCGTTCCCTTCTCACGATTATCACTCGCTTGCTAAAGCAAAGTGGTCGGGAAGGCAGGCCCTCTAATGGAGACAAACAATCAACAAGACAAGCATGGTATCGAAGATCTGGATTTCTGATCACCCTATGAAGGATGAGAGCATACTCTCCTACTCCAATGTCATACTTAAAAAACAAAGCAAACAAGGGTTCATTTCCACCTATTCAAAAATCATTAAGTGCCTAATTAGAAAACTCAAACACACAATTTGGTTGTTTCTCCAAGGCAACCTGCAAAACACATGTCAGAAGTTTGATTTGTTGTCTTTGACCATCGAATCTGCATAACACATGTTAGTAGTTTGATTTGTAGTCTTTGTCATGCGTATGCCAAGATCCTGCACCAACAATTAGTACCAAAATCCAAAACACAGATGATCTGATTTATAAAAACTATCAAAATTTCAGTCCACTTTGAGAAGGCATAACTTTCTCATCCTAGCTCCGAATTACAAACCGTTTAATGCGTTAGAAAGGTATTCAAATAATATAGAACCAAATTTCAAAGACATCGAAGATACCTCTTCGTGTTTCCAGACACAACATTTATCCAAAAATGCACCGAAGACCCTCAAAATTGCAATTTACTAAAACATAGAAAAATTTTCAAGTAAAAACTGCACTTTTCACCTCTATTCTGGACTTTACACAGGCGCAGAAGTCATGACACAGGCGCAAGATGTCTGAGACAAGCACAGAATGTCTTGACACAAGCGCAAGACTCTTCAACACAGGCGCAAGATGCTTCACACAGGCGCAGGAGTGTCCAGAATGCACTGCACGGCTCTATTTTTGAGTTTTTGACCTGCAAATCAACTTAGAAGCACTCCAAAACATAGTAAGATGGTTAGAAGGTTAGTATTCACGTCGGGTTCACCAGTTAATGTGGGGTAGAAATTAGGATTCATCAAAAGATAAGTAGATCAATCAAAACATTAGATAATCAAAGCAATATCATGAGAACACTCATTGAAATGAACCTAATTCTAAAGCACATTCAATAGAGGCACAAAAACAAAGCATTTAAAAGAAAATGTCATGCAAACCATATGCTTCTTCCATGCGGCTCCATTGTTGTTCTTTCCTCTTCAATGGGTTTGTGGATCTCACCTACAAGTGCTCACACAATTGAAAGCAAAAAGCTCAAGAGTACTAGAAACGAAAGTTCGGTAGTTTGATAGAAATTCGGGGTTCATGAAGGATTCGAAGGATTCGAAGCAATTCAAGGGTTATTAGAAGGGGTTGATTGAAGAAAAATTATCAAATTTATAGAGAAATTGGAGAAGTGACAAAATTGGCATGATGCAATTCAAATGGAAATTGCAAATCAATATGACAAATTATGACAAATTATGCATTTCCATGCACAATTTGATTGATTGATTATGACACATTTCATGTCAAAATTGATTGATTAATAAATTATGACAATTTCATGACAAATTGAAATGCCACTCCCATAGAATTAGGAGATGAATTAGGAGGGAAAAGGAATTAGAAATTTGAAAAATAGGAAATTGAAATTGATGACAAATTAGGAAATTGGAATTAGAAATTGATGAAAAATAGGATTTAAGAATTAGTGAATTAATTAATAATTTTTCATTTATTAATCAATTCACAAAGAAGAATAATTAGCCAATTAAATAAAGATTTAATTGTAATGAGAATACTTAGGATAAATAAGTAAATTATTTAATCCTAGAGGAAGAAATGGCAAATTAGGTTAAATGAATAAATCATAAAACCCTAGAAGACGAATTAGAAATGCGAAAATGACAATGATTGAAGATAATTAATGTCATGATTTTGAATTGATAAAGGACCAATGCGACAAAATAATTTGATTGATAAATGTGCCAATTGACGAGGAACAATGACAAATTGATCCAAATTGACATAATTGAGATAGACAATGATCGATAGCAAAATGATCGCAAAATGACAAGATTGAAGGATTGATGATAAATCGACAAGAGGACAAAACCCTAATTAGGATTGACGATGTCCGAAATGATAAGATTGATGATAAAATTGATAAGAGAACAATGATTGATGACAAATTGATCGCAAGATTGACAGGAGGACAAAACCCTAATTAGGATTGACGATGTCCACAATGATGACAAATAAGCATGCTCATTGATGCAATAAGATAAAATCGATCAAAATCATGACTGGATAATGTTGTCGACAAGACCAAATTCGAAGACGAGATGATTGAAGAATATAGAAGAATGACTCGATGTTTGCAAATGATAAAGACCAAGTGCGTGACATAGGAGAAATGTTAATGCGATGCAAAAACCTAAAATGAGGCAATGCGCAAATGTTAAAGTATGATTCCGCAAGCGTTGACCATTTTTGGGTGTCTACAAAATTAACGACTAAATCAATGACTAAATCAATGACCAAAATCATGACTAAATCAATGACCAAATTGATCAATCAGAACAACCATTAAATGACTAAAATAGTTTAGTGATAAATTTGGTTGCATTATAAATGACCGACAATAAATTACTAATGGTCACGTGACCAAGATTAGTCATTTATATGCAATTCTTAGTAGTTTTTTTAGTCATATGTTGTTGTTTTTATACTAGTGTTCCTTCCATAGAGAGAAAAATCACCTACACAATTACTTCCTCACTAACCTCAAACAAGATGCCACCCACAGTGACCCTCTGGTTCCCCCAAAAAGTAGCAAACTGGATTGATAATTCTTCATCATTTAACCCTTGCATTTGTTCAAGACAATCATCAAATCCTCCATCCTTGCAAATGTGTCACACAATTTCTACCTTTTTAAACATGTATGGCTTTTTCATCTCTGTGCACACAAGGTCACCACCCATTTTGCAAGTATATAGAGAGTCTTGCAGAAAAACCAAAGAAACACAATGGAAAACTATAAATATTTTTCTAGAACTATCATAGAAAAAATGAGGGTAATTTTTTAAAAGGTCGTCATAATCATAAATGCATCCATATCTATCCTTAATCCTTTTCTTCTGTCAACAAAATGACATGCATTGTGAAGTGATAGTTGCATCAAGATGTGTAGGCATTCTTTCCCAAAGGGTTAATTTTCCATTATTACTCCAGTTTTCACATGGTTTCTTGTAATGATGTCAACACATCATGACAATACACCATAAGATACACATGATGTAGAAGAGGTGGATCCCAATCCACATTAGTGCATAAGGATCACCAAGGCAAGTATGACAACACACACACACACCACCTAGGAGTCCACCTTAGAAGGTTCCACTCCAACCAAATCCTACTTTTTTCAAAATTCACTTTTTTTTGTTGTCCCTCTTTAAACTTGCAACCCCTAATCTAGAATAAATGAATCTGCAAAAGTCAGCACCCCAGAAGCTGACATCTACCCATTAGGCTCTGCAAATAGGTACTCTCCTTAAAGTTTTATCTAGATATGATCAGGGAGGTATCATTTCTCCACCAACATTGCCATACATCAGTTTGAATGCCAAGTGTAGCCAAGGTATCAGTAACCTTATTACCTTCTTTTAAGACATGTCCAATTTCAAAATGCTCAATCCCTAGAAGGAACTTGTGAATGCCTTTGATTATTCCCTCAATCGACTAGTTAGTATTGCATAATCCATTGGTGACATCAATTATGAGTTTGCATATTTTTTTGTTGAATGTATAACATTTTCAAATAAAAAATTAGGTTAGAATTTTTTATATCCAAAATATTTTATCTAAAATTTAGAATCATAGCTCACTATCAAAATTATATGTATTTTAAAAAAAACTATGCATTTGCCAATAAAATATTGTGTTAGGCAAAAAAGGAAAGTTAAATTTTCACTAAAGTATACCTTTGAGCTACAATGAAACAATAATTAGCATTGTAAGTTCTTCTAACATAGTTGTAAAATAAATGTTTCCATGTGTTAATCTTAACCTACATAATTCTAGGAATCTAGCTAAATGTATTATAATTTATGATTGGAAATAAAATTGTGATAGAAAGAGAAAGCTATCAATATTTTGTATATAAATGAGACTCTAGGGATGAAATATCCTTACAAATAAATAAAATATTGATGCAAATTTACAATGCTCACCAAAAAAGTCACATATGAGGTATTTTAGGAGATTTTGAATTAGCGTGAACAAGGAGGATTATTTTAAATTAAAGAAAATTTAACCTATTTAGTCATTTTTTATTTATTTTACAATTCTCTATTGTTTTTCCCCAGATCAAATTTTACAATTCAAATACATCTTCAATTGTCAAAGGAGAAACAAAAAATAGGCAAATCCAATTAGCATCTCAACCCTATTCTCTAATCAAATTGTGGCTAGATCTATTGAATTTACATTCCTCTTTTAAATATAAGGTTGTTATTGTGTAGTTGGTGGTATTACTATCCTAATTGGTGAAACCCTAATTTCACCATCTTATAAAAATAAACAACAAAGGGCTATGTCTAGAATATGTTATATCTTTGGAATTGGTTTAGTGTCTTGATTTGTCAAATAATAAATTCTTAGGTGACATTCCTCAAGATATTAGATTCCATATTGGTGTAATGATTCTAAATTTATCTAGATATCATCTGAATGGATAAATTCCTACCTTTTTTTGGAAATCTTGTGTGATTAGTTACTTGTTCTTTCTGGGAATAATCTTGTTGGAAATATTCACCTAGACTTGCAATATCTCACATATTTGAGTTACTTGAACATATCTTGTAAGAATATTTTAGGCAGAATACCATAAGGAGGCCAATTATTTACATTTGATGAAGGATGATTGTCAAATAATAGAGATCTAGGTGGGATTCAAATGAATATAAGTTGTTCCTACTCTCCTTTAAACATAAATAATAATGAATATGTGAGTGAAAAAGAGTGAGAGGAGCATGTATGTGGGAGTTGGGAATTGGATTGAGCATTGGATTTGGGTTTTCAATTGTTATTGAAATGTTAGGTTTCAATAAAAAATGTAGAACAATACTTTTTAAGATCATGGATGACATTATTCTCATTATTGATCATTTTTTTCAAGAAATGATCTATTAATAAAATATTTGTATTCCCCTTCCCCTTTACTTTTTCTTGAAATATCCATCCAATCCCATTCTTTACAAAGGTTGTGTAGTGAATGTATATGGAGTTATTCATACTTTTATTTTGTTGTTACTTGTAGAAACCCTTAATTTACATATCATATTATACTACCTCCATCAATAGCATAAACTAGAATAGTTATAAAACTAAGTTCAACTTTCTATTTTGAAATTATTTTTTGTTTTTCAATGGGAAAGTAATAAAGGAGGTCTACCCCTCTCATTTTGGGGGGCATTTCAATCGACACACATGAAATTGAATCTGACATCAAGCAATCAAGTATTCAAGATCAAGTGAGGAAGCAACAACGTTCCCTCAAGCATTGGAGTAGATATAAGGTCAAGATTCAAGCATTGGAGTTGACATTTATGTTCTATGTTGTTGAAGACTTCATGAAACCCTAATTTTGTATGGAGACAAGCAAAATTTCACAAGGAGGTATAACATTTGTGTTTCATTCATTTTTCAACATCTTCCTCAAAAGGAGAATCCTTCCATTACTGCAATTCAATCATATTTAATTATTATTTCATGGTTAATTCCAAAACCATTATTTGACCTAATACAAACCCCTATCCACAACTTATCTCCCTTCCTGAGTGTGTGCAGGAGCAGGTACAAAGTTGCGATCTTTAGAATCAACATTATTTATAGAGATGAAGAGATCTCCATTAGAGTGTGAAATGTTTGGGGGACTAGGACGACCACCATCCTAGTCCCAAAAAACCAAGAACTCCTTCTGGGAACATATCCATATCCATTTGCATTACTTAGATATAATTTCATGGATCGATCCAATGATTGTAGCTCACTGTTTGCATATTTTTACTTCAATTTCTAGCACTTTTACCCTAATTTTAGCAAATTCAATAATCCAACTCAATTCAAGGGAAAGAAGAGGCATCTAAACCCCTTGGAATTAGATCAGTATCTAGATATATTAGCCTTAGATCTATCTAATTCCTATAGTTCCCTAATGTGATGGTCAAGTAAAAATTATTGGTTTTCACACATCTAATGATGTAAACCCTAATTTTTTACCATAAACAAGTAGTAAACATGATTCCACATTAAAATATATCACATGACCATATATCTTTTCTTAAAATATTTTTATTGTTCTGATTAATGAAAGGTGTGATAGGTATGTACCATTACAAAATATTACATAACCAAAGAAAAGTGCCACCTAGGATACATGAGAGGGGCACACCTAGTGAAATAATAGACCCAACAAATAAAGATTTATAAAAAATCACTAACAAACTAAACCATAGACAAAGCCAACAACACAAAACACAACAAAATTAGTGAAACTGACAAACCACTAAAGGCATAAAGAGATGGCGTACTAGGCAGAGGCATTACCTTCCTACCAATCCTTACATAAACTAAGAACTTTGTCAGACAAGGAAATTATCTTGTTTGAGTCTTTAACAAAATTAGCCTAGTACTATAATCCAAGGTGTCCTTGATCATGGTGGAAGGGGGCTCCACTAATGTAGAATGAGACAAAACATGTTACCTACATAAGGATTTCCTTCGATCAATCTCATCCTGTATGGCTTTGAGGGAAGCTGATTTTTTTACCATCATTTATTGGCTTCATTTGTCCATTTCCTTAATTTTTTCCATCAAGAGCTCCTTGTTCTCTTTTAGTTCTAGAAAAATCTTGTTCTCTTTTTCCTATGTCACCTTCTCAAAAAGATCATACAATCTCCCCTCAAATTTCTCCTAGTTCTCCAGCTTCTTGGTCATATTACTTGCTACTTCCAAAACTTGTTGATATTTAAAATCCATAACCCACTTGTCCCTGCTTGAGATACCACTTCAAGACTATTTTTTTTTTATTGCCACATCAAACTAAGAGAGGAGGCATTTGATAACCATTTCATGTCTCTCCACATTCTCCTCCAATTTTAAAATTGTAGCCTTAGCCTCTATGTGAGGCTTCTTAGGGTTAGAGGCCTCTTGATTATGGGGAGATGGGGCCACCTCCTCAGATGCGGTTGGAGACCACTCAAATTATAAATCAAAAGAAGAATCATAGTCCTCAACCTCCTCTTCCTCACTAGACTCTAGCACCTCCACTTTCTTGGGGGGTGGGGTAGAAGATGCCTTTTCCTTTTCCTCTATACTAGGGTTAAAACATGTGGGAATGATTTTGTGCTTAGAGGAGGAGCCAATAGATGAGGTAATTTTAGCCATAGGGGTCCCAAAAATATCAATCACCAAATTTGGGTCTAGCAGGGGAATATAGTGATTAGAAAGGGGCCCACCTGAAAGGGTTAAAGAAAGATGAAAATTATATAGCCTAAGGATTAAATCTTGATGAAGGGGTAGACAGTTCTTTGACTTAGCTCTAGCAACATATTGGGTTAAATATGAGTAGACCTAGAAAACAAAGTTCATGTGGATTCCATACCTTAGGTGATTTAACATGGGGAAAATATCAATGTGAAATATTTTAAAATGACCATTGACAGTGAAGAATTTCATCAAAAGAAGGGTCACATCCTTTCAAGTTTTGGGGAGCTCTTCTTTGTGGTATCCACTTTGCAACCTTGACACACCTTTGCTCTCCTTGAAGAATCACTTGAATTCTTCCTTATATGAACCCTTCAATTTTTTGGGAAAAGTAATGCCATCCTGTGAGAATCCAGTAATGGCTGCAATGAACTCCAACATGACTTTAAAGGTAACCTTGCCAATCTGCATCTCTCCCTTGTGCTAGGCCTCCACAAAGCTTTTTGAAAGCCCTGAGTTGAAACCATGCATGCTCTCCACATAACTATCTAAATTTCCTTTGATCACTTTTTGCCATAGCTTTGGTTTGCACCTAAATTCTTCAGAGTTATTAAATTCCACTTAGGTTAGCCCCCCCCCCATATCCACCACCATGAACTTTGTGACAGAAACTAGGTGGCTGAAACAAAAACTAGCAGTTTGGGTATCACAACACTTACGAGGATAAATGCCATTGTTCTACTCCAAAATATATTGTGTATACTATGATGTTGAAGCAGTCTAGAGGAACCAAATCCCACATTCTTAGTTTTTATATATTTTTTTTATGAGTATTTGATAGTTACTCAAGCACTTAAAAGAGATGGTTTTTTTAATTCATATTTGATATAGTAAAATTGAATTGAATATAATATATTAATATATACTCATTTGCATCTCTTACAAATATAAATTTCTATTATTTCTTTTTTGTGTATTTTATCTTAGATCCTACAATTGTATTAGAGCTTCATGGTTGAAATCATAAAAAATGAGTGAAGTATAGTGATATTGAGTAAAATGATTCTTGGTCTTCATCAAATTATCATCTAGAAAAGTAAGATATGTCTATTATCCTGCAATATTTTAAAATTGAAAAGATGGTTAAAAGGTAGCATATTTATTTTTTCTATTGATATTACTTTCAATGTGAGAAGATCTATTGATAATTATATAGGTATATTCACTTACCTCTTTAGCTATTTTGAGTAGCAATCATCATTATTAATCATTTACTTTAGGCTTAGTTAAGCCTATTTATTATTTGGGTGACCTCCAAAGGATATTTCTATACTTGTATACGTATCTTAAACATTTGTATATAAAATATTTTCAAATATATTGTCTAGAGGTGCCTCTCTTTTATATATATATAGAGCATTTTAGATAGATATTTTTAATATTATATATTAGTTTAGAATAAATTACTATAATATATTATTTTCTCATTTCGACCAATATAGCTTAATTGAAATCAAAATTTGTATAATTATTTATCAAGAGTAATATAATAAATCATAAAAAATGAAATACAACTTTTGAGAAGGTTCAAAGAAAATAAATTATTTTTTTAAAATTTTACTTAAAGAATTATTTTAGTTTTTTATAAGAATACCATTTTGATATCTATTTGATCTATTAAATCAATAGATTAAAATAATACACTGTCCAATTTAATATTTATTTACAAACTATTTTCTTTTTAATATCATTTACTTCATTTTAATAAATTGAATGGAAACAAATTGTTTAATTTTCTTTTTATTAAGTTTATTTATTTATTTGGAATAATAAAATAAATAATATATGCAAATAATTAAAAAATAATTAAAAAATATTATTTTTGCACATACCAACTATTTTATCATTAATATTATGCTTATTATTAAATTTTAATAATTTGACATTCAAATAGGATCTATTTTTAGGTTAATGGTGGTGAGTTGAAACACTATTATAATCCACCCTTTGTTAAACCATAATTTAGAAAAATATATAATTAATTTAATTTTTTCATGCAATAAATAAAATAGAAATACATTATTCAATAGTATATAAAACATGTTGATTTTGATTTTCAAAAATCTTAAAAGAATTATAAAATATTAATAAAATAATTATTTAAGTAAATACAAACACATTCAATGATGTGTTTTCAACATATAAATCTTATGACTTATATGTATATTTTTCTAAGAATAATAAATGAATAAAAATTTAACTATAAAGTATGTTAAAATCTAAATCAATAATTCAAAATGATATTTTCAAAGAAGGATTATTAAAAAACTAAAGTAAATTTTAAAAATATTTTTCAAAGAAGGGTTGTTAAACATCTAAATCAATAATTCAAAAAAAAATTTCAAAGAAGGGTTGTTAAAAATGTAAATCAATCATTCAAAATGATATTTTCAAAGAAGGGTTGTTAAAAATTCAAAGAAGGGTTGATATTATATTCTAAGGCATAATTTGTGGTGAAAGATAACGCAGAAGAGATCAGGAATTGAGTAATATTTTTCCTTCTATTGGATATCATTACGGGCAGGAAGGATAGTCCCGTAGGCTATAGGAATTGGATTTTGGGTGACACTATATATAGATAAATGATAATTATATAGGTATATTCACTTACCTCTTTAGCTATTTTGACAATCGTCATTATTAATCATTTACTTTAGGCTTAGTTAAGCCTATTTATTATTTGGGTGACCTCCAAAGGATATTTCTATATTTGTATACATATCTTAAACATTTGTATATAAAATATGTTCAAATATATTGTCTAGAAGTGCCTCTATTTTTTATATATATAGAGAGTATTTTAGATAGATATTTTTAATATTATATATTAATTTAGAATAAATTACTATAATATATTATTTTCTCATTTCCACCAATATGAATTAATTGAAATCAAAATTTGTATAATTATTTATAATATTTTTGTTAGCTTAAATTAGTATAGAAAATAGTCCAAGGAGTTGAGTTTAACTAGTTAAAACACTAGGTTCTCACTATAGAGACCCAAGTTCAATTCCCAATAGGGACATCTGAAGTGGAATTCAAAAGCTATTGTACCATATTACTATAAAGATTCATCTCATAGATGAACAAAAAATATTATGTATTTAACTTTTATAACTATTTTAGTATATATATTATTTATCAAGAGTAATATCATAAATCATAAAAAATGAAATACAACTTTTCAAAAGGTTCAAAGAAAATAAATTATTTATTTTAAATTTTACTTAAAGATTTATTTTAGTTTTTTTAATAAGAATACCATTTTGATATCTATTTGAGCTATTAAATCAATAGATTAAAATAATACACTACCCAATTTAATATTTATTTACGAACTATTTTCTTTTTGACATCATTTACTTCATTTTAATAAATTGAATGGAAACAAATTGTTTACTTTGACTTTTTCTTAAGTTTTTTAATTTATCTAGAATAATAAAATAAATAATATATGCAAACAATTATAAAATAATTTAAAAATATTATTTTTCCACATACCAATTATTACATGAGTAATATTATGCTTATTTAAAAAATTTCATAATTTGACATTCAAATAGGATGTAATTTTAGGTTAATGGTGGTGAATTGAAACGCTATTATAATCCAACCTTTGTTAAAAAAAAAATTAGAAGAATGTATAATTAATTTAATTTTTCCATGGGATAAATAAAATAGAAACACATTATTCAATAGTATATAAAACATGTTGATTTTGATTTTAAAATATATTAAAAGAATTATAAATTATTAATAAAATAATTATTTAAATAAATACAAACACATTTAATGATGTATTTTCAATATATAAATCTTATGACTTATATGTATATTTTTCTAAGAATAATAAATGAATAAAAATTAAACTTTTTCAAATTATTGTCTTCTTGTTTTCTATTCTATAGAAAATAACTATAAGGTATGTTATATGTAACCATTCAATCCATACAATCATTAATATGAATGAGAGTTTTAGCTTACCCTAAAATTCTTTTCAAAGAGTGATTGTTAAAAATCTAAATCAATCATTCAAAATGATATTTTCAAAGAAGGATTGTTAAAAAACTGAAGTAATAATTCAAAAATATTTTTCGAAGAAGGGTTGTTAAACATCTAAATCAATAATTCAAAAATAGTTTTCAAAGAAGGGTTGTTAAAAATCTAAATCAATCATTCAAAATGATATTTTCAAAGAAGGGTTGTTAAAAATGTAAATCAATAATTCAAAAATATTTTTCAAAGAAAGTTTGTTAAAAATCAAAACCAATAATTCAAAAAAATATTTTCGAAAAAAAGTTGTTAAAAATCTAAATCAATAATTGTCAATCTTTCTACTTTCTTCACGTCATTCTGCACTCAAGATTACAACTTTACAGATGAACCTATTAATCTTTCCAACAACATAAATAATTATTGGTAAAGATTATTCTTTCTTCAAACTATTATGAAAGATCAATCTTCCTTAAAACGAATTATTATAAGAAAACCTTTAAAAAAAGCATATTTAAAAAATTCAACTTCTCTAATCATAAAAAAAAATTAAAAAAGTATTCTTAAAATATTTAAATTATTGAAAATATATTTTTTTTTATTAATTTTTTTTACTAAAATATTAAAAATATGAAAGATAAATTAAAAATTAAAATAAAAAATCTAAACCCATAATTACCAATCTTTTAGCAGTTCTTACACATCCAAGATTAGACTTTGTTAACATGAAAAATAAAATAAAGACTTTGGTTGGCATTGAAATTTGTATGGAGGGAAGTCAATGGGTGTCTCTATCTTAGCTAAAAATCAACATGCTTTCCCCGAAGAAACCACACTTTCACTTTCATTATAAGTGGCCCCTATTACCTATGACTTGACTCGACCTTATTTTGGTTCGTTATTTCATAATCATTTAATCTTGATTTAGTTAAGCTTTTTACTCTCTCTAGCAATTTGAAATGAAATTTATACATATTTTATAAATTGGTATAAATATTTTAAATATCTATATAAAACATGTTAAGAGATACTAATCTTAAATGATTAAATCAAAATTTATTATATATAATAGATCTAAGTATGGCAAGATCAATTTCAATCATCATCTTTTAGATAGTATGTATTATAATCTATAATTTTATCATTAAAATTAATATAAATTAATCTTGATAGAAATTTGTAGAATTGTGTGAATTCATTTAATTTAGAAGAAAATATTTCTCTTTCTAATATATACTTGAATAACATTTAAAATATATATATATATCTAAACTATTACATATAAAAATGTAGACACATAAATAGGTATACAAATAGAAAATACATGATAAATATCCTTTATTTTAGAATTGATAATTGTTTTTTAGTTTAGACACTATTTTTCAATAATAATGTACATAATAAATATAGATAATTTAAATTAAAAAAACACCTCTTTTATAAGATAAAGCTAAGGTTTTTGAAAGAGTCGTAACACTTCTATATAAATCTCAAGAGATTGGTCATTGGAGCTCAAAAAAATAATCATTCAATAGGGAAGACAAGGATAATTTTGTATTAGCACATTAACAACTTCAAGAGAGCACTAATAGAAAGCATAAAAAGTAAAAAGTTATTGTAAAAGTATAATATGAAGAGATGAAGGAGAGACAAAAGTAGATAGTCCTCAAAGGTCTATTTCCCTTTGCTACCCTTACCTAAGAATGATTTAAGTGAGTAGATTCAAAGAATTAGTAGCATGCTTGAAAGAGGGGAATGTTGACCCCAACAACCAAACCCACCCATACATCACCAAATCCCTATCAACAATTGAATACAAATCCACTACCAAAAAAAAAAAAGATTTTCCATAATAAGAGATTGCTATTTATTTAAACATGAAGGCTAGGCCAAAGGTAATTAAATCTAAATTTCAAGCCTTTATTAGTATAATAGAAATCAAATGGTTTTCTTGAGTCTTCATGAGGGTTAAGACAAGGGGATCTAATTTCTCCTTTCCTATTTATTATTATGGCAGAGGTGCTTGGAAGATCCATTAATAAAGCTGAGATAGAAAGTCAAATCAAAGGAATAGTGGTAACTAGTTCCCTTCAACCTATTACACATCAACAATCTACTGACATGACATGCTGATATTGGGGAGGGTAGCAAGCATTAGGAAAACAAGTTTAAGAGAATTTTGAAGGAGTGTTTAGAAGCATCGAGACAAGTAGTTAATCGAGACAAATTGAAGATCTTCCTTTTCTTTGTCCGTCCCCTGATCGAAAGAGAAATTCTGGTATCTCTAGGATTTAAAACAGGTCAACGTCTTTGCTCATATCTTGGCCTCCCTCTAGATAAAGGACTGAGAACTACAAAAACTTGGGATCCAATTACTAAAAATTTGGATAGGAAACTAGAATCTTGGAAAACAAGATGATTATCATGGGTAGGTAGAATAATTATGCTAAAAGTAGTTTTATCAGCAATTCCTATTTATCTGTTATCTTTCCTACCATTATCTATAGGAGCAAATAAAAAGTGCAAATTTAAATGAGATCGTTCTTTTGGATAGGATAGTTGAAATTTTTTTGCTCCCAACTATTGCTTGGGAAAAAATACGTAGACCAACCTCAGTAGAAGGAGTTGGAGTAAGGAATCAATTGTAGTAAAATTTGGCTCTAGGAGCCAAATTAATATGGAAAATCTTCAATGAGCCCAATTTGAAATGGGTTGGATTAATTAAAGGAAAATATCTCAATGACCTGAGCCCAATTAGAATCTTTAGGGAATCAAATCCTCCTAACAGATCAAGGGTGTGGAATTTTGTATTGAAATGCAGACTGCTCATTATTGAATAGATCTCATGGGATGTAGAAGATGGTAGAAAGGAATTGTTTTGGGTGGATTCATGGGGTGATTTTCTAGCTATCAACAAGTTGATGGACACTTCCAATATTAGAACATATTGTGAGCAAATATGAGGCCCTTTTGTTCCTGACTATGTGGCAAGTGGTAATGTTAATTTACGTTTAGGATGGCAATGTAAATTTTTTGAAGATCTTCCCATTCTTAGAGATGGCATCACTCTTTTGAAAGATACTTATGAATAAGACATTATCTTTCAAAACTAGAGAAAATAAAATCATATGGGATGGAGTTAAATCAAGCATTTACAACTCAAAAGATAGCTACAGAGCATTGATTTCAAAACAACAATTTCTCAAAACATAAATTCCCATTAACTTGTGCTGGAATAAGATGTGTTCCCCAAAACTAGGTAGTTTTTCTTAGGCTACTATTCAGGGTAGGATCATAACTACATAGTGGTTTAGAAAGTTAGATTTTAAAGGACCTTTAATTTGTAAATTATGTGAGCATAGTGAATAATCGGTCAATCACATTATGTTGAATTGACCATGTGCTAAAAAATGTTGGTAATGGCTATGTGTGAAATTAGGATGGTTTACAACCCTTCCTAATGATATTATTAGCATGTTTCAAGGTTGGCCTAAGCTGTATGGGCCTCAAGCCTCTTTGACCCTTTATGGATTGCTTCTCCCTCCCTTTTGATTTGGGATCTTTGGAAAAAGAGAAATCACAAGTTGTTTCAAGATAAGAAAACAAGTTGGGAATCTCTAACAAATAAAATTGAAGGTCCCAACATCAATCAAATTGTTCTCTGCTTGGACTGCCAAATCATATGCATATGGGAGAGTAATGCCTCTGAGAGATTGGATCATCACAAATATATCTAAATTGAAAGCCTTCAAATAGAAGACAAATTCCATATCTATGGGTTGACAAGTGGACAAAGGTATCATCTTCCAGGTTCTTTGAAATCTCATATTGAAGTCTTTCATTACTTCATGAGGAGCTCTCTTTATAGTAATCAATTGTTGCATAAGAGATTACCTATCTACCTTATCTGAAAATCTCTCGAAGAAATGATTGCCAAGATGATCCCAATTAGCTATAGAATTGGGTGCAAGAGATTTGTACCAATCTAAAGCTCTTCCTTTAAAAGAGGCGACAAATAATCTTAGAGCTACATTTTTCTCTATAACATTATAGACCATGCAAGCATCAACCACATCTTGTAGGTGTTCCCCCAAAGTTTTGGAAATTTGGCCAGTGAATTTAGGGATGGTTTTCAGCGCAAAGGTAGGAATAGGGCCCCATGTTGTGGATGGCATGGGAGGAATAAGAGGACTATCGCTATTATAAGTCATGAAATTTCGAGGAGGAACTTGAGCCATCACTATAGAAATGGGTACCACAGGAATAAAAGGTGAATTCTGAGAAGAGGAAGTTGCGGATGACTGGATGGTTACCAGGGGTGGCAGAAGTAAATTGGGATTGAAGCTGTTTGACTCCTGGTAATAGGTCTATGGTTCATAAGCCTTCTTAGGCTTTAAGCACAAATTAGGTCCCACTGGGCATGCCAGAAAAAGAACTGTTTACTACTAATTTTGCATTATATGCTAACAACCTTATGGGAAATTTAGTGATGGGGGACCTTTGCACGAAGTTCACTGAATAACCTCCAGGTTTGAGAAGTTAGATCTTCATAAAATGGGGGGAAGAAAATGAAGAAAGAATACTTATAATCTGCACTAATTAGGCGATGTGCCAAAATATTTTTAGAACATTTGAAGCATAGAAAAACCAAGTATTTGTAGTTTTAAGGCCTATTCAACAATCTACATGCCCAATACAGCTAAAGAAGAAAATCAAACAAGGCTCATTCAACATAATATGACATGCACCATTCACCTAACAAATAAGAGTTTTAATAATATAGTTTAATCCATAGTGTCTCATAGCACATATCATAGAAGTTATTGAATCACAAAATAGCACAAACATTAATCTATTAAGCTTCAAGCAAAATAACCATAAAGGCCACAGGCATAGTCTGATATATTTATCATCCACAAAGCATAATTAACATAAAGGCTAGATTCACAGAGACAAAGTCTAGTGATCTTTTCTCAAAGTCTGAACCTCCAAAACAACTGAAGGAAGGCCAATAAATAGCCCTCAAGTGCCTAACAACTACTAGTAGGAAAGCACGAGAAAAAACCCAGCAACCACTCCCTGTCAGGAATCTCCTTGCGTAGCGTCCATAGAGACGCATGCAATCAAAAGGAGAAAACAACCCTTTGATATCATTGTGCTAATTGTAGCATGGCAACCTATGTACCTACCAAAACAAGAAACTTGTGATGCCAACAACATTCTAGCTCATGAACCAACGCAGGGCCACGTGACAACTCAGGGGAGACTCAGAGTCGAGTGCAAAAGAGGACCAGGAAATGACACACAGAGGTTCCAAGTGCCACTAATAGCACACAAAGAATGGTGGGGCTAGGGGAACATATGCCAAAGGGAAGACTTGCAACATGTGATAGCTCCGCACTTTCTCAATGCAAGGTGAGAAAGGCAAGCCGCTTAGAGAAACATCATGACACCACATGGCATGCATGAACAAACATAAGAGCGAGCTGAAAATAGAAAGGGGGATGGAAAACACTTAACCAAAATGCCACCCTGTGAACGACTTCAATAAAAAATTAACAATGCTTACTAGGGTTAATCCCTTTGGAAATGCAAAATCTAAGACCCCTTTGGGCCCCCATGTTGGTGTATCCTCAACTTAGAAGATGGTCAGTTGAAGAGGACTTCAAGGACATGACTTCCTCTTAGTCTACTAGATCTGATTAAGCTCCACATTATCTTGAGAGGAAAGAGTCTAACCGTCTGTGCCCCCATTCCCCCTTTATTTTGCCTAATCCTTCACCTTGTAGTGCCTTTTTTAAAGAGGAATTTCTTCTCTTTATGGGTAAGGTCAACGGACTGTGCAAGGGGTTCAACAAACATGAACCGATTCTCCATTGGCTAATGATTCAATTTGTGGTGGCAAAAAGGAAGATCAATAAGCTCAAAGTCATTCTTGAAGTAAAGGTTAGAGCCTCTAGCTGGGCAAATGATGAGTAGGAGAAGAGGTCTTTGGTGGAGGCAAGAAAATTGACGGTGATGATTGAAAAATAGGAAGCTCTGGATAATTCAGTTAAAGAGATCAAGGAGAAAATGGGTGAAACAAAGAACGTGAAAGACTTGGTTTAGATGGTGGAGGTTCTCTAGGTTAGTTAGGAAGATGTGAGGTAGATTATGGAGAATATGTTTGACCAAAATTGAGAAATCACAAAGAACTCCACTACTCTCTGGGAAATTCAAGATGAGATAGATAGGAGGCAAGCAAGGAAAAAGAGACATTTAGAGTCTTCATTTACTACAGGGCCAAAAGCATCAATTTACAAGGTGAAAGCTTCCATAGAGTCTTCAGTTGTGTCCTCTGGGAAAGAGTCCTCTAAAATATTTGTATGCTTGATAAAGGTAAAGACATTTGTGTCAAAAGAAAGTTGAACTTCTCTCCCACTCGGCAAGCCATCGGTTTATGCTTTCGGTGGGAGAGTTTTTCTTTTGTTGCTTTATTTTTTTGGTTGTGTTTGGTTTCCTGTTTAGTTTCTAGGTTTGTTAGTTTGTTGGCATCTACTGGGTTTGGTTAGTAGCATATTTTTGATTATGGGTTCTCACTCCTCATGAGTCCCAAGTTTTTTCACTTTGATTGTGTTGGCATTTGCTTGAATATTGCATTAATGATATGTTATGTTGTCATTGATGTCAATTAACTAGCGATGATTGATGTCAAGTTGTGATGTTGTTATAATGTTGTAATGATGTTGTAATAATGTTGTCATGTAATTGGTAGGAAGAGCTAGCAAAAGGCAATGCAACCGGTAGGAGAGTTTATATTGGAAACTGGTATTACTTATGATATGGAGAGTTGAACTGATAACCCTACCTGTAGAAGATGTCCAAACCCCAACCAATGGAGTTGAAGTAGATTATGATCAAATGGTGAACGCCAAAGATTATGACATGTATGCATGTTGAATGAGGAATGTTTTAAATTATTTATGGTGCATAGAGACAACAATTTTTGTCTTGAGAATGAGCAAGTTCATTGCATGTAATGCAAACCATGTGATGAGCTATAGAGTTCGATGAAGTGGTGATCAAGGAGTGGTCAAGAATATCTTGAGTGATGTGCATTGATTTCTATGTTATTTGCTATGGAGTCCCACGGTCATACTTGAACCGATTTGTTTGTAATCTCTATGAGATGATTAGGTTTGTGATGTGTTACCGACCTGTTGATTTGTTTATAAGGTTGGTGAGTTGTTTTGTTTGAGTGTTGGCAAAATTGTAGTTGACAATGAGAGAGTGGTTGTCGAACCTGATAATGTATTTGCAGTATGTGTAATGGCAAATAGGAGCATGAAAAGGATCTGAACAAGCAAGTGTAGTGCGATTCAAATAGATCAGCAAACCCCTATTGTTTTCTAAAATTACAATAGTTAAATCCCTTAACCAGGTAAGATATAACAAGCTTCATTATTCAAATCCTCTAACTAGGTGATCCATTAGCTTGGATTCTAAATCCTCTACTGAGGTTACTCCTAATAGGGCATTTCTTTTAATAGGGCATTATAGTCAATCCCTTAACCGAGTTGTCCCTAACAGGATCTGTTCTTAATAGGATCTATTCTTAGCAAGACTTTTTGTAAAGATTTAATAGGCTTGGCTCCTAAAAGGGTGAACTTAAGAAGAGTTCAAAATACTTGTGGGTATTCATCCCCACCATGGTTTTTTTTCCCATTTGGGTTTCCACGTCAAAAAATATTGTGTGAAGTGGTGAATGCTTTTGTGTTTATTTTTATTACTAAATTGCTTAACTGTTAAATCCACTTTGATATGTTATGACAACCGGAAACAAACTGAAATATGTTTTAGCTACTATCAGTAAAATATTTGAATGGTTAAGATAAAAGGTTTTGTGAGTTTCAAGTTGTTTTATTGTTAATCTGTTATAACAGTTAGCCAGTTTATCTTGTCAGTATTATTACATTTGAATTTTAGTGTTGAAACCAGTCAGTTTAGTGTTTGTCTTGAGAGGTTGATTTTGAGTTTGGTGAAAGTGTATAAAGTTTTCTATCTACTGATTCACCCCCCCTCTTAGTAGTTGATCGGATCCTTATTCTTTCATCATACCATCAATTGGTATCAGATCATTTTAGGTCCTCTAAGGTCTAAGCCTCATAGCTTCATGTAAAGATCTTGTAGATCATGATGAAGAAGGAAGGTTTGAAGTTTAATAAAGAGAACTACAGGATATGGAATGATAGAATAAAAATTATATCAAGTGTTGGAAGTCAACACTGGAAACATGTTGTAACTCAATATGTTGCACCTAGTGGGACTATGCCTGATGATCAAAAGAAAGAGAAACAAGAAAACAATCATGCAGTAGAGGCTATTATCAGTTCTTTTTTGATGCAGAATATGTTGATGTCCATTGTCTAGAGACTTCATATCAAGTATGGAAGAAAATTGAGGAAATATACAACAGTGATGAGCATGTGAAGATTTCCAAAGAAGAGAGTCTAAGAGGAAAATTCGATGACATGCGGATGGTTGAAGGTGAAAATATCCAACCATATGGTCAGAGGATAAAAGAGATAGTCGGTGAGATCAAGAGTGTTGGTGGTAAAGTGGAAGATGCCATAGTGATTAGTAAGGTGTTGAGAACCTTTCTACCAATCTACACTATTCGAGTTGCAGCCATTCAGGAGCTAAAGTCAATTGATAAAACTAAGGTAACTCTAGATTCCATCATTGGTGATCTTACTACTTTTGAAATAAATGGTTATGATGGTAGTGCTCAGAAATCTGAGTCTGCATTTAGAGCTTCAATTTCTAACCCATCTATCAGGAAAAGTAGATATGTTAGTCACTGTTATGAATCTAGATCCAACAGAGAAGCTGTTGATGAAGACAATCGTGTTGAGCTTGAAGCATTGTTGGCTAAGTGGTTGCCCAGAGGTACCGGTAAGTACAGAAGTAAATTAGCTTTGAAATACTTTGCTTGTAACAAGATTGGACACACTGCAGCTAACTGTCCTAATGGTGATAATGGTGATAATGAACATAAGTGTGACAAGTTCAAGAAGTACAAAGGTAAAGGTTAAAGAGATTGTCTTGTTGCAGTTGATGGTGGTATCATTGATGAGGAATCTGAGGGTGATGCTAATGAATAAATTGTCTTTGTTTCCATCAAAGAGGATACATCTAATCAGAAGGCATTAGTATCTCGCATGGATAGTTCTTATGATTGGATCATTGATAGTGGTTGTTCACACCACATGACTAGTGACCAGAGCAAATTTATTTCTCTAAAGGAATTTGATGGAGGAGTTGTGAGATTCGGTAATGAATCACCCTACATGGTAAAAGGTAAGGGAACTATTTCTATTAATGGAAATAGTAGTGCAAATGATGTTTACTGGGTTGAAGGATTAAAGCACAATCTTTTGAGTGTTGCACAACTCAAAGACAGAGGTTATCCATTGGATTTTAAGAATGGAATGTGTGTTATGCTCAAAGATACCATTGCTAAATAGGAAATAAGGACAATCACGAGATCCTTAACTATCTAAACAATTTAAACATAAAACCAAGGAAATAATGCAATTAAGAAATAGGAATTCAAATCATTCAATAAAACTCCCTATCCCAAGATGGCATATCGCTTCCATTGCTCTTCTCCTCTTCATGGTATGATGGCTCTCAGATATTGTGCTGGTAACTTGCAAGTGACACAAAGATTCAAAGTTCATGATTTAGAGAAATTGTTCAAGATTGAGGAGGATTGAAAATGGAGATTGGATGCTCAATTTATAGAAAATTGGATGAGATTGATTGAAAGGTGGAACAAATTGATCAAGAGGTGTGAACTCAGGTGAGCTCAAATGCAAGTTGATAGTTGAACTGTTGATTGTAGGAGTGAAACTCAATAGATTGAATAGATTAATTGAGTCAACTGATTGAGAAAAAGCTGACTGAAGGAAGAAAAAGGATGATTGGTGCAAATAAAGAGGATGACACATAGAGCTTAATTTAGAAAAAGATAATTGAAGGATGGAAATAGAAGTTGGAGAGATAAATGATTTAATTAATTAATTTAGCATGTGCTTGCATTTGGATTTAGATTATTAATTTAATCTTTGCATGAGATACTATTCAAATAATTGAATTTATTAATTCAATTTAGCATTTGAATATATTTAGAACTTGACTTTGATTTTCAATTTGGTTTTTGAAATCATGCACATGTAATTTGAATTTGGAAGTAAATAAATGAAATTAGAATTTGGGGAACTAGAAGAATCAATTAGTTAATTAAATACTTTAAAGAAACTATTTAATTATTTAGAAATGGAATTTAATTAAATAATAAAGATTATTTAATTTAAAGGATTAAATCACAATTAATTAAATAATAAATATTTAATTAATATTTAGAAAATGATTAAAATGATTAAATGATGATAGAATAGGAAAATAGAATAATTAATAAGATGATGAGGAAATATGAAATTAGAAGAATAAGATTAATTACCTTAATTAAATAGTAAAGATTATTTAATCAATTAGAGGAATAATTAGTACATGATCAATGAGACATTTTTAGGTGTCTACATTTGCCCCTCTTTGAAACAAAGTCGGAATGACATTGTTTCAAAGAAAACGAAAAATGCTGCCCTAGTATGCCTTGGTATTGCTGTATATTGTAAATATGCCCCCTCAGAAAAGGTGGTTGAAAAATTAAAAAATTGAGACTGTGTTTTCAATACCAATGTAAAGAGCAAGCATGTGAAATTTCATGTCATTTCGAGATCGTTTGAGTAGGCTACAAGTTGTTTGAAGCTGGCGGGGACCACAGGCATCAAGGTGTCATAAAACCCTAATTTTTGAGTTATAAATAGAGAATTCTAGGATTTCATTTGTTCATTTGTGATTTGACAGTTCCTTGTTTTCTTTGCAATTTTTGTGCCTGTTTTTGAGTATTTGATCATCATGGCTGGTTATAGAGTGTGATTGCACTTGTCAAATAGAGTATGTTCATTTCAGAGACCTCCAGGGACTGGCGGCATGGTATTTTTCATTGCTTTTCCTTGATTTTTCCCTATTTTTATGCCTTTTTTCCAAAAAATTTCCATGATCACTTTTTGCTCTGCATTATGCAATCTCTTGTCAATTTTTACACATTAATGCTTAGTGTACCACATTCACTATAAATGTTACGCATGCATCGTAAGTGTCATGCATTAGCTTCAATCATCACGAAAGAGCCATATTTGTATTGCATAAGTCATAACTATTACGCATTCGTTGTAAATGTAAGTTTTTGTCATGCGTTTGAAAATATTTTAAGTTTATCTGGATCCATCATCTGATTTTATGATCATTTTGTTGTTGCAGGAGAATATTGGAGTGTTATACTATCGCCAAAGCAGACCCAGTGGTCTTGATCTTTGAGTTGACTTACCGGATGATGAGATCAAGCATATCCGTCAGCTTGGTCTATACCATGTTTTGCATTTTCTAGAGATTATGGCCAATAGGGCCATGATTACAACTTTGATAGAGCGGTGGCACTCTGAGACTTGTTCATTTCATCTTTCGACTAGTGAGGCATCCATTACCTTAGAGGATGTATGGCGTATATTACGTATTCCCATTCATGGTGAGAGAGTTGTATATGACCATGATGATGGCATTGCCGGACTATGTGCACTTTTTGAGTGTGAGATTCAGGATTTGCAAATCAGTGGTTGTTAAGAGATCCCTTGGGCCCGATTAGATTATGATGACCTGACCATTGTATTATGTGGTATTGTCAGTGGTTTATTGATACCTAACAGATGAGGTCATGGGTTTCCTGTTGGATGGGGCTGAGTGCTATTGTATGCTTGGGGTCCTTGTCTACTTGCCATGTTGTATTATCAGATCCATGGTATTGTGTATTTGGGATACCATTCTATCAGTTGTGGTGTTACTTTGCTTCAGACATGGGCATGGGAACACATTTCTATATCTAGGCCTATCATTCATGTAGACTTGCAGCTAGGTGAGCCTTATGCTTTCAGGTATACAACAGGTATCAAACATAGGGGTTCAGGGAACACCTTGTATTGGAGACATCAGTTTGATATATTGTAGCATTTTATTTAGAGACCTTACTTAGATTGCCCCGGTTGGCCTGATGATGTAGTGCACTTGTCTTTCTGCTGACAGTAGAGATATCTCATTGGGAGGACCTTTGAGACTCAGAGGATCATAGAGATGTATCTTCCTGGAAGAGTTCTTCGACAGTTTGGTGAGGTACAGGTGACACCTGTGGTTATTGCATATTTTGCTTGTGTTTCATGAGAGGTATTTGATTAGGGTGTGTGTATTCAGCCACATGTTGCCTCTATTGAGTTTGATTCATTGCAACCATTACTCTGGGGTTGGGGTAGGGGTGGAGCGGATCCGGGGATGACAGTGGAGTGTGATACGTGGTTTGCTAGGCACAGGCCAGTGCCTTTGACTGATCCTGCTGTTCCTATTACAACATAGTAGATTCGCCATCCGAGACAGTGATTGGGGATAGACGCAGGGGAGAGAGCCAGTGGACATGATGGGGATGGGGGAGGAGGTGGTGGAGATGAGGATATGGACATTGTTGGAGACACTGAGTCTATTAGTATTGATGAGAGCAATGATTCTTTAGAGTCATTGAGCAGTAGTGGTGGGGATGATGATGAGGATATGCTAGAGTTGGAGGATGTGCCTACCACAAAGGGTGGGATAGGAGAGGTTGGTGATGAGGATGAGCTACAGACTCTTATAGCATGGGTGCAGAGCTTGGAGGATGAGGTCGCTAGACAAGAAATCGAGTGAGAGACCTATCACGTAGATTATGGTGCCCTAGAGGCGAAGCGAGTGCGTCTTCAGTGGGAGAGAGATGAGGTAGTGCGACAATGTTAGATCACTATCGATGCCTTTGATTAGCTTTTTAGAGCAGGTACACATGCACGTGACCAAGGAGAGAGATATTTCACTGTTGCGTAGGAGGCTATTTATTATAGACAGGCATATGAGAGAGCCATCCCTGAGGGTTAGAGAGAGCCTAGCTTTAGTGCATTCATGGGGAGGATATCGAGTAGATCTACTTCACGATGGACTAGCAGTGGTGGTGTTATGGGACCACCTCGACATCCTGGGGTAGGATCTAGTGGACAGGATCCACCTACTGATAGAGGTAGTGTTGGTTTATCATGTTATCTGAGCCTTCGAGCTTATTTATTGTATTCACACACATTATCATTTTTGAGTTATATATATAGCATGCGAGTTTTGGTAATGATCTATGTATTGTTTTGCTTTCTATATATGCTTATGAGTTCTATGATGCATATCTGTTTGAATTCTATATGATTCTAAATGCAATGGTAATACATGTATGTAGTAATGATGATCTAAATGAATGTAATAATGAATGTAAATGAACCCATAATGAATCCAAATGAACCTATAATGAATGCATTTGAACCTATAATGAATGCATTTGAACCTATAATGAATCCAAATGAACCTATAATGAATGCAAATGAACCTATAATGAATGCATTCTCATATGATAATGGTCAAATTAATTTTAACTCAGATACTCCTTGAAGAAATGTTAGTCAGATGGTAGAGAGAAAAATTGATGATAGAAAGAATGTTAGAAAGAATGCGATTTAGACGGGAGATGAGAAACCAACAACTATCAATAAGAAAATGAGATGAAGATGATAATGAAATTGAATGACTCATGAACCTGTGTCACATATTTTATTGCATCAATATATATTCATCACTGAGCCTTATTATTTGAGTAATGAAACTTTAGCACATCAGGGTATAAGGAACCAAGATGCAAAGATATCTCATTGTAGAAACAAACACATAGCAGACAAGGAGTGAACCCTCCATTCTGGGAATTGCGTTAGGGGTCGAGGTATGTGTGGCAATTTCACCTTAATGTGAAGGCTCTTATCACAGACACCCACTAGAGCAATTTCCCTAGAATTTCATTGGTTCACACCACAAACAGCAAACAAAGAAAAAGATATGCCCATCATAGCTCCTCTAGTCACTTGTGGACATCCTTGAGTAGCATAGGAACAATATCTATCGCCAAATGATAAAAAGATAAAGACTGACCTGGACAAAACTCAGCAGCTATATTGACCTTGTGTCTTCATTCTCAGTTGTTTGATGTGATGGTTGATAATGGCTGATCTCAGAAAGTTGCAGACCCTGTTTAAGACTGACCTATCTGATTTTGAGTGTATCCTCCTCTGTTTAAGACAAGATAATGATCATGTTGATATGGATATGATATGATTGATAAGACAATTTGATCAGTTGATTGTTGATGTTTGACTAGATAGTCATATCCTTTGTTAACTTCATGCGAAGTGTTTGCTGTATATCTGTTAGGGTATTTGTTTCTCACAAGACATCTTATTGCAAGTTTTTTTGATTGATTTTCGATTTTTTATTTCTTTTCCAAGAGCTTTTTCAATGTTTTTGGATTATGTAGATCGATATTTGAATGTTTTTGTTTGATTTTTTCAGGATCATATTTGACTGTTTTTGGATGATTTTTTCAGGACTTTATATGGATGTTTTTCATATTTCATGATTTTCAATGTTTTTGGGTTTTGAGTTTTTTCATTGTTTTTGGATTTTGAGTTTTTTCATTATTTTTAGATTTTGAGTTTTTCAATTGTTTTTGAATTTTGAGTTTTTCAATTATTTTTGAATTTTTTCAATACTTTATCTGATTTTTTTGGATTTTTTCAGTTATGCCCCCAGTGTGCAGACCTGTATGACATGATTATCTATAGAATGTATGTGGAGACAAATAAATGATATGACCTATGTGAATGCAATGTGCAGGATGAAGATGCATTTCCTATTCGAACAAGGTTGACTGTGTTTGTTTTTGCATTTGAATACACCAATTGAAATGGAGGTGCAAAACATTTCATAGATAAGCGGTCAATCGATCTCTAAGGCCCTTCAAAACATTCATCTCAACACACTTAGTGACTAGGTTTTACAAATGGAGACACAGGAAACTTCCCCATTGGTTCTTGAAACTTTGATCTTCTTTTGCCCATGTGTGTGCAGATGATGTTAATTCCCGCTCTTGTGTTCACTAAATATCCTTAGCATCCTATATGACTAGCTACATGGATTATTCTAACTTCAAAAGTATCTTGAATAGAGCCTCACTTCCAGCAAGCCTTGAGAGCTCCGATGAGGTTATAGACTGTAATTTCTCAAATATTGCTCCATTGCCAGTAGGCATTCATAGCCCTAATGGAGTTACTTGCATGTTTCCATAGTTAAGCTTTTTATCGCATTTGTATACATGATATTTCAGTTATATATCATTGTTGTTTTTGTCTTTAGGTGGATATTTGGCATAGCTCTTTTTATTTTTATTTTCTTGCCTTGACTTGTAAGTAATGAAACCTACTTAGGTGTGACAATTACAACGGTGCTGAAGTAGAATTTTAGATTTTTCACTAGTCATATGATCAACTAGGTGTCTAGAATGAATTAGAGGTCTTCTTAATGTGTGAGATATAGTGATTGATAGATTTTGGGTTAACAAGTCTCAAATAGTGAAACCACTACCCAACCATAAGTAAAGTGTTGTCACAGGGTAATGTTGAGAATGAATGACTTTAGAACCCAAAAAAAATTCATGTCCAAATATCTAAGAAAGGTGATGACCCTTGTTTTCTTTAGATGCCAACAAATGATAAACTCAAATAGTTACCTTGTTTTATTTGATGTTTCTATATAAGAATGAAGAACTTTAAGAATGCAATGGGTCTAAAAAGGAAACTACATGTTATGCAGTGTTTTAAATGATATGATATGCAATGTGGAAAATAAAAACCTAAACCATATAGCCCTTAGGTATAATGTTGCTTAAGGTGCATGCTATTCATAGGGTCAGAGATTGGATCTCCCTCCATGGTAGCCAAATGATAGGCACCCTTGCCTATGACCCTTGTTATAATGAAAGGACCTAGCTAATTAGGTTCGAATTTCCCTAGCCTTTCTCATTCTACTAAGTTCCTTTGATTCTCTTTAAGGACTAGATCTCCCACTTGAAAGGTTCCTGGGTGGACCCTTTTATTGTAACTTCATCTCAGTCTATTTTGATATCCTTGTAAATGATTGAATGTTGTTTGTCATTTTTCAACAAGGGTTTCTAGTTCTTACAACCTTGCTACCCTATAGTCTTCTTCTGATATAATGTTCTGTAAGGATACTCTTAGAGATGATATTTCTACTTCATTGGGGAGTATTGCTTCAGTACCATAGACCAAGGAATATGGTGTTGCTTCTATAGGTGTGCATACTCCTGTTCTATAGGCCTAAAGAGCGGGATTCAACTGGAGATGCCAGTCCTGTCCTATGTCAGTAACTACTTTCTTAAGAATGTTCAATATTGTTTTATTTGTAGCCTCTGCTTGCCCATTACTTTGTGGATAATATGGCGTGGCAAATCTTTGTTGTATGTGGAATTTGTCACACAACTCTATCACTTCCTAGTTTTTAAATGGACGCCCGTTATCTATAACAAAGCACATTGGAATTCTGTATCTACATATAATGTAGTTGAGCATGAATTTTGCTATCTGCTTTCCAGTGGTGTATGTTAAAGGAATTGCCTCAACCCATTTTGTAAAGTATTCAGTGGTTGTCAAGATAAACTTGTGCCCGTTGGACGAAGTAGGGTTGATTTTACCCACTAGATCTAATCCCCATTGTGAAAATGGCCATGGTGATGTGATGGGTTGAAGATCTTGTGTTGGTGCATGAATAAGGTCTCCATGCATTTGGCATTGTTTACATTTCTGTACATACATGTAAGCATCTTTTTCCATGGTTGGCCAGTAATACCTTGTTCTCAGCAGTTTCTTTGATAATGGCGGACCGCTTTGGTGAGCCCCACAAATTCCATTATGGACTTCTTTTAAAGCAAGGTGTGCTTCATTCTCATCCAAACATCGGAGAAGAGTACCATCAAAACCCTTTCTATATAAAGTATCAACTATAATGGTGTATCTAGATGCCTGACGAATAAAGGTCTTCCTTTGATTTTTCGACAAATCTAGTGACATGTATTGTGTATGCAAATAAGTATATATTTCATTGTACCAAGGTATTTCTGGACCCACAATTGCACATACATAGTCTGATAAGGGAGTCTCATATGCAGGTAGCATTAACTATTCTATGATAAACTCAAACTGAGTTTCATTAGCAGGCATATTCAGAAGAGATCCTATGGTCGCCATTGCATCTGCTACCTTGTTTTGTATTCTAGGGATTTGTTCAAAGGTAATTTTGCTAAAATGCTCCTTGTAATCTTTAACCAACTTTTTATAAGGCATGAGTTTTTCATCCTTTGTATTGTAATCATCATTGACCTAGTTTACAATTAACTGTGAATCACCATAGACCTGTAACTCTTGTATTTTCCATTGCATCATTGTACGAAGCCCTATGAGGAGAGCTTCATATTCTACCATAGTGTTGGTGCATGGGAAATTGATCCTAAATGACTTGGGTATAACATCCCCTTGAGGAGTAATGAAGAGAATACCTGCTCCAAATCTGTGATTTGTATATGACCCATCAAAGTATAACTTCCACATTACTGAGGCAGTTAGTGTAAACACAGATTCATTTGGAAAGTCAATCAGCAATGGGTGACTATCTTTTATAGGAGCCTCTGCTAATTGATCTGCTATGATTTGTCCTTTGATAGCTTTTATGTCTATGTATTCTATATCAAACTTGCTCAAGATCATAACCCACTTAGCCAATCACCCGGTCAATGTCACTCTACTCAATAGGTATTTGAGTGGGTCAAACTATGCAATGAGTTGTACCTTATGACTCAACATGTAGTGTCTGAGCTTTTGGGATGCAAAGATTACTGCTAAGCATGCTCTCTCTATGGGGGTATAATTAAGCTCATAGTCAATCAAAGTCCTACTTATATAATAATTGGCTCTTTCTTTTCCATTTCTATCATGCTATGCCAATAGAGCTCCCAGAGCTGAGTTCATTGCTGATATGTATAACAATAGAGGTTGTCTTGGAGTAGGAGATATTAACACTGGTGTGTTCAAAAGATAATCTTTTAGAGCTTGGAAAGCTTCCTGGCATTGCTCTGTCCATTTATAAGTAACTCCTTTCCTGAGTAAATGCTGGAATGGGTGATACTTATCTGCTAATTGTGATATGAATCTCCTTATGGATTGCAATCTTCCTTGTAACCCTCTGAGATGTTTAAGTGTTGATGGAGGTTGCATATCAATGATTGCCTTGACCTTGGCAGGGTCTATTTCAATTCCTCTGTTTGATACTATAAACCCTAATAGTTTACCTACTGTTATGCCAAACACACATTTCTTTGGATTTAATCTGACATTATACTGTTCCAACCGATCAAATATCTATGTAAGAATTGCAAGGTGACTTTCTCTGGTTTGTGATTTAGCCAATATGTCATCCACGTAATCTTCCATTATGTTATGGATCATGTCATGAAATAATGTTGTCATGGCTCTTTGGTATGTTGCCTCGACATTTTTAAGACCAAATGGTATCACATTCCAGTAGTACGTTCCCCATGGGCATGTAAAGGTCATTTTATGTTGATCTTCTAGTGCAATTTTAATCTGGTTGTATCTTGAAAAACCATCCATTAAGGATAGCATCTCATTTCTAGCTATGAGTTCAACTATCATGTCGATATTAGGTAGCGGGAAGTCATCCTTAGGGAAAGCTTTATTTAGATCTCGAAAATTCGTATATATTTTAATGCCTCCCATGGGCTTAGTCACAAGTACTAGGTTGGATATCCATTCTGCGTAGTCAATAGGTCTGATAAAACCTACATCCAACAACTTTTGTAATTCTATTTTAACTAGCAATGCAATACTTGGATGCATCTTTCTTAATTTTTGCTTGTAAGGTTTAACTCCTGGTATCAATGGTAAGTGATGTAACACTAATTCAGAATCTAAGCCCGGCATGTTTGAATAGGACCAAGCAAAGTTGATAGGTTGTTGCTTGAAAAAATGGATGAATTTGTCTTTTTCATCTTTGCTCAGTGATTTTGCTAGATGGATGTTATGTACAACTTCCCCTTCTGCTATATTTACTTCTTCTGTTTCCTCTATAAGTAATGCTAAGCTTTCTCTTTCCATAGGAAGATTTCCCAAGTCATTAAGGGTAGTTTGATCCTTATCTTCTATTTGAGAAGTACTTTCTTCTCCAAAGTATGCCATTCTATTTAGGTCTATAGAAAACCCTACTTTATGATCACCTTGCAGAAATCCCTTTCTGACTCCTAAAAATTCTGAAATTGCTTCGTCATTTTCAAACCAATCCAGCATTGGTTTTCCTTCTTGCCCCCAATCAATCAAGTGTGAATGTACTAGGGGTAAATCATTACTCCCTTCTTTAGTAGATTTGGATAACATGAAGACTTGATTGTTTGACTGGCTTTGTGTATCTTCATCTTGTATAAGCCTTATTTGATTCCTTAATATTACACTTTCTATTGGGCTTGAATCATGGAGTGATGAGAATTCGTAGTCATGAGAATCTATTTCACTGTCAATATATGTTTCATCATATGGGCTATCATCACTTATTTATTCTTGTTCCTATCCCTGATTCCTTTATAGATTGACTAGTCTTCTTTGTGCATTAGTGACCCTTCTTAAGCCAGGTATAAGCCTTTGCAATCTTTCTTCATCTGTTTCATTTGGTTGAGCCTAAGTTGCTTCTTGTGGTAAAAGTAGTGATAATAACCATGGGTGGGAATCAGGTGGTGGGAGTAATCCTACATCTGTTGCCACATTAGCCTGTACTATTGTGTCAATAACTATATCATTTTGTAACTCCATGGTGGGTTCTTGCAAGATTTGTCTCATGTCTTCCCCATCTGATTCTGCGCTTGGTGATGTAGGTACCTTATTGCTTGTTTGAGTTGAAGATGAAAGAGCCTATGTGGACCAATTCCTTTGTGATATGTAATCTAATGGTTTGCTTGGTTGATTTAGTATATCAAGGGTAAGTTGTCTGGCTTGTGTGATATGTTGTACATGCTTGTATCCCAATCCTTGATTTCCTAGATTATCATTAGGAACAACAGGTTCCAGTCTTCCTTGCTTTTGTAACCCTGGGCCTATGTTACCATCATATCCATGTCTTTGGAGTATTTTGAATCCACTGCCATACTGATCTTTGTGTATTCTGGGTGTTGTCATATGATCTTCTTCTCTATATATCCAATGGTTAAAATCTTCGTTCAAGGATTCTTCCTCTAAATCTCCCCATCTAATGAAAGAGCATGAGTCTGAGTATCTGAAAATTTCTTTTCCTTTGTCTTTCTTTTGTACTATAGTGTGAGGTTTCCCCAAGGACTTAGGAGAAAGAGATAACTATTTCCCATTTAAAGTATTTGCAATAGAGTACTCTCCACAACCCATATCCTTTATTTGTAAGGAGGACATCATAGGCATATCTTGTTGTATTTCTATGATTTTCAATGTTTCCAACTGTGTAGTGAGAGGTGCAACTTGATTGATAGGTACCTGATTATCGACACTTTCTTTTGAAACAGATTTGGATCACCCTTTATGGTGAATTCAATAATTTGACACACTAATGAAATGTAGATGGTACTTCTTGCATAGTGTGGATCCATGGGCAACCCAATAACATGTTATATCCTAGCTCTCTGTCCAAGACTTGAAAAGCTACCTCTTTTGTTATTGGTCCTACTTGTACAGCTAATGTTACAATGTCTTTAGATGGATGTTCTTCATCATCATAAGCCTTGATGTTTATCCTTTTGGAAGAATCAATGTGAAGTTCAGAATATCCCAGTGCTTTGACTAGTTTTAAGGTACAGATATTCAGACCGGCTCCCCCATCTATAAGTACTCTTCTAATTCTTTTCTTGTGAATGTAAGCTTCCAGATGTAGTGGGTCATTATGAAGCAATTTATCACTAGGAATATCTTGTTCTATAAATGCAATATGTGTACCTTGTGTCAGATTTCCTACCATAGACTGAAAGGCACGTTCATCTATATCTCTGTCCACTACTGAATCTTGAAGTGCATTGTCTAGTATAGCTCTATGATTGGGTGAAATACATAGTAGTTCAAATAAGGATATCTATGCCAGAGTTTTCTTAAGTTGCTCAACTACATTGTAAGTCCCTACTGCTAGTGGTTGATTTTGTGGTATCCCTTGCAAGGTTACCTTTGACCTTGGTGGTTGAGTAATTGTGATTGTAGCAATTGTATCATTTGTATCATAGGTTGTCTTATCTAGATTTATATTAAATCCTTCTTCATAGTCCCAATGTGTATGTTTGACATTCATAATATGTTCAATGAGTTTCTCCTCAAACCAATCTGAGTGAGATGCTTGATCCTGCCCCCAGTCTTAGAGACAAATATTTGTATCATCATCATACTTTGGTCCTTTAGATATCATGAAAATTTGGTTGTTATCTTTATGAGTGTCTTGATATTGGTCCACCTGATCAGGTGTTTCTTTTGAATCATCATTTGTTATCTCTCTTGAGCTAATGGCATGAATAGTGTAGTCATATGAGACTTCCGTGTAATTAGTCGTGTTGTCTTGGGTACCTGATGTGGTAGCTTTTCTCTTATCATGCTTAACAAACGGATCTTTAAAAATGTATGATTCATGTTTGTTGAGGTCTTATCCGTATCAATTGTGATATCCCCTTGGTCTATCATATCTTGGACCAAGTTTTTCAACTTGTAGCAACTTGTCGTTTTGTGACCTTTGGTCCTATGATAATTGTAGAAATCATTGTCATTCCACCATGTGGGTTTGAAAGGACCTAGTTCATATACTCTTACTTCAGGTAGAGTGATCATGTTTGTTTGTATTAACTTTTTGAGCGCTGACTCAATAGGTTCTCCTAAAGGTCTTTAATTTCTTCTTGGAGTGTTTACCCTAGGGTATCTTGTGTTTATATTTTGTGTAGCATTTACATTGGTTGAGGTTGTGTTATTCCCGGTATGTGGATTTGTTGACTGACTCATTCCAAGTGATAAAATGAGTTGAGTTCTATTTATTGTTCTGGCATCTACAATACCATCATTGGTCACATTTTTGTTTTTTGACCAAAACTTAGATTTGTCATTGTTGTTGGTATTGCCATACTTAATAAGACCTTGTTCTACCAAGCCCTTCTCACATTTGAGAGCCTTTTCTGTGATTTGTTTGAATGTGGTAAGACACTGCATTTGTATGGGATATTTTATCTTAGGAATCAAATTTTCTGTAAACATATCCACTTGCTCTGTTTCTAGGATAATTGTCTTGCATCTCCTGTAGAGAGCCCTCCATCATTGTATGAAGGATGCAAATGTTTCATTCTTGTATTTCTTAGTGACACATAAATCCATCAAAGTAACCTGGGTGTCAATGTTGTGCGAGAAGTTTGCAATAAATTGTTTCGCTAATTCTCCCCATGATGTGATGGTTGGCGATAGATGTGAAAACCACTCTAAAGCCAGACCTCCCAGACTTTTAGGGAATAGTCTCATTAGGTAAGTATCTTCCGAGGAAACTTCTATACATGCCGTAAAAAATTCTCTAATATGATCTCTAGGATCACCCTTCCCTCGATATCTATCAAATTTGGGTGTTTCAAAATGTTGTGGGAAGGGTGGCATGTATAATGTGTGATCAAATGGATAAGGATGTAAGTCCTGCATTGTGTAGCTCTTTTTATCATTACCAGTTTGCATGGCCATCATCTGTTGTTGCAAACTCCATAATTGTTGTGTCAAAATATCTGTTGATGTCAAAGGTATACCTTGTGTGTGTGTATGTTCCACAAAAGGATTCATAGTTGCATAACTAGGAGGTTGTTGAAATGTACCAAGATTATAACCTTGTGTGTTGTGTGTTCCCGTAGGTACTATAAAATAGGTGACATGTGAACCCATGTTTGGTTGACTTGTACTTGTTGTATTGGCAATACCTAGATTTGGATTTTGATAACCATATGTGGATCCCATAGAATAGGAAACTAGAGGTTGTTTTAAACTTGTTGCTTGCATTTGAATAGGTGCTAAGATACTTGACATTATTGGTATGCTCTGTGATGGTATACTAGCATTGATCACTGAAGATGACATGCTTGTTTGAAAGTTTGCACTTGTGTTGACATTTGTTGGAAGAGGTACATTTTGAGGAAGACTAGAGGTCATTGCTTGTATTTGCGTCAAGGGTAGTGTTTGAATGTTATCTTGACCTAAAGTTTTTCCTGATGGTAAAATCTTGGTGACATCAAAATCCTCAGGTAATTTTGCCCGATTTTGTATTAACAGTGAAAGATACTTGTCCCTATCACTATGTATAAGTGCATCTAGGATTATGAGGACATGCGGGTCTCGTTGTGTGGACTCAATTTCTTCCTTTGTCAGATGTTGTTGTAATTTGTTTATGGTGGACATTGTCTATGTACCTGAGTGTTGACCTATTGACATGTCCATGTTCCAAGTAGGGTTTATAGACTGTGTGTTGTTCGGGTCCATTATTCCTTTTGCTTTCTGGGACCTTGTGATGGGCATCTAAAATTTCCTATATGATGATGGTTCTATGCTAAATGATGACCTAACACTAGATAGTAGATGTAAATATGAGGTATGCAATACTATACTAGACTCTCTATTGAGGATTTTGATGTGAGACCTTTTTAGCCTTTTTAGCTTTCTCTAATGCAAGTCTTTCCATTTGTTGATGAAGTTGTTCGGCCTCAATCTCTCTATCAATCTTACAGGCAATCCTAGACTCAATATCAATCTCGTATATAACTCCCATATACTGGGGTGTGCTTCTTCTTAAATCCCAAGCCAAGTTAGCTAGACCATCAATGATTTCTCATTGACCATCATTTGGAACTAGATTAGGTTGCTCGAAGGGGAGCAAACCATCACCTGGGACACCCATGAAGGTACATGCTATGGACCTATAACTGATAATGGACTTAGACGTATATGAGGTCTAGGTGAAAACGTATGTGATAAATGGTGGACTATGCAACTAATATGGATGATAATGCAAAAGACTTAGGATGATAATGAGGACATAAGATAGGACTATGCAAAGGACTATGGATGATAATAAGGACGTAAGTAGGACTATGTAAAAGACTAAGGATGATAATGAGGACATAAGTGGGACAATGCAAAAGACTAAGGATGATAATGAGGACGTAAGTGGGACTATGTAAAAGACTAAGGATGATAATGAGGATGTAAGTGGGACTATGCCTATGGTCACAAGTATGTAAGGACATTTTGAGAATCAGTTTCAAAATGGACTTTGTTTTTGGTAACTTCATGTGTAGGACAATGTTTTACAGTTTTCCAAATCTAAGAACAATGGTTGGTAGGTATGTATAGCTGACTGACTCAAATTTCATACAATCTCAGAAAATTCAGAGATACGTGGGATAGGGCCTAAAATAGCCCAAAAGGACTGACTCAATACTGGTCTATCACAATGATACATAAAAAAGCACAGAATACAATCTTAGGCTGGATAGTGGACACCATTCAGCGAGGCCCCCGCAACAAAATACGGAAACAAGATGGACAGATAGAGAGTCTTGCAGCACTGGCTCCACTCCATGGCACACACTTCTCGGGCATGCCAGTCTCTCTTACCCCAAAGATCCGAAGATCTTATCACCAAGGGATTTCTATCTCATAATGTAAGGTACATGAGGGGTATCTATGGGGTACGATCCGCACTCTTGGAACCACTGAACGTAGGATTTTTGGCAACTAATTTGGTTCTTAGTATTAGGTTTTGAGGGATCCCGATCCAATGATGGATTCTCAGAGCAAGCCACTTAAGGCTTTAGTTGAGCTTATCAGTGCAGGGAAGGCCCCCACATACATCGAATTCACTCAACACTCTAGCCGCCTGACCAGTATATTTATATAGTGGCTTAAAAAACCCACTCGAGAGTATGCTGGGAGAGATGATATCCCCAACGCATCCCAATTCGAATTACCTCTATGGGGTGATGAAATCCCTAGTCAAAGATACCCCTCACTATGTAGAATAAAAGAAAATTTGGATGTCATTGTCACCTTCCTTCTTTCTCCTTTAAGCCCGATGGTGGGTAGAAAAACAGTTAGTACAACAGTAGGTCCACCCCAGACACAATGAAAAGTTCTTTTCCCTTAAGAAAATGAAAAATGATTTAATCTAATGCAACCTGATTCACGTTCTTTTTATAGCCCAAATTTAGGTGTTAGATCTGCATGCACATGTCAATTTTAAACACCAAATCCAAGAATGAAGGCATACATGTCAATTTTAACCATTTGCTTGATTTTTAAGCACCAAAAACCAAGTGTGAGATACACACATGTCAATTTTAGCCCTTGTTCATTTTAAGCACCAACAACGAAGTGTGAGATTATCCATGCATGTCAATTTTAACTGTTGTTGATTTTAAGCACTAAAAATTGAAGTGTGAGATTATCCATGCATGTCCTTTTTAAATGTTGTTGATTTTAAGCACTAAAACTTGAAGTGTGAGATTTATCTATGCATGTCAATTTTAACTGTTGTGAGATGTGCATGCAAAATTACTAATCTAATCCTCTCTATGAATCTGCCATAGGCTATAAACAGAAGATTAGTAGCAAAATAAACCAACAGAAAATAGAAACTGAGAACTTGACAGAGGCGATTGCGTAATACTACCTGAGCGATTGCTTGATACTTACTAAGAAAATGCATGAATCTGACAGAGCGAATGCATGAATTTGACAGAGTGAATGCATGACTTTATCTACTTGATTGTGTAGCACTAACAGGTTGATTGCATGACAAAATACAGACAACAAAAAAAATTAGAAAAAAAACAAGAAAACTAAACCCGATTAGGAACCTGCGAAACCAATTGTGAAGCCCTAGCCAAATCCCTCATCATCCATTCAATATTGATTAGATCATATTTAACTGTATAAGAAAGAACTAGGCTATTATATCTATCTAAGGCCAGTTGTTCTTTTGAATCCTGTATCAATTTTTCTACTTCGAGAAATTTTTGATATCGTTTAGCTTCCCTCCTTTGTTGCTTCGTCCTTCTCGCACTTGAAATCTTAAACTAGACTTTTCTTGCCATAAACTTTGTTAATCAAATTCTGAAATAAAAAAGTAATTTTGATCTCTGATTAACCAAATTTAACATAGAATTATACAGAATTAATAATAGATAGAAGAAAAATAAAACAACAATTAACCCTACAGATGCATGACCCAGAAAGGGCGATTGCGTGATCCGGACAGGGTGATTGCATGACCCTGTTTGGATGATTGCGTGACCCCAAAGGGTTGAATGCATGATTTTGTCTATGAAATTGCGTGATGATGTAAGATCAATTGCATGACAATGTAAGCTCGATTGCGTGATGGAAAATCTTTTCTCAAAATTCGTGCAACCTACAAAAAAAATAAAAAATCTGCACAATTTGCAAAAATCACACAAAACATAGAAAAAGGTTAAATTGTTGTTAGATTCATGTCGGGTTCACCAAACTATGCTATGCTCAAAGATACCATTACTAAATAGGAAATAAGGACAATCACGAGATCCTTAACTATCTAAACAATTCAAACATAAAACCAATGAAATAATTCAATTAAGAAATAGGAATTAAAATCATTCAATAAAACTCCCTATCCTAAGATGGCATATCGTTTCCATTGCTCTTCTCCTCTTCATGGTATGATGGCTCTCAGATATTGTGCTGGTAACCTTCAAGTGATAGAAAGATTCAAAGTTTGTGATTTAGAGAAATTGTTCAAGATTGAGGAGGATTGAAAATGGAGATTGGATGCTCAATTTATAGAAAATTGGATGAGATTGATTGAAAGGTGGAACAAATCGATCAAGAGGTGTGAACTCAGGTGAGCTCAAATGCAAGTTGATAGTTGAACTATTGACTGTAGGAGTGAAACTCAATAGATTGAATAGATTAATTGAGTCAACTGATTGAGAAAAAGTTGACAGAAGGAAGAAAAAGGATGATTGGTGCAAATAAAGAGGATGACACAGAGAGCTTAATTTAGAAAAAGCTAACTGAAGGATGGAAATAGAAGTTGGAGAGATAAATGATTTAATTAATTAATTTATCATGTGCTTGCATTTGGATTTAGATTATTAATTTAATCTTTGCATGAGATACTATTCAAATAATTGAATTTATTAATTCAATTTAGAATTTGAATATATTTAGAACTTGACTTTGATTTTCAATTTGGTTTTTGAAATCATGCACATGTAGTTTGAATTTGGAAGAAATTAGAAGAATATGAAATTAAATGAAATTAGAATTTGAGGAACTAGAAGAATCAATTAGTTAATTAAATAATTTAAAGAAACTATTTAATTATTTAGAAATGGAATTTAATTAAATAATAAAGATTATTTAATTTAAATGATTAAATCACAATTAATTAAATAATAAATATTTAATTAATATTTAGAAGAGAATTGAATGATTAGATGATTGGAGATAGAAATTGAATAATTAGTAATTTATTTAAATAATAAAGATTATTTAAATTTGGGAATTAATCAAAATTAATTAAATAATAAATATTTAATTAATATTTAGAAAATGATTAAAATGATTAAATGATGATAGAATAGGAAAATAGAATAATTAATAAGATGATGAGGAAATATGAAATTAGAAGAATAAGATTACTTACCTTAATTAAATAATAAAGATTATTTAATCAATTAGAGGAATAATTAGTACATGATCAATGAGACATTTTTAGGTGTCTATAGAATGTGCAAAATCTATGGGAGCAAAGGTGACCTGATTGCAACCGGCAAGCAGAGTAAAGGTAACCTATTTCACCTGAATCCTAAAGTCAACAACTATTTAATTGCTAAGATGGATGATAGTTGGCTTTGGCATATGATGGGGAGAGGTTCTCAAAGAGAGTCACACCTAGATCAATAGGTAGGTAAAGGGTGTTTAGTGGGCTTCCATCACTCTACACTTGCTCATTTAAAAGTCAAATAATCAAACTCTCTTGGAATGCTCCCTATTAATTTGTGTTTAATAGTTACTCTCAAGCATGGTTGGGATTCACTAGAGTAAATTCAACCATTAACCCATCCAAACCTCCAACATATACTTGTAGGGGTTTTAGGGGGTGTCTTATAGGTGTTTCAACTCCATTCAAGTGGCTCTTCAAATGGCATCTCACCATTTTCCCATCGCTCCCTCTTCTTCCTATTTTCTAGGCCTAGTAGCCCTAGAGCCCCAATTAGCCCTACCTTGCCGGTTTTTGGGCAAATGCTCAAAAAAATTTCAAAGGTCTCCCCAAAACCTTTGGTTTTATGAGTTCCCTTTTGGAAAAACTTTTGGATCGACTAGGGTAGGTTGTATGGTTTGTCCGTACTAGTACGGATCCCAAAAATGGCACTTTTGGGGAGTTTAGGAGTTAACAGCCTTCGCCAATGGGGTTTGTTTCTCTCTCCACCCTATCACACCTCCAACTCTTCACTAAGACTCTGCAATACATCACTCTTCCATGCCAAGCACTTGGCACATTCACAACTTCTCATCCCTGCAAGCAAAGACAAAATTATCACTCATATTCCTAGCCGAGCTATGACAAAGCTCGCTTAGGAAATGATAGCAAGTTGCTTCCCAAAAACTTCCAGGACATTCCAAAAATTATATACACTATACAAGGTTTACATGACTTGAATCCCAAGTGTCATTGAACAAAACTCAAGGGATTTTAGGTTGGAACCATGACTGGGCTCTTGAAACCTTTCTCAAACCGAGAGCAATACAATATAAGACAATTTGTAAACACACTTCAAATATGCACTAAGAAAAGATAAAATCACTCCTTGAGCAACACAATATCATTCAATAAATCTCCATGAAATAACATTAACAAGTTCAATCCATTTGGTACAGACTGCTGCTACAAAAATGAGAAAATATATGGCAAAATCTGGAAATTGTCTTCAAATTTGATTCAAACTTGCTCTTGGATTTTCCAACCCATGTAAAATCATTCAAGGAGAAATTTATATGCCATTTTGGTCATAAAATCTCCTCATCAGTTTACTAACAATTGATTTTCTCAAAACTACAAAGTTACAAAAAGTTGTCAAGCAACAATGACAACTTTTGCTCAAATGTGCATTTTTGTCTTTTATGCCTTTCTACTCATACTAAACCTCCTAGGATGACTCCCTAACATAAAAATGACATGACCAAATTCCTAATGAGGCTTTACAATATGTTTTACATCATAATGCAAAATAATGCCATTTTAGGCTTACAAGGGCTCATTAGCCAAATCTGAGAAAACCAACAAACCTAGGTGACAATCACCCTTCCAATGACTACCAAACACACATCAGGACATCTAAACAATCCATTATTCATACATTGATCCAAAATAAAGACAATCATTTCAAAATTTGAAAATGCATCAACAAACTGGTTAAAAGCTAGGTTCTCCCATACCATACTCCCCCAATGAGAAAGAAGTCAAGTGACTCCTTTAGGCAACAAAGAGAGGAGAATGCCAAGATTAAAGAAGTATTCTTTAGGTACACAAGTGGTTTTAGAATTAGGAAGATGCTACCACTTGACCAAATGTTCCATATAGGCGGTGTGCCTAGTCTTCTTGAGAATCTTTGTGTCCAACACCTTCTTGGCTTGAAACTTGGATGGCAGTGGTAAAGGCAGGTCTGAAAGTTCTTGAGAGACCTCTGAGACTCTACTACATTCATCTGGAAGTGTGTCCTTATACTACACCAAGTCTGCAATATTAAATATAGGAGATAAAGCCATGTCTCTAGGTAGGTCAAGTTTGTAGGTATTGTTTTCATACTGAGCCAAGACCTTACAAGGTCCAATCCTCCTCATCTGAAGTTTACTAGGGACACCTCTCTGAAGCCTTGATTTTTTCAAATGAACCATGACCAAGTCCCCAAAAGAAAACTGTATATCCTTTCTCTTTTCATCTACTTTATCTTTGATCCTTTGAGAGGTGTCTAGTAGGGATTTCCTAACCTGCTCATGAACCTCTTGCATGGATTGAGCCATGTCCATAGCATGCCCACTCTTATGTCCCATCTTCCCAATATCTCTAAGCTCCAACACACCTCTGGGATGAAGACCATAAACTACCTCAAAAGGGCTTTTACCAATTGAGCTATTCACATTGTCATTGTAGGCAAACTCAGCTTGATGGGTGATCTGATCCCAAGCTTTTCCATACTCCTTTGTCAAACACCTAATAATTTTTTCAAGTGTACTATTGACCACCTCTATTTGGCCATCCATTTGGGGATGGTGGGCTGAATTGAAAGACAAGTTAGTACCCAATCTTTGCCATAAAGTCTTCCAAAAATGACCTATAAATTTTGCATCTCTATCTGATACTATACTAATAGGTAAGCCATGAATCCTAATGACTCCTTCGAAAAAAAAGTGAGTGATATGACTGGCATCATGAGTCACCTTACATGGAATAAAATGGGCCATTTTGCTAAATCTATCTACCACAACATAGATGTTATCAAATCCTAATTTGGTCTTGGGAAAACCAACAACAAAATCCATACTTACACACTCCCATGGCCAGTTTGGGATAGGCAAAGGCTAATAGAGAGAAACATTAGAAGAAGTACCTTTGTCTCTTTGACAAACCACATATTGCTCCACATACTTTTTGATATCCCTTTGCATCTCTGGCCAATAGTAGAATCTTTGGACAAGTTCTAAAGTCTTATTCAATCCAAAATGTCCACTGAAGCAACCATTGTGCTTCTCTTGCATCAAATTTTCTCTCATGGACCCTCTAGGTACACAAAGTTGTCCTCCTTTAAACAAAAGACCATCTTGTAAGGTAAAATATGCATATTCACCATGAAAATGATTTCTAAACTCTTGACAAACCTTGTAGATGGCTGCAAAGTCTTCATAATCTTGGTATAACCCCTTGAAACTATCCACTCCAATGCTCTTGAGCTGCACTTCTTGAATGGTTAGCAACCTTCTACTTAATGCATCAACAACTCTATTATATTGACCTTTCTTATGTTTAATAGTGAAAGTATTTGACTACAAATACTCTACCCATTTGATATGCCTATGGTTCAACTTTTCTTGTGAATTGAGAAAACTAAGAGCTTGGTTACCAATATTAACCATAAATTCTTTAGGCAGCAAATAATGCCTCCATTTACTAAGTGATTGAACAAGTGCATATAACTCCAAATCATAAAAATAATACCTTTTCTTGGCATCATTGAGACTCTCACTAAAAAATGTAACCGATCTATTGTCTTGACTTAAGATTGCTCCAACTGCTATGTTGCTTGCATCACATTCAATGGTGAAGAGCTTGTCAAAGCTTGGAATAACTAGTACTAGTTGAGTATCCACCTTTGTCTTTAAGAGATCAAATCCACTTTGTGCTTCTTTTGTCCATTGAAACTTAGTCTTCACACCTCCTTTGATTGTGTCAAGCATAGGTGCACATATCTCACTAAACCCTCTGATGAACTTCCTATAAAATTTTGCCAAGCCATGAAAACTCCTCACTTCACTTGTTGTCTTAGGTGTAGGCCAACTGATTATGGCTTCCACCTTAGAGGTATCCATCTTCAAATCACCACTTGAGATTACAAACCCAAGATATATCAACTCCTATTTCATGAACTCACATTTCTCCAAATTGATAGTTAGTTGCTCATCACATAATTTCTTCAACACAATCTCTATATGCTTAATATGTTCATCTTTTAACTCACTAAAAATTAAGATGTCATCTAAATAAACAACAACAAATTTACCAATATAATCTTTGAGTACTTCATTCATGAGTCTCATGAATGTGCTAGCAACATTTGTGAGTCCAAATGGCATAACAAGCCATTCATAAAGTCCTTCTGTGGTCTTGAATGTTGTCTTCCATTCATCTCCCTCCTTGATTTTGATTTGGTGGTAACCACTCTTGAGGTCTATCTTGGTGAAGTATTCAACACCTCCTAAACAATCCATCAAATCTTCAATTCTTGGAATGGGAAACTTATACCTGATTGTAATCCAGTTGATAGCTCTAGAATCAGTGCAAAGTCTCCAAGTACCTCCCTTTTTTAGGGCCAAAATGGTGGGAACTGCAAATGGGCTGATGCTCTTCCTTATCAGACCATTATCCAAGAGTTCTTGTATTTGTTTAGCTACCTTTTTATTCTACTCTGGTGTCATTTTATAAGCTTCCTTATTAGGTAATGAGGCTTCGGGTATGAAGTCAATTTGGTGACTTATGGTACGTTGAGAAGGAAAGGTTGCAGGTTCTCCATCACTGATAATATCCATAAACTGATTTAAAATCTGTTGCACTTCATTGGGAATGCATACTTTCTTATCCTTCCTTTCTTCTTTTGGTTTTACTACAAGTGCAAACCCCACTCCTTCTCCTTCCTTGAGATTGTTAATTAACTCCTTCTCACGAACTAGTAGCACATTGGAACCTTTAGATTTTCACTCTTCTTGATCTCCTATGGACTGAATTTTATAGGTAATCCCATCTTTTTGAAAAGTATAGGCATTCTTTCCCCCATGGTGTATTTGTTTCCTATCAAATTGCCAAGGCCTACCTAGGAGTAGATGGCATGCATCCATTGGCAAGATGTCACATAATATTTTGTCCTTGTAGCCTCCTATAGTGAACTCCACCCAATTTTGTTCATTCACTAGAACATGTTGCCCCTTATTGAGCCAAGTAACCCTATAAGGATCAGTATGTGGGATTCTTTGTAGTTTGAGCTTACTTACTGCTTCTTTTGACACTATGTTATCAATGGAACTTGAATCCACCACCACTCTACATACTTTACCCATAATCTTGCACTTTATCCTAAACAAGGATCTTCTTTGGCTAGGTTCCTCCTTAACCAGTTCTTTGATCAAGACTCTTCTCATCATGAGATTCTCTCCAACCTCGTAATCTAAACTCACTTTTGATGCTTTCACATTTTCTATATCTTCTTGAATATAACTTACTCTCCTCTCACCTCCTTGGGACAAAGAAGACTTCTCAGGATATCTATAGGCTGGGTGTCAAAGTTGATGGCAATTGTAGCACTTCATTATGGTGAAATAGGACCCTCTTCCTAATCCACTAGACCTTCCTCTAATAGAGTTGCTAGATCCCCTTCCTCTATATCTTCTTTTGCTATTGGAATCCCCACTTTTCTCTACCAACTTGGATTCCCCTTGGGATCTTTGGTCTACACTTCTTCCACCATAGCTATCTCTATGACCTCTGCCATCTCTTCCCCTACCTCTACCTCTATTGCTTTGCTCTTGTTTCTTTTTACTCTTCTCTTCCACCTCAACTCTTCTTGTATATTCCATCTCAAGACATTCAAGTACCTAGCTACCTTGGTGCTTTCATCTTCTACCACCTTAGATCTCAGACACAACTTCTGAAATTCCTTAGTGTAGCTGCTCACATCTAGTTCTCTTTGTCTTAAGTTTTGTCTCCTCTTATGCAATTGAATTTCATAGTCTTCCAGGATATATGATTCTTTCACCTTGGCGAGCATTGCTTTCCAAGTGGCTATTGGGTTCTTACCCTCCTTTTGTCTCTCCTCTTGGATTAACTTCCTCCAAGTCAAAGCTGCTCCTCTCAATCTAGATTTGGCTACCTTCACCTTTTGTGCTTCACTAATCCCATCACATTCAAAGTGATTCTCCAATCCTTCAATCCATTCCATGACCACTTCTAGTTCCATTTTTCCACAAAAAGGTGGCACTCCTTCTAGGGACTTCCCTCCTAAGGCTTTGATGGCTCTAAGGAAAGGTTCTTCAGGTAGAATAGGATCTGGTTCAGGTGCGCCATCCTCTTCTACTACTTATTTACCCTTCCCTTCATTGATTTTGATTGTTACCCTCTTAGTCTTGTCTTCAACTATGTCTAGTTTTCTCTCCAACTATTACAGTCTTACCTTGAGGAGTCTATTTTCTTCCACTTGATCTTCTACCTTCTTGGCTATCTTTTCATTGGTCACCATCCTAAGGCTATTTTCTCCTACTGATTTAGTCTCTGACATGAACTAGCTTCTTCCCAAATCTTAGCAGGCTCTGATACCACTTTGATGGGGAGAGGTTCTCAAAGAGAGTCACACCTGGATCAATAGGTAGGTAAAGGATGTTTAGTGGGCTTCCATCACTCTACACTTTTCCATTTACTAGTCAAACAATCAAACTCTCTTGGAATGCTCCCTATCAATTTGTGTTCAATAGTTACTCTCAAGCATGGCTGAGATTCACTAGAGTAAATTCAACCATTAGCCTATCCAAACCTCCAACATATACTTACATGGGTTTTAGGGGGTGTCTTATAGGTGTTTCAACTCCATTCAAGTGGTTCTTTAAATGGCATCTCACCATTTTCCCATTGCTCCCTCTTCTTCCTATTTTCTAGGCCTAGTAGCCCTAGAGCCCTAATTAGCCCTACCTTACCAGTTTTTGGGAAAATGCTTAGAAAAATTTCAAAGGGATCCCCAAAACCTTTGGTGTTCTGAGTACCCTTTTGGAAATTTTTTTGGATCCTTTAGGGTAGGTTGTCTGACATTCACAATTGCTCATCCCTACAGGCAAAGACAAAATTATCAATCATATTCCTAGGTGAGCTATGACAGAGCTTGCATAGGAAATGATAGAAATTTTCTTCCCAAAAACTTCCAGGCCATTCCAAAAAGTATATACACTATACAAGGGTTCCATGACTTGAATCCCAAGGGTCATTGAACAAAACTCAAGGGATTTCAAGTTTGAACCATGCCTGGGCTCTTAAACCCTTGCTCAGACCGAGAGAAATACAATATAAGACAATTTGTAAAAACACTTCAAATCTGCACTAAGAGAAGATACAAAAACTCCTTGATAAAAAAAATATCATCCACTAAACCTCCATGAAATAATAGTAACTAGTTCAATTCATTTGGTATGGACTGCTGCTACAAAAATGAGAAAATATATGGCAAAATCTTGAAATTGTCTTCAAATTTGATTCAAACTTGCTCTTGGATTTTCTAACCCATGTACAATAATTAAAAGAGAATTTTATATTCCATTTTGGTCATAACCAACTCCTCATTGGTTTCCTAAGCACCGATTTTCTCAAAAATGCAAAGTTGCTCAAAAAGTTGCAAAAAGTTGTCAAGCAACAATGACAACTTTTCCTCAAATGTGTATTTTTATCTTTTAAGCCTTTGTACTCATACTAAACCTCCTAGGATGAATCCCTAACATTAAAATGACATAACCAAATGCCTAATGAGGCTTTACAAGACATTTTACATAATGCAAAATATTGCCGTTTTAGGCTTACAAGGACTCATTGGCCAAATCTAAGAAAACCAACAAACCTAGGTGACAATCACCCTTTTAATGACTACCAAACACACATGATGACCTCTAAATAGTCCATTATTCAAACATTGATCCAAAATAAGGACAATCACTCCAAAATTTGAAAATGCATCAACAAACTAGTTAAAAGCTAGGTGCTCCTACACCAGCATAGGAGATTTTGTCATATAAATTTTGATAACATTGTCAAAGTGAGTAAGTCCATGTCAGTTGGGATAGATGACAACCTCAAATTTCAAGAGCAAGTCTTTTTCAGCAGAACACTTGTTAGATTTGGTTCATACAGATCTTTGTGGACCCATAAGGACTAAAAGTATTCAAGGTGACATATATTTTATGATCTTCACTAATGATTGTTCAAGGATGATGTGGGTCACATTCTTGAAGGATAAGTCAGAAGCTTTTGGTAAGCTCAAGGCATGTAGGGCCTTAACTAAGAAGGAAAGTGGCAAGAAGATAAAGTGTCCGAGGATGGATCAAGGCGGTGAATTTACTTCTGAGGAATTTACTAGGTATTGTTAAGAAAATGGCATCAAAAGGAATCTTTCTGCACCGAGGACACCACAACAGAATGGTATTGTAAAGAGGAACAACTGATCAGTTGTTAAAGCTGCTAGAATGATGTTGATTGAAGGAGGTGTAGCAAAAAATTTCTGGAGAGAAGTTGTCAGTACAACTGTCCACACTATGAACCAGATACTGGTAAAAAGAGGTAAGGACAAGACTCCTTATGAATATTGGTATGGTAGATCACCTAATGTTAGTTATTTTAAGATATTTGGTAGTAAATGTTTTATTAAGAGAGGTGACTATGTTAGCAAGTTTGAGGCTAAGAATGATGAAGGTATATTTATTGGTTACTCCACCAAGAGTAAGGCCTACAAATGTTACAACAACCAAACTCAGAGAACCATTGAAAGTCTTGATGTTCGAGTGGATGAGAATCCTGATGTCTCAAGGGAAACTAGTGTGGAGAAAAAGGAAGAAGATCCTTGCATTCTATTTTTTGAGCTGGAACTGGTGAAACTTGAAATTGGTAAGGAGAATGTTGTTGTGCTAGTTCAACTGAAACAGGTAGAATCAAAAGAAGATGAAGATAATAATGAAGAAGAACCTGAATATAGTGATCATATTATTCTAAGGTATGTGAGACTCAATCATAATCCTGACCATATTATTGGAGATAAAGATGTTGGAGTGCTAACCAGAAGAAGAATCAAAGAGAATTATTGCATGATCTCCATTATTGAGCCTAGAATTGCTAAGGAAGCATTTGGAGATGATCATTGGATCAAAGCTATGGAGGACGAGGTTGATCAAATTGAGAAGAACAACACATGGACCCTAGTACCCAGACCGGTGAATAAGAATGTGATAGGTACTAAATGGGTATTCAGGAACAAACTAAATGAAGATAAAGTACTAGTCCAAAACAAGGCTAGATTGGTTTGCATAGGTTATGCACATGAAGAAGGAGAAGACTATGGAGAGACTTTTGCACTAGTTGCTAGACTTGAAGGTCTCAGGACTTTACTTGCTCTTGCAGCACATAATGGATTCAAAGTATATCAGATGGATGTGAGGTCAACATTTCTAAATGGGATAATGGAAGAAGAAGTATACATTGAGTAGCCAGATGGTTATGCTTTGACTGATGAAAAAGATATGGTATGTAAATTGCACAAGGCACTGTAATGTTTGAAGAAAGCACAAAGAGCATGGTATGAGAGGCTACATTCACACCTGATGAAGATAGGTTTTCAGAAAACCAGTGATGATAGAAACATATATCTCAAATTTGAAGGAGATAAGATACTGGTGAGTGAGGTGTTTGTAGATGATATCATATTTGGAGGCAATGATGACATGAGTAATGACTTTACAAATGAAATGAAAAATGAGTTTGAAATGTCTCTAGTGGGAGAGATAAAAAATTTCATAGGCTTGCAAATTCAGGAGATGAAGAGTGGTATTTTTATCATATAGTCTAAGTATGTGAAAGAGGTATTAAAGACATTTGGTATGAGTGAATGTAAACCAACTGGGACACCAATGGTTACAGGTTGTATACTTTCTAAGGAAGATGAAGCCAAATTTGTTGATGAAAAGGAGTACAAGTCAATGATAGGGAAGTTGCACTATGTTGTTCACAACAAACCGGATATAGCTCATGTAGTTGGTCTAGTTGCAAGAATTGAGAAGAATCTGAAAGAAACACACCTGATAGAAACTAAGAGAATATTCAGATATTTGAAAGGTACTATTGACTATGGTTTATGGTATCCATATGCAGGTAACTTTGATTTGAAGGTGTGTACAGATGCAAATTGAGCAAGTAATGTTGATGATAGAAAAAGCACAACCAGTGGAGCTTTCTTTCTTGGAGGAAGGCTTCTATCTTGGAGTAGCAAAAAGAAGAGTTTCATATCTCAGTCTACTATTGAAGCTGAGTATGTTGCAGCTTATATGAAGTGTACCCAAGCTATCTGGATGAAACACATTTTGGAGGGACTCAAGATGAAGTTTTCTAAACTGGTAAATATCTTATGTGACAACACTAGTGCCATAAATATTTCAAAGAACCCGATGATGCATGCTAGGACCAAGCATATTGAATTGAAGTATCATTTATTGAGAGAAAAAGTGCATATTGGAGCATGTTTCTACCAAGGAGCAGCTTGTAGATATCTTTACTAAACCTCTACCTAAGACTTCTTTTGATTATCTTAGAGGTCAGCTAGGGGTTGTACTCCTACATGAGGTCAATTGAGCATGATGTAGAATTTTACAACATGATTGGTGTAGAGTGGAGTTATTCCACAATGGGAGCATCAAGTTGCAGGTTGATGATGCTGAACAATGAAGTTTGAAATTGCATGTTTTACTTTCACTTTGGCATTGTTGTCAAATGGGGAGAAGAACTATAAGACTATGAGGAGTATTGTATGATTGTGGTAAAATGTAAACCAAGATTTCTATACACATCATCACAATCAAGGGTATTGATATTTGTATTGCCATCAATGCCAAAGGGGGAGGTTGTTGGCATTTGCTTGAAGATTGCATTAATGATATGTTATGTTGTCATTGATGTCAATTAACCAGTTATGATTGATGTCAAGTTATGATGTTGTTATGTTTTTGTAATGATGTTGTAATAAAATTGACATGCAACCGGTAGGAAGAGCTAGAAAAAGGCAATGCAACCGGTAGGAGAGTTTGTATTGGAAACTGATATTACTTATGATATGGAGAGTTGAACTGGTAACTCTACCTGTAGAAGATGTCCAAACCCTAACCAATGGATTTGAAGTAGATTATGATCAAATGGTGAATGACAAAGATTATGACATGTATGCATGTTGAAAGAGGAATGTTTTAAATGATTCATGACGCATAGAGACAATGGTTTTTGTCTTGGGAATGAGAAAGTTCATTGCATGTAATGCAAACCACGTGATGAGTTATAGAGTTTGATGAAGCGGTGATCAAGGAGAGGTCAAGAATATTGAGTGATGTGCATTGATTTCTATGTTATTTCTATGTAATCCAATTGTCATACTTGAACCAATTTGTTTGTAATCTCTATGAGATGATTAGGGTTGTGATGTGTTACTGACCTATTGATTTGTTTATAAGGTCGATGAGTTGTTTTGTTTAAGTGTTGGAAAACTTGTAGTTGAGAATGAGAGAGTGGTTCCTGAACCTGATAATGTATCTACAACATGTGTAATGGAAAATAGGAGCATGAAAAGGATTTGAACAAGCAAGTGTAGTTCTATTCAAATAGATCAGCAAACCATTGTTGTTTTCTAACAATTACAATAGTTAAATCCCCTAACTGGGTAAGCTCTAACAAGCTTCATTATTCAAATCCTCTAACTAGGTGATCCATTAGCTTGGATTCTAAATCCTCTACTGAGGTTACTCCTAACAGGGTATTGCTTTTAATAGAGCATTATAATCAACCCCTTAATCGGGTGGTCCCTAATAGGATCTGTTCTTAACATAAATTTTTGTAAAGCTTTAATAGGCTAGGCTCCTAATAAGGCAAACTTCAGAAGAGTTTAGAATACTCATGGGTATTCATCCCCACCATGGTTTTTTTTACCATTTGGGTTTCCATTAATATTATGTGAAGTGGTGAATGCTTTTTTGGTTATGTTTATTGTTGAATTGCTTAACTGCTACATCCACTTTGATATGTTATGACAATCAATAACAAACTAAAATATGTTTTAGCTACTATTAGGAAAGTATTTAAATGGTTAAGATAACATGTTTTGTGAGTTTCAAGTTGTATTACTATTAATCTGTTATAATAGTCAACTGATTTATCTTATCAGTATTATTGCATTTGAAGTGTAGTGTTGAAACCAATCAGTTTAGTGTTTGTCTTGAGAGGTTGATTTTGAGTTTGGTGAAAGTGTATAACATTTTCTATTTACTGATTCATCCCCCCTCTTAGTAGTTGCCTAGATCCTTATTCTTTCATCATACCATCAGATTGTAGTTATGTAAGGTTCGAACCTCTCCAGTTTTATTAATATTATCAGAATATATATATATATATATATATATATATATATGTATGTATGTATGTATGTATGTATGTATATATGTATGTATGTATGTATTAATTAAATAAATTAAATAATTAACAAAAAATATATATTTGGATCATAAAAATAGAATGAAAAAAAAAGCACAATCAAAATAAATGATTCCTCAATATATTATTTTATTAAAGGTTTAACTACATGAACAATTATTTCGGCATGGTTATATTTTCAATATATCTCTCTCTTTGAAAATTAATGTATAAATAAATGGAGGTTTCAAAATTCATAGCTAGGGCAGAGGAGCTAGTACATGCTCACCCTAACTTCACGCTTCTCAAAATCATATGTGAACATTTAAAAAAAAATCAATTTTATGCAACAACTTACTTGTCAAGTCCCCTACTCAAAAACAAAATTTCAAGTCCATATGGTCAAATATGATGCCACATCAGCATGCATTTTTGTGAAGGTGTCCAAAAGGGTCCCAAATTGTCATAAGACCCATAGGTGTGCACTAAGTCATGTTTATTTGTGTGCTAATGTGGCATCACATCATTGGCTTTTTTTCTAATTTTAGAGGTACATTGTTAGGGATAAGCATTGACATGACATTTTTAGGGCACCACTATTGGTCTAAAAGTATCTATGTACTATAACATGTATTAGTAACCCTATCACCTACTAGTCCCTCTCCTCTGTTGGCATTTTGGTGCATATTGTATCACCATTGGATGATATGGTTGTCATTGTTGGCAACATCGTTTCCCAAGTCCTCACAGTCTATCGGCAATAAGTTGACTAGTTTATAGAGGTTAATAGGCTAAGTAGTGGGTAGACAGGCTAAGTAGTGAGTAGAATGGAACATAGAAGAGGTCAACTTACAAGCAGAGAGTAGACAGGCACATCGGTATACAAAAGGAAATCAAATAGGTAGATGTTGATCGGTACACCGGTAGAGTGTGTAACTGATAGACTAGTAATGTTCAGTTAGCATTTAGTCAAACTGATAGTCTTCTCCAGTCAACCGACAGACTTATCGGCATGATCGACTATCTTGACAAAGATTCTTGCAATGATTTTAGGAGAGTGATTTAAGGCATGGAAACAAAATTTTTAATAGGATGTTTTGGAGGGAAAGTTGGCAACAGATTGATAGGATGATAAATTCACATAATTCTTCTTGAATAAATTGGTGCTCATGCAAATAGTGATAATGTGAAAGTGAACACAGGGGGAGTATAATAGAGTGTAGAGCTGAGTGACAGAGAACTAATAGAGTGCACAGCTGAAGGTTAGAAGACCAACAAAGTGCAGAGTCGAAGGTTAGTCAACTGGCAAAGTGCAGAGTTGAATGTATAAGCAGGTAACCAGTGTTTTACATAGAAGATACAACCGGTGCAGATAGAGTTTTGTTGTTTAGTGTGATTTGATCAAGCTATTGGTAGCTACTCCAGTAGATCATCCTTCTATTGCTTTCTAACCATTGCAACTAAAATACCTTATTAGGGTGGACTTTAACAGGTCCCATTGTATAAATCCCTTAACAAGGTATCATCTTAATTGATGATTTTAAGACCTTTGACAAGGCTACCTTAAACAAGGTAAAGGCACTATCAGGCCTTAGACAAAATCCCTTAATCAAGTGGTACTTAACGGTATCCTTGTAATCTCCTAATAGGGATGGCTCCTCACCGGGCGTACTCCAGAAGAGTACAAATTTTGTGAGTTCCTACTCACACCATGGTTTTCTCCCATTTGGGTTTCCACGAGATAAATCATGGTGTCACTGTGTATATTTTCATGCATACTTATTCGATTGCAATGGTTATTTATATTGATGAATGTTAAGTTAGCATAAACTTGAGTTAAAAATTTTAATTGAGTAAAACCAGTAAAGTGTTGATTCACCCCTCCCCTCTTAGCACCGGTTGGGACTAACATCCTCTACACCATCCATACATTTTTGACAAATATGGTTGTATTTGAAAAATATGGTTGTCAACCATTTTGATTTGACTGACATTGAAGACTATGGTGATGGGCATCCTTGGTGATGGTGGATGGACATACCATGTTTTCCATTGGATAGTCGTGCAATAGTGGATGGGCATGTCATTCTGTCCACTGGATAACTGTTGCCTAATTTTACAACTTATTATTTACAGCTGTCAATCTCAATCTTTTTAAAATAATGTACACGTCATTTGTAGAACATTTAATATATTACATGAATTTTCTTTAGTTTATCTACTACAAAAAGATACTATGTTTTAGTAATCAATTCTACAACCTTAAGGTTGGGATCAATTTCCACTTTATATTTTATTTTTTCCATATTAGTTTTTCTATTTATATAGTGGTGAATTTTGTATATCTATTATACTTTTTATTTAATTTTATATATTTTTTAAAAATATTACAATATCATTGTATATTAATATAAAAATAAGAAGTCCATCTTGATTGTGAAATAATTTTAATAAAGAAAGGAAAGATTGTTAATGATTGCTTTGGATATTTAACAACTCTTCTTTCATTTTTTTTGAATTTGTTGATTTAAGTTTCTAAACATCGTTCTTTAAGAGTTATTTTAAAAAGACTAGAATTTTCAAAACCACATTAACAATTCTAATCATTTTAGAAAAAGAATAAAAAAATACATGATCATTATGAAAAACTATATAATTATTATGTTCAGAGGCTGATGCAAGAGCATCCCCGGTTCATAGAAATCTTGCATCAACCAAAATACTTTTCTCTCTATTTTTCTTTGCAGTTTCAACATTTCTTTCTCTGTGTCTCGATTTTGGCTCACCAGATCCTATGGAGTTGGATTCTACTTGAAGACTTGATCATCTTTCTTATTTCTAGACCGCATCGAATTTGGATAATTTTTCGGCAAGTTATCACTATTGGTTTCCATGACAGTTTCCTATTACTGGTTGATAGTTTCTTGTTACAGGTTGCTTAGACCTATTTTGGTGATCTACCGGAACCCCTTTTGAAGCTTTCAAAGCCTTGGGTGTTGATTCCGATGTTCCATGGCATGTGGCCAACCTTTTCATGAGATCTACACTTCATCCTTTAGGTTTTCTTGATGAATATCTTTGCAGAGGCCGACCTTGTTGATTTTACCCATTAGGTCTTATTCTTCAGGTTTTGATCCCTTTTTGGGTCGACCGGATCCTTTGGATCATAAATATAATTGTAATTGCACATTAGAATGGAATCAATAGAAAAATAAAGTAGCGAGACTATGCGTAGAAGATAGATCTTAAGATTAAAGGTCTTGGTTGTGACCTATTCTGTATGTTCTAGTAGGCCTGTGAGCCAGTTATGTTGTAACCCAGTTGTTACCAGTTGGTTGTAATCAATTTTCATGAAATAAAATAATCTGTTCTGCATTGCCTCCATCATATCTTTGTGTTTCTATGGTGTTTACTCTTGTTGACTGGTCCGGATTGATCTCCTTGAGGTCCCTCTTCACGGATGAGTACTTCAAGTGGTATCAGAGTGAGTTTCATTCTAGAGGTTGTGTGTCCTAAAATTTTTGTTGTGGGGTGGCAAACTATGGATCTGACTTGTAGCTGTAGAGGACCAACATGAACAATGGCACGAAGAGGAGCTAGGAATGGTGGAGCGCATGGGAATGTAGACCCTGTTGTGATGGAGATGTTGCAAGGTATAGCAACCCAGTTGGAAGCCGTGGAGACAGCCCAGAGAAGAGGTTGACAGATTGAAGATGTAAGTGAAGATGAAGGAGAAGAAGCCCCGACAGAACAAGTAAACCCACTGGTGGTTGATCTAGATGAGGAAAGGTTTTTGAGGGTTTTGAGTAGGGAAAATAATAAACCTCATTTTACCCCACCTAAATATGATGGGAAGTTGGATTCAGATGAATTGATGGATTGGATCTCGAAGATGGGGAAGTATTTTGATTTTGAAAAGACTGCAGAAGAAAGGAAGGTGAAATATGCCTGTACCCGGTTGAAAGGTCATGCATCTCTTTGGTGGGAACATTTTAAAGTTGATAGACAAAGAATAGGTAAAGAGAAGATTAAGACATGGGATTAGATGGTTGCTAAGTTGAAGTCAAATTTTATGCCAGTTGATTATCAAGTGAATCTAACCCAGAAGTTGCAAAATTTGAGATAAAAGGAATCTAGTGTGAAGGAATACACTAAAGCATTTTACAAGTTGAATATCAGATCTGGACATGTTGATGATGAAGTTGAACAAGTTGCAAGATATTTTAATGGATTGCGGATGTCTATATAAGATGAAATTAGTTTGATCAAATTAGAGAGTGTTGAGGAGGCTTACCAGTATGACTTAAAGGTAAAAGAGAAGTTAAACAAAAGACATGAGTAGAGGCAGAGAGGTAGAGGTGGAAAGTTTTCCAAGAGGAAGATTTCAAGGAGGAAGAGGATATACCAGAGGTAGAGGAACTTGTATAGATTAGAACAAGGATAAGTAAGAGAGAAAAGAAGGTAATTCATATCAGAAGGATGATAGAAATTTCTTCCAGAGGAGAGAACCAAGATGAGAGAACATTTAGAGGAACTTACTATAAGTGTGGAGGAGAAGGACATCGTGCTTTTGAGTGTAAGAAGATAGAGAATACTGAAAGAGCAGCAATGGTGGATGAAAACCCCACCAGATAAGACAATAAATTAGAATATAGAGAAATGTTGATGATGAGGAGAGCTTTGTGTCATATCGAAGGAGATGAAGAGCCCTTGTAGAGGAAGAATTTGTTCAAGACCAAATTTAAGGTATCTGGTAAGTGTTGTAAAGTTGTTATTGATAGTGGTAGTTCAGATAATCTTGTTTTAGAAGAGATGGTGAATAAGGTGAATTTGGAGAGATTGAAACACCCTAAACCTTATCAGATAGCATGGATTCATGATTAACATAAGTTGTTAGTAAGTGAGAAATGTTTGGTGAAATTGAAAATTGGGAATTATCATGATGAAGTCTTGTGTGATATTATGCCTATGGATATTTGTCATCTTTTGTTGGGTAGACCTTGGCAGTTTGATAGACAGGTAGTACATGATGGGAGGAAGAATACATACACTATTGTGGCCAATGGGATGAAGAAAACCTTGTTTCCTTTGGAGGAAACTTTGAAGAATGAAGTTTGTACAAATGCTAGAATTCATTTGGTAGATGGAAGGAGAATCCTGGATAGATTGAGACATGAGAATATGTGTTTTTCCTTAATTCCTAAGAAGACTGGGAAACCAAAATTGGAAGGAGAACAACCGGAAGAGAAAAAAGATTTGCTAATAGAATATGAAGAAATCATTTTAGATAATGTACCTGATGGATTGCCACCTATGAGAAGTATTAGTCATTGCATGGACTTGGTTCCTGGAGCTAGTTTTCCTAACAAAGTTGCACACTGGATGGCACCAACAGAGAATGAGGAGTTGAATAGACAAGTGTAGGAGTTGTTGAAGAAAGGTTTGATCAAGGAAACTCTAACCCCTTGTGCAGTACCAACAGTATTAGAACCTAAGAAGAATAGAGAGTGAAGAATGTGTACTAATTCTAGAGCAATAAAAAAGATCATAGTGAAATACCGATTTCCTTTGCCTAGGATGGATGACATAATGGACTGCTTGAGTGGAGCAAAATACTTTAAGAAGATAGATTTAAAGAATGGATATAATCAGATCATGATTAGAGAAGGAGATGAGTGGAAGACATAATTTAAGACAAATGAAGGACTATATGAATGGTTGGTGATGCCTTTTGGGTTGACTAATGCACCGAGTACTTTCATGAGGCTAATGAATGAGGTATTGAAAAAATTATTAGGTAAGTTTGTTATTGTGTATCTGGATGATATTCTGATTTTTTAGTAAGACACAAGAGGAGCATTTGTTGCATTTGAAACAAGTTTTGCAAAGGTTGAGAGAAGAGAAGTTGCTAATAAATATTAAGAAGTGTATTTTCATGAAGGATGAGTTTGTCTATTTGGGATTTGTGATATCTGAGGATGGTTTGAAGATGGACCCTAAGAAAGTAAAAGCAATTGTTGAGTGGCCTACACTGGAAAGCATTGGAGAGGTAAGATCATTTCAAGGATTGGCTAGTTTTTACTGGAAGTTCATCAGAAATTTCAGTTCAGTTTGTAACCCTATGACTGAGACCATGAGGGGAGATTGGAAGGAATTCAAGTGGACCACCAGAGAAAACAAAAATTTTGAGTTGTTAAAGCAAAAAGTGACTGAGAAGCTTGTGTTAGCTTTATCAAATTTCAATAAAGTATTTCAAGTGGATTGTGATGCAAGTGGAACAACAATAGGTACAATCTTGAGTCAGGAAGGGAGAGTAGTAGCTTATTTTAGTGAGAATTTGAATGATGCCTGAAGGAGATATTCAGTGTATGATCAAGAATTTTATGCCATAGTTCAAGCCTTGAAGAAATGGAGACATTACCTATTGCCTAAGGAGTTTGTGTTGTATACAGATCATCAAGCTTTGCAGTATTTGAACAGTTAGAGTAAGTTGAATCAAAGACATATGAGATGGGTAGAGTTTTTGTAGAGTTACACCTTTGTGTTGAAGCATAGAAGTGGAAAATCTAACAAAGTTGTTGATGCATTGAGTAGGAGAAGAAATTTGCTGACAAAGATGAGAGTGACAGTATTAGGATTTGAAGAATTGAAGACTTTGTATGATGATGACCCGGATTTTGAAAAAACTTGGAAAGTATGTAGAGAATCGGTTATGGTAGATAGAAGCAAGTGGTTGGATTACTTCATTCAGGATGGGATGTTATTCAGTGGAGTTCAATTGTGTATACCTAAGAGTTCTATGAGGGAGAATTTGATAAAGGAGAAACATAGTGGAGGATTAGAAGGAGTTTTTGGTATTGACAAAATAGTAGCATGGGTGAGTGAGCAATACTTTTGGCCCTAGATTCATAAGGATGTTAAGAAATATGTACAAAGTTGTAGAGTTTGTCAAGTTGCAAAGGGTAGTAATCAGAATGTAGGATTGTATAAACCTTTGATAGTACAGGTAAGACATTGGGAGGATATAAGCATGGATTTTGTACTTGGATTACCTAAAACACTGAGAGGGAATGATTCTATATTTGTGGTAGTGGATAGATTATCAAAGATGGATCATTTCATATCTTGTAAGAAGACATCAAATGCATTACATGTAGCAGACCTATTTTTCAAGGAAGTGGTGAGATTGCATGGATTACTTAAGAGCATAGTTTCAGACAGAGACACTAAGGTTGTTGGCTATTTTTGGAGAACACTTTGGAAGAAGATGAAGATAGATTTGAAGTTCAGTTCTACTTTTCATCCACAGACTAATGGACAAACATAAGTAGTTAACCAGAGTGGGGGAAATTTGTTGAGATGTTTAGTTAGAGATAAAACCGAAAGTTGGGATTTGAACTGTGCACAAGCAGAGCTTGCCTGCAACAATTCAGTAAATAGGAGTACCAAAAGAACACCTTTTGAGATTGTTACCAGAGTGCATTCTAAAGGTATATCAGAATTGAGAGATATTAGCAGTGAAGACTGGAGAAGTTTAGAAGCAAAAGATTTTGCAGATCACATGGTAGCCTTGCATATTCAGGTTAAGCAGCATTTGGAAGACATGAACAACAAGTATAAGGAGAAGGTAGATGAGAAGGGGAGATATAAGGAATTTGAAGTTGGTGATGAAATGAAGGTATATATGAGAAAAGAGTGATTCCTAGTTGGAACTTATAACAAATTGCAGATGGAAAAGTTTGGACCTTGCAGGATTTTGAGGAAGTTCAATTCTAGAAATGCATATGAAGTGGAGTTACCAGATAGTCTGAGTATTTCACCTATGTTTAACATTTCAAATCTTCATAAGTATCATGAACCAAAATTTAGTGAGGATAGTATTGCAGACTTGGAGAAACAGTTGCCCTAGAAGGAATCGGATCAGATTGAAGAAATTTTGGATAGTACAATTGGGCGTAGTACCCAGAGCAGTTAGGATAAGGAGTATCTTATGAAGTGGAAGGTTAGACCAGTTGAAGATTCATCTTGGATTTCTCAGGTAGAGGTAGACCACCTTGGTTTTCCTTTGACCCCAGTAAAGTGAGAGGTTCACTTTTTCAATAACCTCGAATGTCTGATGTGGGGGCATCCTCGGTTCATAGCAATCTTGCATCAACTAAAAACATTTTCTTTCTATTTTGCTTTGCATTTTTAGCATTTCTTTCTGTGTGTCCCAGTTTTGGGTCACCGAATCCTGTGGAGTTGGATTCTACTTGAAGACTTGATCATCTTTCTTATTTCCAGACCGCATCGCATTTGGATCATTTTTCAACAAGTTATCACTATCGGTTTCCTTGATAGTTTCCTGTTACTAGTTGACAATTTCTTGTTATCAGTTGCCTAGACCTATTTTGGTGATCTGTCAGAACCCCTTCTGAAGCTTGCAGAGCCTTGAGCATTGATTCTGATGTTCCTTGGCATGTGGCTGACCTTTTCCTGTGACCTACACTTCATCCTTTGGATTTTCTAGAGGAATCTCTTGGTAGAGGCCGACCTTGTTGATTTTACATGTTAGGTCTTGTTCTTCGAGTTTTGATCCCTTTTTGGACCAACCGGATCCTTTGGATTGTATATATAATTGTAATTATGTATTAGAATAGAATCAATGGAAGAATCAAGTAGTGAGACTATGCATACAAAATAGATTTTAAGATTAAAGGTCCTGGTTGTGACCTATTTTGTATGTTCTAGCAGGCCTGTGAGCCGATTATGCTGTAACCCGGTTGTTACCGGTTGGTTGTAATTAATTTTTAATGAAATAAAACAATCTAATCTACATTGCCTCCATCATATCTTTGTGTTTCTGTTGTGTTTACTCTTGTTGACCAGTCTAGATTGATCTCTTTGAGGTCCCTCCTCACTAGTGACTAATTCAGAGGCGTATTCAAATCACAATGGATGTAAAAGCCTTCGTCAATAAAAACAAAAATCATTTAATTTGAAGTGCATTTGACTATCAAAAAAATTTTGTTAATTAAAAAAAAAAAATTCCTTTATTATTATTAATTAAAAAAAGTAATTAATTTTTTGTATTATTATTAGATTTTATAATTTTTAAATACAATTTTGTTTTGTTTTCAAAGTAAAGGATGCCATTTCTTTATTATTATCAGATTTAATATTTTTAAATGCAAAAAAAATAAAATTTCTTATATTATTATTAGATTATATAATTTTTAAATGCAAAGTTTCTTTGTTTTCAAAGAAAAGAAAATGCATTTCCTTTATTATTAGCAAATTTAATACGTTTTAAATGCGAAGTGAATTTTTTTTTTTTTGAAATCCTTTATTTAAACATGGTTATAGTGTGAATTTGTATAGTGTCATAAAATTTTGGTGAATGCAAAAGTAGATAAAAACTATTACTTTTGTTGCATTTTCTTTGTAGTTCTTCTATGATGTAAAAACTTTTGTCAATAAAAATAAAAGTTATTTAATTTTAAGTGCATTTGACCATCAATAAAATTTGTCAATTTAAAAAAAAAGTATTTAATTTTCTTTATTATTATTAATTAAACAATTAATTGATTTTATTTATTATTATTAGATTTTATAATTTTTAAATGCAATTTTTTTTTCTTTTCAAAGAAAATAATGCATTTTCTTTATTGTTATTAGATTTAATAAATTGAAATGCAAAAAAAACATTTAATTTCTTATATTGTTATTAGATTATATAATTTTTAAATGCAAAGTTTTTTTATTTTCAAAGAAAAGAAAATACATTTCCTTTATTATTATTATCAAATTTTATAAGTTTTAGGGGTTGACCCCATGGTGCAACGAAAGTTGCAACTTTGTGCTTCCACAGAGGTTTATGGTTCAAATCCCTGGACCAGTTTGACTGTTGATAGCTTGCTACTCGGTTGTTTGTGTTGTTTGGTGTTTGGATGCCATGCTAGAGGTGTCAATACCTCCCTTCCCACATTGCATATGTTGGTGATGTTGGACGCCCCCTGCTGCTGGTGTTGCTGACCTGTTGAGGCAGAGGTAAGGAAACATAGTAGATAAAGTGGCAGAAGGACGAGAATGGTGGCAACGACAGGTTGATCTGTGGAAAGGTAAGGAGGTGTGCATGGAGGATGCTATGGAGAGCAGTCGATGGAAGGAGGCAGAAAGCATGGAGACATAAGAAGCATGGAGAGTTAAGGTGAGAATGGAGAGATAATGAGAGAAGAATGGAGAGATAAGTTGAGAGTGGAGCAATAAGGAGAGTAGAGTGATAACGAGAGATGATTGTAAGATTAAGTTGGGAGCTGCTAATACCTCATCATAATGTACTCAGGTATGGGGTTCCCCTTTGTGGCCCCATTGGTTCAAGATCCAATCAAAAGTAGTCACTGATCAAAAAAATAAAAAATTTGAAGTTTTAAATTTGAAGTTTTTTAATTTCAAAGCAAAAAAAAAAAAAAAAAAAGAATCTTATATTATTATTAGATTTTTAAAATTTTAAATGTAAAGTTTTTTGTTTTGAAAGAAAAAATTCTATCCAAGTCAATGCTTTTTTTTTTTCCAAAATGGAAATCCTCTATTTAAACATGGTTGTAGAATTTTGGTGAATGAAAATGCAGATACAAACTATTACTTTTGTTGCATTTTCTTTATAGTTCTTCTCAAAATTTTACCAGTACTTTGTATCTAAATTTGTGATATACAATTTTCTAATGGTCATAGATTTTAGTGTGTAGTTTAAAGAGAGAAAATGTTTAAATAAACATTGATGGTAGTGCTTGACCTCTTGAGTTTTCAGTGCAACAATCATCCATGTACACATAATAATCGTTGTGTTTTTGTACTTTATTTTGTGACTATTTGAGATGGATACCATTTTCAAATTTTACATGGAATAGCCTACTTCAATAAAGAATATTTAGTATTTCAGTTTTTCTTATAACAAAATTTTTCAGTTTAGATGTACAAAATTTAAGAATGTATTGCCAATGTCATCTTTCACCCTCAATGGTCTAGCTTGAATTATAGTTCAAGTTTTATAATTTAAGTTTTAGAAATGTCATGATTTTTATTGAAGTCGTATTTTTATTTGTATATTGGTAATGTCTTAAAATTGGTTGTACAATGGATTGAAGATAAACTTGCATAATGAAATTTCATATTTTAAACAATATTTAAAAAAATAACAATTAGAAAATTTCAAAAAGTTAACAAGGTTTCAAATATTGTTTTTCCCTATTATATTCTAGAGATTTTCTTAAATTTAACATTATTGTCTTGTCATTATTTTTAAAAAATCATATAATTTGGGAATAGCTTTTAATTTTATAGTGGGTATGTTAGGAATAATGATGATACAACACGATATTTTCCTTTGCATGTAGGTTTATACATTCACAATAACGGGTAAAATTATGAATTAAAATAATATTCAATCTACAAATAAATTTGTGATATATTACCTAGATAAATATATAGATTCAAAGTATATGTTATAATTTTTTAAAGAAAATTATAAATTTCATTCTTGATAGCATACATATTTATTTTGTTAGTTTGATCAATGAATATCTCAAAATAAAATCAACCTCTAGTAGAGGATTATTATTATCAACGTGAACCTTAGATATGATATTGTACAAGGAAGCTACTGATAATAATCCCCAGTTGCACACATATTAATAACTATCATTTTAAAAAAGAATTCAAATGCTAAATATAAAACCTCATTTAATATCTCTTATATCTAACAATTTGGTTTGAAGAAAGGAATATTGCATTGAAGCAGTTGGTTACTTACGTTTGCATTTGCCCCGAACCAAGGAAAACTATGTGGAGGATCAAACAAAGAATCCCATTTCAAGAGACCTAAATGTCGAGAGTATGTAATATTTTAGGTGGTGTCACAAGTAGCTGAATACAATCATATACAACTAATGTTATAGAAATCTTGTCAAAGAACCACTTTGGAGTTGACTGACCCAAACTACTTGCATCAATGATTGACATGTTTGTGCTTCTATTTGCATTGGGGGAAGTTGGATGTGAAAAATCATCCACAAGCACCACATGATTCCAAACAAATTGGTTGAGCGGTTCTTTATCATATAAAATATTTATGAATAGTTTTGTAATTGCTTTCATATGAACAAATTACTTTGGTCCCCATGTCTCACTGGCTTCTTCATGTATCTATCTACCATAGACATTGCAAAGACTTTTTTCAAAATAAATTTCCTTTCTTTAGATCCAATGATCTACCTTCTTCACCTCATGAATTTTTAACTTTGTCTAAAAGAACCCCCCTTACATTATGTTTCGATGGATTTCCATACCCAAGTCTAAAACTCCCATTTTGGGAGAGGTGAGAATGATTCTATCAAAGGCTATGAAATTTGGCTTGACACCTACCAATTTCATTTTCTTGAATGTTTCTATCCTTTTCGATAAATCTATTTCATTGCCTTAGAAAATTAATTAATTTATATTGTGTTGTGTCTAGGTGAAACAATGCCAATATATTATAGCCTTTCTACACTTAGCTTCTTTTTCTTTGGCTAACATTCCAGCCTATCTCCCACTTGCTCTTTTAGATCTTGAGGAGGTGAAGGGTGTGAGTTTCTTTAACAATTCATTATGATATTCATTAGATCCTTCTTTATGTTCTTAGAATCCCTCTTTCCTCACTTACTTATTGTCTTAGATACATTCTTCATTGTCCTCCTTTTTATGCTCTACCACACAATTGTTATAATGCTTTTCTATTCTCATTCTTTTTTAATTTTTCATCCTCTTACCTAATATTATGTGAAATACCATACAATTTTCATCCTTTTATTTGCATCAATGCCCTATAATTTTTTTTTTTATATAATAAGGTTCTTAGATTAGTAGTTGCAAATTCTTTATCTAAGGCTATTCAAGAATAATATTTATAGACTCTAAGCAATACATTGGCCATAACATAGAAATTTGAAAGAAAATAATACCCATCCTATTACATTAATGTAGGTTAGTTTTATAGTAAATAATAAATTATTTATTTTGGGAGTTAATCTTGTAAGGGAGTTTTGACAGTCATTTGGGCAAAAAATGACTTTATATAGCCAATGCAATCAATGTAAGATTGATCTGATTGTATCTAGATTCAATCAATATAAATATCAAATCTTTTAATCCTCTCTCATTCGATATTAGAGCATATTTGAGTTCTATGCATATGAAGTGATGAGATAAGATAGAGTAATCTATTGAGGGAGTTGGAGTTTGTTAAGGAATGAAAAATCACTAGCTAAAATGATAGGCAGATAGAGGAAGACTAGGTTCATTAGTGGACATATAGAAACATGTATGACTTTTTTTTTTTTTTTTTCACTGTGTAGGTTAATTTTTTGATAGCATATTGGTCTTGTAAACATGGCATTAAATATAATAGAAGCTATCTTTAGTGCATAGTAGCATCTAAATTGATAGTGTATTCTTGTCACTAGTCTTGGTAAATTAATTGCAATTTGATTTTGTTTGCTTTCCTTTTGGAGTTCTGACCAAATTTAAATTGACTATCTCCTCTCCCTTGTTGTGATAGTCTCTCCTATACTCAAAATCCATGACTATTTTAATCTCTATTAGCCCATCACTAGCTTAAATTTTATTTCTTTGTATATGATAAAAATGCAATTTTAGTTTTCAACTTGCTTTTCTAGACTTCTTTGGATTTTTCTTTCATTAGTTTTGGATGCCTTGACCAAACTAAAATCGACCTTCTCTTCTTCCTTGTTATGAGAGTCTCTTGAACTCAAAAGCCACGTTTGTTGTACTCTTTATTTTCTCATCAAGACATCAAATTTAATTCTTCAAATATCATAAGCATGAACTTTTTAGGTGTAAACCCACTTTTGTTATTTGTAGAACTCTATACATCAGGTATCTTAGTTTAAGAATTTTATCATGTAATTATTTGACTAAGAAAAGTTATTCTACTTCTCCCCAAGTGAAAACATGGGTCTCTCATAAGCTATTCCTTCAAAAGATGGTTTTACTATCCAAGATTTAGGTGAGAAAGTACACCTCACAAGGTTATGCAAATGAATATATTAAAATACAACTTTTGCAAAAAGGCAACCACAACTACATTTACCACTAGATTTTGGCCATGACTACTAAGAAATGAAATCAAAATCCTTCTAACCACCAATGTAAAATAGATTTTAAAAACAATATGATTGCATATACATCCCTCAGAACTATGAATGCTCTTAACATCATGTAAAACCCTAGCTGGATTAAAAAATTAAAACTCAAAGTCAAATTCAGAAGGAAATTGTTAAATGACATTAGAACCCAGAATTACACAAACAAAAATGGTAAAATAATATTTACAATTTTGGAGGGGGCTTTCACAACACTGAGGAGTTCATAATTTCTATGACTAATTTCATTTTTTTCATAATTATTACTTCAATGGTCTCAGCCACCAATTAACGACATGAAGGTTAAGACATATTTTCCTCATTCTGATGCTTTTAATCTTTTTGAGATGATTTTGGTTAAAAGTTATTCTATATCACTCAACATATGAAGGTATAAGGTAGGGTCACTTTTTAGATTATAGTCTGGCCAACATACCTACTAGACATAAAATATTTCCCTTCTTAACACAAGGATAGTTTTTCACATTACCTTTATACATATTATTCAAATTTATACACCTTGAGTTTCAACATCATGACCAACCAAATTTTGTCAGTGCCACATTTTGTTTTATAATTTATTTCAAGGGAGGATATTCAAAATCTTTTTTAATATTTATTAACATGTTCTCAATTTACATTTTTACTAGTCAATTGCTCTATACCATGAGCTTCAAGATCTTTACCTTGCTAGATGTATGTGAAAGGTAACTTTTAGATCAAAAATGACCATAAAAAAACAGAACCAATCTGATCAACTCAGTATGAAGTTTATGAGATTCCTCAAGGAATAATAAAAGATTAGTTATCACATAGGCCCACTTGAAGAATAAAAACTAATGATGAATTTGAAAAAGTATACTTTCATGAAGACAAAATTGATTTACTAGGGATTTGTAGTCTCAAAGGAATGGTTGAAAATGGACCCTAAAAAGGTTGTGGATATTATTGATTGGCCATCAACAAGGAATACTTTTGAGGGTAGTACTTTTTATGGGTTTGTGCACTTCTATGTGAAGTTCATAAGGAATTTCAATGGGATATTTTCTCCCATTACTAAGACAATGAAGGGGAATAAGAAAAGAATTTAAATGGACAGTTATAATGGAAAATAATTTTCAGTTGTCAAAGAGTAAAGTGACAGAGCAACTAGTGTTGGTGTTACCAAACTTTGGAACAATTTTTTAGGTCAATTGGGATGCAAGTGGAATAGTTATAGGAGGATTTCTCAATCAAGAAGGAATACTAGTAGCATACTTCAATGAGAAATTGAATGAAGCTAAGAGGAAATACTTAGTGTATGATAGAGAATTTTATGTGATCATGCAAGCACTCAAGAAGTGCACACATTATTTGTTGCCATAACAATTTGTGTTGTATATGGATCATCATGCCTTGTAGTTCATTAGCATCAAAGGTAAGTTGAATCAAAGGCACATGAAATGGATTGAGTTTTTGCAAATTCATTTTTTCATTTTGAAATATAGGAGTGGTAAATCCAATAGAGTTTATAGTGCACTAAGTAGAATGAGTTTATTGTTGACTGAGTTGAAGGTGAGTTTTGTTGGATTTGATACTTTGGGTGAGTTGTATGAACAAGATTTAGATTTTAAGGAAGCATGGAAGGCATGTAAGAATCCAATGGGAGTCAATCAAACTACACAGCTAGAGTATTTTATTCAAGAGAACTTGTTCAAAGGTAAAAGGTTATGCATACCTTGAGGCTCCATGAGGGAGTATTTGATAAGAGAAAAACATAGTGGTGGGTTGGGTTGATATTTTGGAGTTTATAAGACAATAGCCCTACTAAATGAGAGTTATTCTTGGGAAAAGATGAGTGTTGATGTCAAGAAGATGGTACAAGAATATAGAATATGTCATCAAGAAAAGGGAATGAAGTATAATATAGGATTTGTATCAACTACTGTCGATACTAGAGAGACCATGGGAACAAAGTAGCATGCATTTTATTTTACGGATTCCTTGACCCTAGAGAGATAATGATTTAGTTTTTGTTTTTGTTGATAGATTTTCCAAAATGGATCATTTTGTTTCATGTCAAAAGACTAGTGATGCTTCCCACATAGCAAATTTGTTTTTCAAAGAAGTAGTTCAATTACATGGCTTGCCCAAAAGTATTATTTTTGATCGTGATACAATGTTTGCTGGCCATTTTTTTGATTCATTGTGGAAGAAATTGGGTACATAGTTGGGTTTTAGTTCAATACCCACCACCAAAGGCCACCCCCAGGGGTCTTTGAGGGGTGCAAGGGCAGAGGTTCTCCCAGCTTCAAGAGCTTTGTGGTTAGCAGGATCAAAGACTCCCCCTCTATCCTCCTAAGCTATCCCTTTTAATCAGAGGGGTTTTGGTAACTGGCTATTAAACCATCCACAAACTAAGGGTCAAATTGAAGTTGTCATAGGAGTTTGGGTAATTTGTTGAGATGTTTGATTAGTGATAGACCAGATTAGTGGGACTTGATGTTTCCAGATGCATAGTTTTCCTATAACAATTTAGTCACTAGGAGTATGAGAAAAAGTGCATTCAAAATTGTGCATGGTTACTTCCCAAGGGGTATGGATGAAGTCAAGGATAACACAGATTTAGTGAGATCAAGTGTTGTGGCTAAGGAATTTCCAAAGTACATCAAATATTTCCATAAAGAAGTGAAGGAAAAGTTAAAGAAGATTACTACCAAGTACAAGGATTATGTTTATTTAAATAAAAGGGAATAGAGTTTCAAGTCAATGAACTAGTATAGGTTCACCTTAGAAAGGAGATGTTTCCATAGGGAACCTATAATAACTTCAAATGGAGGAAAATAGGTCCTCATAGGATCTTGCTGAATTTTTTAGCCAATTCTTATTAAGTTGACCTTCCAAGGAACATATATATCTCACCTGTCTTCAATATGAGCAATCTATATTAGCATTATGAGGGAGAGACTAGTGCCCAAATGCATTTTCCTATAGATAAATCTGATGGAATGGCATGATTAAATCAGCTACTTAAGAAACAATTTGAAGAGGTAGATGAAATCATTGATTCTAGGCTTGTTAAGAACATACATAGAAAGGAGTACCTAGAATATCTAGTTTGGTGGAAAGGGAAATAGTTGAAGAGGCATCAGGGTTGAAGGTGATAGGGTTAGGTTAGTTTGGAATTTTGATTCCATATTGGCCTAAACGTTCATGAGTTCCCATCCATGGAACGTTCCTCCTACTTGAGGTGTTTGATGTAGGAGTATCTTAGGCATGAGAGAAATCCACATCATTGTACATATTTTTCATTTTTGTTGAAGGCATTTTTTTCTTTGGAATTGTTTGCATTTTCAGTAGAAAGAGAGATTGTTGATATTCATTAAGGATATTGAGAAGGTTGTTGGAGATTATTGATATAACTGAAAAAAGGATGATAACTATCTTTATAACATTATTTTGTCATTGATGTCAAGGAATTGATTTTCTGATTTAGTATGATGTTGCCATATCTTAAGAAGAATGTTTTGATGAGTATTAAGTGGTCGGTAAGTGACACAAAAAGAATGTGATCAATAAGGGGATAAATAAGTTATTCAATGGGCAACTATTACCGAGTTAGACAATGATGAGATCATGATGTTTAGATTGTTTTGATATCCTACATATGTTGTTGATTGTAAGGTTAATACTATACTATGTCACCGAGCAAAGAACCTAGTCGGTAAACCCCAAGGAAACTAGTCGGTAAACCCTAAGGTTATCAATATCAGTTAATGAAGGCGGAATGTCTACCGAGTAAAGTTTAGTATTTACCAAGTTGCAACTGAGTTATGACAAAGCACATTGGATGAATAAAAGCATTATTTAATGAAGGACAATGGTTAGTTGGAGATGTATAAATGATTGGTATGTTGCACATGAAGTTTGTTAAGGATCTATGGCAATGAAAAATTGGCAAGAAGATCTACAAGGAAGATTGAACTGCAATAACCTTGCACAAGTTCCAAGAAAGGACTGCAAGTCCCTAGGCAAGGTAAAACATTTTCAGATTGAAGGATGCAATGAACCTAGTCAAAATTGAATATCTGATGGCTAAGATTGATCATGGGAAATGTGATCAAGGAGATTAAGTAGTTAGAATTGTTTATAAATAAGAAATCATTGATGAACAATGAATGTGGGCAAGTGTAAGCACATGGATGCTACATAGTGATTACCGAGCACAAAAGCTTGAAGACCTGTTTGAATAACAAAGTAAGGAGCCCAGTAGAAGACTAGATAAGTCTTATGACTAGATTGTTTTGAGCAAATAAGAATCTGCTTTAGCATTTTAGATGTGAAGTTGCAGATATATTTTATTACTGTTATTTTGTAAGTGACAGAAAATCTCTTAACCGAGTGGACTTAACAGTCTTATTTGTAAACCCTCTAGCAAGGTAACATTCTAAATGAGTGTTTGAAATCCTTTAACAAGGTCACTGCTAACAAAGTGAAGATCCTAACAGATCTAAGGGAAATCCCTTAACCGAGTCACATCTAGCAATGTGTTTGTAATCTTTAACAGGATTTTCTTTTAACCGAGCATACTCTAGAAGAGTATATTTCTTAGTGGGTCCAAAATCCCATAATAGTTTTTCCCTATTTGGGTTTCCACGTTAAATCTGGTTTTATATGTGTTATGATGATTATTTGTTTATGAGTTTGCATGTTTAGTATTTTTTGGTTATATTGCTGAAGTATATGTTACCGAGGTTGAATCTGTTGATTTTATGAAAGATTAAGTTTGTATGATTCACCCCCCCCCTCTCATCTTGTTAGCTATTGGCATCAGTACTTTACATTTAGTATCAGAACTTAACAATTGGTATCAAAGCTTTGGACTCTAGAAGAAAAGTTTAAAGGTACTTGAGGCAAAGATCCGAAGATGTATAAAAGGGATGCACCAAAGCTGAACAAGTCAAGTTTCTCCACATGGTAGAAAAGGATGAAGCTACATTTATCAGGAATTGGAGAATATGCAACATATTATCTGGAGAATGATTACATTGCACTGAGTACCAATCTGATGACCTTGGAAGAGATAAAGGCAAAGCAAGAACATATTCAAGCTATGATTGAAATAACATTAGCATTGACCGACTCAAAGTTTAATGATCTAGAAGGCTGTAATGATGCAAAAGAAATGTGGACTAAGCTCATATCTATATATGGTGGTGATGAACATGTTCAAAGAGAAAAAGTAGATAGTCTAAGAGGGCAACTTGAATCCATGAGAATGAATGAAGGTGAGAACATAACCCAATACAGTACAAGATTAAAGGAGATTGCCAATCAAATTAAAGGAGTAGGAGGAACTATTGAAGAAAAGGATGTAATAAGTAAGTTGTTGAGAACCCTTCTACCAGCTTATGCTATTCGAGTCTCTGCAATCAATGAATTGAGGTTTGTACCTAACATGCTAGTTTCTTTCGATGCTACTATTGGTAAGCTACATGCATTTGAGTTAAGTAATTTTGATAATAGTGGGTCTTCGGTAAATAAAGTAGAATCTGCATTTAGTTCTTTTCATCTTGGTGAATCTTATGATTACAATGATAGAATGAGTAAGTACTCTAAAGGGGATCATAGTGGAGCAAGTGAAAGATTTCACAAGAACATGGAAAAAGTGCACAAACTGTATGAAGAAATCAAGAAGCAAGAAGAGTTTGAAGCATTATTAGCCAGAAGGCTACCAAGAGGCAAAGGTAAGTATAAAGGAAAGCTACCTTTAAAATGTTTCAATTGTGATAAAATGGGACATGGCTTCCAACTGTCCTGATAGAGAATCTAGTGAAAAGAGAGAATACCGAGAAGATAGATAGAAAGACATTCACTACAGAGGACACCAAGACTTCAGAAGGAGAGATAGAAAGACATGCTTAATAGCTGATGAGGAATCCAATGATGACAAATTTGATGAAACTGATACTGATAAAGTTGTTTATGTGGCTATTAAAGATGGATTTGATGAAGAAAGGTATGAAGAGAAATCCCTAGTATCTCACATAAATAATAATGATTCTTGGATCATAGATAGTGGATGCTCACATCACATGACAAGTGATAAACACAAGTTTGTTAAATTAGAGGACTATGATGGAGGCTATGTAAGATTTGGTAATGATGCACCATGTCTAGTGAAAGGTAAAGGATCTATAACACTTCTTGACAATGCTAAATGTGATGATGTATACTAGGTTGAAGGTTTGAAATACAATTTGTTGAGTGTAGTATAGTTAAACAATACAGGATACCAAATAGAATTTCAGAAAGGAATTGTCAAAGTTCATGACAAGCATGGAAAGTTAGCTGTTGTCGGGATACAAAAAAAAGGTAATACATTTCATCTTGACTCAACTCGGAACAAGTGTCTTTATACAAAGATAGATGATACCTGGTTATGGCATAAAATGTGTTGTCATGTAAATTTTGATAATCTGATCAAAATATGTAAGAAGCACTGAGTAAGAGGTCTACCAAGTCTAGAAAAACCTAAGAATGCTATGTGTCGAGGATGCCAGATGGGTAAGATGACAAGATCAAGCTTTACAAGTAAGTCCTACACTTCTAAAGGAATTTTAGATCTAGTACACACTGATCTGTGTGGCCATATGAAAGTTCAAAGTTATTATGGTGATAAATATTTCATATTATTTGTGGATGATTACTCAAGGATGATATCAGTTATGTTTTTAAAAGAAAAATCAGAAGCTTTTCAAATGTTCAAATCGTACAAGACAAGAGTTTAAAATGAAACAGGGAGACAACTAAAATGTCTTATATCTGATAGAGGAGGAGAGTTCACTTCTGATGAATTTAACTTATTCTGCAATGATCATGGTATAAAAAGGCAAGTGTCTACACCAAGAACACCTCAGCAAAATGGGATAGTCGAGAGAAGAAATAGATCATTTGTAGATTGTGCCAGAACCTTGATGATAGAAAAGAGGGTACCTCAAACATTTTGGAGAGAAGCAATCAACACTGCAGTTTACACCCTGAATCAAGTTCAACTGATGAAAGGAACTATGAAGACACCATATGAGATTTGGTATGACAAGAAACCTAATGCAAGTTATTTTAAAATCTTTGGAAGTAGATGCTATGTTCACAAAGATGATAGAAATGGAAAGGTTGATCAGAAAGGTGAGGAAGGAACGTTTCTAGGTTATTCTTCTAGAAGTAAAGCATTTAAATGTCTTCTCAAATCATTTAACAAAATAGTAGAAAGTGCAAATGTGAAAATTGATGAATTTGCAAAAAGAAATGATGAAGGAAATTCCAAAGAACCAGAAGATTATGAAGAATTTGTTTATGTTCAACTGAGAAGTCCTACAGAGAAAGTTGCTGAAAAAAATGAAGAGAATGTCTAGTTACCGAGTGATGAAGAACATCATACAGAACCTATCAAGCCTATATTAGCCAAATATGTTAGAAGACATCATGTATCAAGTTAGATTATAGGAGATAAGGATGATCCAGTAATGACAAGGAACAAACTGAGATAGAACACATGTCTGATATCTGAATTTGAATCGAGAATAGTAAAAGAGGCATTTAACAGTGAAGATTGGGTAAATGCTATGATAGAAGAGATTGATCAAATCAAGAAGAATGACACATGGACACTGATTCCAAGACCTAAGAACAAAAATGTAATCGGTACAAAGTGGATTTTCAGAAACAAGCTAAATGAAAAAGGTAAGGTCATTCGAAACAAAGCAAGACTACTTTGCAAAGGTTATGCTCAAGAAGAAGGAATAGATTATGGTGAAACCTTTGCACCTGTGGCTAGACTTGAGGGAGTAAGAACATTGTTGGCATATACTGCTTTCAAAAATTTCATGGTACATCAAGTGGATGTTAAATCTGAATTTTTGAATGGTATACTAGAAGAAGAAGTTTACATTGAACAACTTGAAGGATTTGTTGAAGACAAGAGTAAAGATCAGGTATGTAATTGTATATGGTGAAAATGGATAACAATAATAACAATATTGAAAGGCTAAATGAATTCAACCACCAAACCCTAGCCTAACAACAACAAAGATCCACCATAACATATGAAGATTATCTAAGACAATGCAAATCAAATGAAATCACAAAGATTATACCATCACATGTCCAATAGGGTTTTGATCTCCATTGATCTTGCTTGATATATTTCCTCTTAGATTTTATGTGCACAAGAGCTCAACAAAGAATGGAATGTGGTTGCAAGTAGGATCGTAGTGTATTCAAGTCCTTATGATTAGCGATTAGGGTTTGATAATGAAGAAAACATCTCCTTAATAGAAGACACAATATGAAATGGAGGGATAAGATTGAGAGGTGTAAAAAGGAGGTTGGCTAGGATTAGAGGGTAGGTAGAAGAAATAATAAAATAATGAAAGAGGTAGGTAGTGTAGGAATTAAGAGATGAATGACATGTGTCATGGGTAGAAAAGGTTAATGAATTAATTAAATAAATAAAGATTTATTTAATTAATAGAAGAAATGGGATAATTAAATAAATAAGATATTTATTTAATTTAGGAAAAAAATAATTTAAATAAATAAATGTATTTATTCAAATGAGAAATAAGGCTAGAAGAGGATAAATGAATTAATTAAATAAATAAAGATTTATTTAATTAATAGAAGAATTAGGCTTAGATAATTAAATAAATAAAATATTTATTTAATTAGACATGACAATTTTGGGTGTCTACATTTTGCCCCTCTTTGAGACAATGCGGCTTGTCACGTTGTTTCAAAGAAGATAAGATGAACTGATACAGAGTTGCCCCAAGATGGGAATGATATGCCCCCTCGAGAGATTGGATGAAAAATGTCTGAAAAGATTGCAGACAATCTCTGGATAAGAAAGAAAGGCTAGAATGGACTAACTAGATAGAGTGACAAAGTCACGGGATAATGAAGACTAACACAGGAGACTAGGGCTAGGGTAGTCTATAAGATAGACCACGGGCAGAATACATCCTCATTGTCATCCACACATCCACGAGAGCAGAGTGCAGAGTGAAAATAGAGCAGTAGCAGTCAGCAGTGATGGCTTTCATTCACAGATTCGACCATGTTCGCTGATTCCAGAGGCCAGCAGAGGCAGGAGAGCCGATAAGTACCACCAAACCTCCTCATACTTTGATGCATTTATTTTTGTCATTAATGCATGCTAGGTAGAGCAATAAATGCGCATTAGGTCAGGGGTCAAAATTGTCAAAAAATGCTTAAGCACGTCTACGTTGGTACCAGACACGTCTGAGTTTGTGCCAATCACGTCTGTGTTTGGAGATGCATCTGCATTGAATGCGGCCGCGTCTGTGTAGTGTAGGGGCATCTGTGCCAAGAAGGCACGTCTGTGTCACCCAGGCATGTCTATGCAGAACATAGGCATGTCTGTATTTTTTAGGGGCATCTATGCAGAGCATAGGCACATTTGTGTCATTCAGGTGCGTCTATGTTTACAAAAATGCGAATTTTCATCTTCTAGGTCAAATCGGTAGTTCTGTGATGAACATACGCTATCGATTGGATAAGTTGCTAAGAGGATACACTCAAGTAGGTCCTCTAGGGAAGACTAAGATAGATCAAGACACTTTGTGATGAATAGTGAGTACCAAGATAGAGTACTTTGTGATGAACAGGGAGTACTAGAGTGTGAGCAGCACTTTGTGATGAATAGGGAGTACAAATGTGAGGAGCACTTTGTGATGAATAGGGAGTGCAAAACACGTAGTACTTTGTGATGAAAAGGGAGTACCACTAGGATAGAAGCAACACTTTGTGATGAACAGTGAGTGTCACTGGGATAGATAGCCATATGCATTTAGATAAAAAGTAGCATTTTGTGATAAACAGTGAATGCCACTATGACTGACACGATTGATTTGCTTGACTGCAGGAGTATTTGCCGATGCTAGAATCATGGGAGAGATTCCCATCGACATAGAGATTGCGACCTGAGTTGACACTTGGGGACCAAGTAGCGATTGAGGTGATGGGATTGAGACATGTTCTATATGTGCCTGAGTTTCGAGTGAACATGGGATTGCTGACTGCTTTAGCCGAGAGATGGCATTCAGAGACATGTACCTTTGATTTACCGTTGGGGGAGATGACAGTCACCCTGGAGGATGTATACAGGATACTAAGGATACCGATCGACGGGGACCTGATTCTATATGATTGAGATGGAGACAGGGAGGCCCTGAGATGAGTGTTCTAGGATCCTGGATTGGAGATGAGGGCTAGGCATGTGGCTTGGGATACAATGATTGCGACAGGATTGGCACTACCAGCAGTGATAGGAGGAGCGATCAGTGGGTTCCTGTGTCCAGATAGGGTGACACAAGGGTTGGCTGTGGGCTGGGGAGGAGCACTAGAGACACTGGTGACATAGCACACCAGATATGCTTGGGGACCATGTGTGCTGGCACACTTGTACTATGAGCTGCATCTGTTTGTATACCACGGATCAATGGGATTGGGCTGTGGGGTGACATTGTTGCAGGTGTGGGCTTATGAGCATCTACCTACCAGTGATGAGGCTGATACATTTTAGAGGCAGAGGGCACGGGCGTAGTTTTGTGCACTTGTATGATATGATCACATTGCAGCCATGGATTGGCAGGTTAGAGCACTAGTGACGAGTGATAGATGACATTGATGTGGTCATTTGGAGGCCATATCTAGGATGCGAGGAGTGGGAGGACGATGCAATTGAGATTCCTTACACCTTCTAGAGTAGGTATTTGATTGGGTGGACACCCTATGTACTAGAGAGACAACTTGTGGACAGGGTTTGCAAGTAGTTTGGCAGGATCCAGAGGATGCCACGGGGCTTAGGCATGTATGCACGGACTGTCAGAGATCAGGCACAGTTTGGGCCCCTATTGTCATATGATCAAGCAGTTACATAGCTGGTAGAAATGATGCCCCTACCTTGGTACATGTGGCCATAGATTGAGGATGCCGACATGGATGCTGAGTATACAGCATACTGGGCAGAGCATCCATTCCCACGCCTGACAGATCTAGGAGAGTTATTTGAGGGAGATGGTGGTGGGGATGATGATGATGATGATGATGGAGCTGATGGGGGCAGAGGCTGATGGAGGAGGAGGGGAGCAGTTGGAGAGAGGAGGGTTGCACCTCAGAGGGAGGGTGGTGAGGAGAGACAGGCTCGGGTGGTGAGGGGTCGCGGTGGATTGCCACTACAGGTGCCAGCAGCATAGGGTCCCAGATAGGTACAGGTACAGGGATGGGTACAGATACAGGGATAGGTACCAGTACAGGTACAGGCATAGGGCCAGGCATAGGGGCAGGCACCCATACAGGGGGAGCCATAGGTAGAGGTAGAGGGGGCTAACGCAGAGGAGGATGAGCTGATAGAGCTGAGGGAGATCTGCCAGGGCAGGTAGATGAGATCTAGGAGTTGGAGAGGGAGAGGGATCGGCTTAGGAGGAGGCTCTGAGATACTGATCGGGAGTGGGATCAGGCTATTCAATGTTATACAGAGGCTGAGATAGAGCTGAGGGTAGGGAGATAGGTAGCGGAGGACACAAGGGTAGGATATACTTATGTCCTGCAGGCAGGGGAGGAGATTGCCTACTGGTGGGATCTCTATTATGGTGCAGTGCCAGTAGATCATTGGGCGAGGAGCTTCCATAGACCATCACAAACAACAACAGCTATGAGAGGGAGCTAGAGGAGACAGGCATCTAGTGGTGGGGTCATGGGTCCTCCACCACCACCAGATAAAGGGGATAGGAGGGATGATCCTGGGGTAGGTCCTTCTAGGGCTCAGACTCCATCAAGGCCAGGTGGTTCCGAGGGAGGGAGTTCATCATAGCCTTAGAGGGCTCCCTATGTATCAGTATTGTACCATTTTATTGTATGATGATGTAGACACCTCTGGGTGATTGTAGCCATATGATTTTGATATCATTGTATCATGACACTTTTGATTATATATGAGATGATTCATCTTCTTGCGGCAGCTATATGCATGTGTACCTATGTGATGAGATGTTTTTATGTGATGCTTATGATATGGATGCAAATATGTAGATAATGAAGTGCAATATATTTTTTTGTTCTTTTATGTTTTATATGTGTATGCATGATACAAATGTGAATGTATGATATGCAGATGAATATGATAATGCAAATAATTATTTACATGATGAAAATGTAAGATGTGCTAACAGGTGTTGTGTGCAGGATGTGATGCAGTTGTGATATCTATATGTATGTATGAAATGTTTATATGTGGTAATGCAGGTGCAACTACATGAAATGCAAATGTTTTTGGTGTGTCATTATACTCAGTCATGTGATAGCAGGCTACGCAGACTCAAGAAGGATGATGGAAGTCAATCAAGAAAGGGGGATGAAAGATAGAAGATATGAATGTGAAAGAGCTTCTTGTGCGCTATCATCATTGAGCTTTATTATGGCGGTAGGTTATGACAATCGAGGCATATGTTCGACCCAGAAAGTCATTGTACCTATTTGGATGGAGATAAGACAGTCACAAAAAAGGAATGCCCCAGTTCACACTAGACTCACAGTGTCCTCATATCCTTGGACAAGTCATAGCATTACTAAGAGACAATCCACAGATAGCAAATACAAATAGGTGATGATACCCCATCCTCGCCTTTCTAGTCAAAGACATCCTAGAGATAGAATCTCTAATCAGAGACATCCCGGAAAGGCTAAAAGACATGTCACCAAAAGATAAAATCAAAAGAAAACTAAGACTTGACACCAACATCCACTGTAGTCCTCAAGTTTAGTGTCTCTTGTCACTTGCATAAGTCTTATTTGATTGTGGTCACAATGTTTACTTTCACAAAAAGGATAGATAGAACTGAACCATATGTTGTCTGAGTCTGTTGAAAGATTTGATTTGTTGAAGCCCATTGTCGCTGCTGTGTCTCATCTGAAACTGATTGAATCCATGAAATTGATATTTTATTGCGAAGAAGATGAAACTTTACTATGGATCTGTGATGCAAATGTTGCTTTATTGCGGATTGTGTGTGGATAGACTGAAGAAAGCTGGAAGAAACTGTACTCCTTGAAACATGTGATGTTCTCAGTTCCACACCCATCACTAGACATAGGATTTGTCATAGCCACAGATAGGATTTGATTTATTATGGATGGAAAGGGAGGTTTATTATGAATGGCTAACCAATCTTGGGTAGATCAATAACAAGCCATGATGGGGATGGGTAAATGTATTATGGATGAATTGGTCGTGAGTGTGTGCAAAGTGAAAGGATGGAAGAGAATCCTGAAGGAGGGAGGAGCAATGTCTCTACGCATGGTGCTGGTGACCCAATTTTCACCATAGTACTTGCCCAGGGCACCACCCAAGTGGTTTTCACCATTGGATGAAATTATTTCTCTTTACTTTTTTTGATTTTTCAATGTTTTCTGTGTCACAAGGTGCCTGTTTGCTAGGTTTTCACCAAGTAACAATTTTTTTGTTTTTATAATTTTTTTGTATTTTTGAATTTTTTGATTTTTTTGTATTTTTTGAATTAGGATATTCCAAAGAGCTATGTGTAGAATCTAAAAAGGTGCATGTTGTTGATAGGATCCTCCAAAGGTTCACCTTCTGTAGTTGAGAGCTGATATGCCCCAGATCCATATGCTATTGTAATGATGTAAGGACCAAGCCAATTTGGTTCGAACTTGCCCTTCTTCTCTCTGTCTTGCTGATTCTTGGGGTTTTCTCTGAGAACCAAGTCACCTACCTCAAATGTGTGAGGCTTGACTTTGTGATTGTAGCTGTGACTCATTTGTTGTTGGTAAGCCTTGAGATGATTAAAAGCAGTTTGTCTCCATTCATCCAATAGTTCAAGTTCTTTTAAGTGAGAGACCCTATAATCTTCATCACCGATGATGTTTTGCAAAGAGACCCGTAAAGAGGGTAACTTGACCTCAATAGGCAAGATGGCTTCAGTGCCATAGACAAGTGAATAGGGTGTAGCTCCTATAGGTGTGTGAACACTTGTACGATAGGCCCAAAGTGTAGGATTAAGTTGGATAATTACAGCCAGCGTCATCGACTGTCTTGTTAAGGATTTTAAGGATTGTTTTATTAGACACCTCAGCTTGGCCATTACCTTGGGGGTAATATGGTGTGGAGAAATTATGGGAAATATGGAAGCGGTCATAGAGTTCACGAACATCCTGATTTTTTAAGGGACGCCCGTTATTAGTGATAATGGAAATAGGAATACCGTATCGGCAAATGATATAGTTGAGGATGAACGTAGCAATCTGTTTTCCAGTGACTTGTGTGAGAGGCACGGCTTCAATCCATTTTGTGAAATACTCTGTGGTAGTGATAATGAATTTATGACCATTAGAAGAAGGAGGGTGAATCTTGCCTATGAGACCAAGTCCCCACTGACAAAAGGGCTAAGGAGATGCAATTGGTTGTAGTTCTTGTGCTAGCGTATGTATGAGGTATCCATGAATTTGACATTGCTTACATTTCTTGACAAACTGATATGAGTCTTTTTCCATATTGGGCCAGTAATATCTAGTCCTAATGAGTTTCTTGGCCAAGGTAGGACCACTAGCATGTGGACCACATATCCTTTCATGCACTTTACGTAATGCAATCTGAGCTTCGTCGCTTTCTAAACATTTAAGAAGAGTGCCATCTAGACCTCGCCGGTATAGGATATCAGCTAAAATGATATATCGAGAGGATTGGCGAATGAAGGTGCGACATTGATTATTTGATAAATTAGGAGGAAGGGTATCATCGTGAAGGTATGTGAAGATGGAACCATATAACTGGGATTCGGGACCGACAACACATATCATCTCAGTGGGAGTGATCTCATATGAAAGAACCAAAAGGTTATCCACCAAGAACTCATAGTAGGTCTCATTTGGAGGTAGATCGATCAATGAAGCAATTGTAGCCATGGCATCTATGGCACGATTCTGCTCTCTTGGTATCTACTCAAAATCTATCTTTGTGAAGTGTTGTTTTAGGTCATCCACCATTTGTTTGTAAGGCATTAATTTTTCATCTTTTGTTTGGTAATCATCAGTTGCTTGATGGATGACAAGTTGAGAATCCCCAAAAACATGAAGTTCCTGGATCTTCCACTGAACTGCAATCCGTAATCCAGTTGTTAATGCCTCATATTCCGCTAAATTGTTAGTGCAAGGAAATGATAAGCGGTATGATTTTGGTATAGAATCCCCTTGAGGAGTTATAAAGAAGATGCCAGCTCCTGCCCCATGCTGTGTATGAGCCATCAAAGTACAGTTGTCATGGCTTTGCATGTGATATGGTTAAAATGGATTCATCTAGAAATTTCGAACTTAGAGGAACATCATCAATCATGGGGGCATCTGCTAGTTGATCTGCGATGGCTTGTCCTTTTATTGCTTTTTTGTCCACATACTCGATGTCAAATTCACTCAGGATCATTACCCATTTGGCTAGTCGCCCAGTAAGTGTTGCTTTATTGAGAAGGTATTTCAATGGATCAATTCTTGCAACCAACTTAGTCTTATGAGTGAGCATATAATGTCATAATTTCTATGAAGCAAAGACCATGGTGAGACATGCACGCTCGATGGGTGTGTAGTTTAGCTCATATCCCATCAATGTGCGACTGATATAGTATACTGCCTTTTCCTTGCCCTCAGCAATTTGTTGTGCTAAGAGTGCCCCCAGTGTTGTTGGAGTAGCTAAGATGTATAGTAATAGAGGCTAATCTGGAACTGGTGGCATTAGAACAGGCGGATTCAAAAGGTAATCTTTGAGCGTCTGGAAAGCCTGTTGACAATTATCATCCCATTTGAATTTGATATTTTTATGTAGTAGGTGCTGAAAAGGATTACACTTATCTGCAAGTTGCGCTATGAATCGTCGTATGAACTAGAGTTTGCCTTGTAAGGATCGAAGTTGACTGATATTTCTGGGTGGTGGCATTTCCAAGATGGCCTTGACTTTTGCTAGATCAGCTTCGATTCCTCTTTTGGATACAATGAATCCTAGGAGTTTCCCGGAGGTTACTCCAAAGACACATTTCTTGGGGTTTAATCTTACTTTGTATTTTTCCAACTGATCAAAGACGACTGACAGTATGTCCAAATGTGTATTTCTATCTATTGATTTTCCCAAGAGGTCATCGACATAATCTTCAACAGTTACGTGCATGAGATCATGAAAGATAGTAGTCATGGCTCTTTGATATGTAGCACTTGCATTTTTTAGCCCGAAGGGCATGACATTCCAACAGAAAGTTCCCCAAGGACAAGTAAATGATGTTTTGTGTTGATCCTCGGGTGCGATCTTTATTTGATTATAACCAGAAAATCCATCCATTAATGATAATATTTCATGACCTGCCATGAGATCAACAATCAAGTCAATATTTGGTAATGGGAAGTCATCCTTTGGACAAGCTTTATTGATGTCTCTGAAATCTATACATATTCTGATGCTGCGATCTGGCTTACTGACAGACACTAAATTGGAGATCCATTCAGGATAATCAATTGGGCGTATGAATCTGACATCCCATAATTTTTCAAGTTCTGCTTTGACTAGTAATGCCACTTGTGGATGCATTTTTCTTAATTTCTGTTTCACTAGCTTTGCCTCCAGTTTGACTGTCAAATGATGCATTACCAAATCCGGATGCAATCCAGGCATATCAGCATATGACCATGCAAATTTGATTTGTCATTGTTTGAAGAAGCTTATGAATTTTGACCTTTCTGACTCTATCAACGATTTAGCCAGGAATATGTTATGTGGAACCTCTTCTGTACCAATGTTTGTTTTGATAGTCTCTTCTACCAACATGGATGACTTTTCCTCATATGATGCTGGGAGAATGTCAAGCCTTCCATCTTCGAGTGTCTCAGAGAGGTTTTCGCCCTTAGATATGTCCTTTCTTTTTACTTTTTTGGGATCAGATAGCGCCACAGTGTGGTTTTCACCATAAGACCCTTGGTTTGTTCTTATTTTCACATTTTTGTGACTGGAAGGTCTGACACCCTCACCAAAATATGCCATGTTGTTGAGTTCTATAGTGTATCCTGCTTTATGGTCCCCAGGGGGAAGATAATCTCGTATGCCAAGATAGTCAATAACAGCTTCATCATTTTGGAATGTGTCAAATTGCACTGGTCCTTCATGATCCCAATCAATGAGTTGATGGTGAACAAGGGGAAGGCCTTTAATGTCTTCGAAGTTAGCGGGGCTAAGAGTGAAGATGCAGTTATATTCAGGTATGTCAAGGTAATTATCAAGGTCATCGATGGCACTCTCCTCATCAGTCTCGATCACGAGCGAATCCAAATTGTCATCACTAGTAGCGCATTCTGGGACAGGTGTTCTCATCCCATGTGATTTCAACCTAGAACCTTGAGACAAAGACTGTGTGGAATCCTCATGGGTTGTTTCTTGACCAACTCTGAACTTTTTATAAAATTCCTCTTCTTCTGTGGGTTCATCTGGCTCTCTGAATGTCTCAATGAGCTCGTAGTCACTGGAGGATTTGTCTGAACCCCATTCCCATTCGTTGGAGTCTGTGGAATAGCGATCCTCTTGTTGAATTTTGGGAGCTTTTATTTGTAAGGCTTCCTCTGTCTATTTAGTGTGGACCTTGGAAGTCAGGAAACCAAGTCCCTTCGAGCATTCCTTTTTGAAAGTCAATTCAGGTTGTAAAGGTTCAATGATGCCTTCCTTTTGTAACCCAAGAGGGCTTTTTCCATCATACCCGAATTTTTGTAGAATCTTGAAGCCTTTACCATATTTCTCACAGGGTATATTGATGTGATCTTGTGTGTCATCCTCAATGTCTTTGTAGAGCATTTTGTATAAGTCTTCTTCTTCTAGTTCACCCCACCTTTGAAAGGTAGTAGGGTCCCATGTGAATACCATGATGGATATTTGCTTGTTAGGATATGGTCTTCCATCTTCTTTTGGAGAACTCATGACTTGTCGTAAGTACATGGTCTGGTTTAAAGTGTATTCTCCCATGCCTTTGTCCTGAAATTTGCCTTTAAGCTCACCTTGCTTTGATGTTGAAGGTTTCAATGACTCAAGATCAATGTATACCAAAGAAGGAACAACTTCATGATTACTGGGAATGATGGTCTCAGTATATGATCTCAGGTTATTGCAATATATGAACGGATTAGGATCACCATTAACCGTTACTTCGACTCCATTGTGAGGAAACTTAATGCATTGGTGATATATCGATGGGACTATCCTCATTTCATGAATCCAAGGACATCCTAGCAATATATTATAAGTGAGATCTAGATCTAGGACTTGACAAACTACATCCTTTTTAACTGGCCCCACTCTTAGAGGTAAGGTGACTATGCCCTTGGATGAACGTTCTTCATCATCATATGCCTTGATGGTGATTTAATTTGTTGAATTCACAGCTTTATCAGAATATCCCAATTGTTTAATTGTGCTCAATGTACAAATGTTTAGACCAGCTCCTCCATCTATCAAGACTCGCTTTATTCTATGTTTGTGTATGAAGGCTTCAACATGTAGTGGTGCATTATGTGGCTGACTTACGGAGGCGTCATCAACGTCTATGAAGGTAAGGGAATGTGGAACAGATAGGTATCCCACCATGGCTTGAAACTGGTCCACGTTCAGATCAGTAGGAATGGTAGTGTCTCTCAAGATTTTGTCAAGAATAGCTTTATGAGTGAGAGATATGCGTAAAAGCTCAAGGATGGAGATGAGCACGGGTGTCTTCCCTAACTATTCTACAAGGTCATATTCAAGTTTGGTTGATGAAGAAGCAGTGTTTTTATTTGAAGCTCCTGGAAATGTGATTTTACCTTGACGAGTTGTAACATGACATTCAGAGGTAGGTTCAGAAGAAGATCCAACACCTTTTAGGACAATCTTGGGTTGCTAGGTAGTACTCTCAGGAGTTTTGTCCTTGATGATAATAGTAGAGACATGATTATCCATCGAGATGTGATTGATGGTTGAATCATAGTTGTAGGATGCTCTAGTATAGTTGGTTTGATCATCTGTGGCTTTAGCTTTTCCCTTGTCATGCTTTGGGTAGGGCTCCTTAAACATCTCATGTTCTTGATTAGATGAGTGTCCCTCAATCTCAATGTCACCTCTATCAATGAGATCTAGTACTATGTTCTTTAGTCAATGATAATTTCCTATCTTATGACCCTTGCTCTTATGAAATTCACAATATTTGTCATCATTCCACCAATTTGGTTTAACCTTTGGTTCATATGGAGGAAAATCTGGAACTGTGATTACCTTGTTTGCCACTAACTTTTTGAAGACTGACTCAAGTGGTTCTCCCAATGGAGTGTAGTTCCTTCATGATCTATAAGTTGTTTGAGTATTCACTTGATTGTTTGTAGAACTTGTTCCTGAAAAGATGAATTTGGATCGCACTGTATTGGCATCAACAACACCATCATTGACTATGTTCTTGTTTTTATTCCAAAATCTTGGCTTGTCTTTTCCTTTAAAGTCATCTTTGTTCTCCTTAAATATCTTAATGACTCCTTGCTCAATTAGGACCTTTTCTATTGCTAAGCCTTTTTCAATAACGTCCATGAAGGTGGACAGACAAGCTTTCCTTAGATCATAGCCAATGTCTTTGTTAACGTTTTGTGTGAACATCTCTACCATTTGTTTTTGTGGAATTTCACAACAGCATCTGCTAGCTAGATTCCTCCATCTTTGTAAAAATGATGCAAAAGACTCTCCCTCTTTTTGCTTGGTGTTGCACAAAGTAGTGACTGATATGTCTATCTCTATATTGTAGGAGAAATGTTGAATAAATGCCTCTGCTAAGTCACCCCATGACTTAATACCAGGTGGGAGTTGGGAGAACCATTCCATAGCTTGATCACCTAAGCTTTGTGGGAATAATCTCATCAAATATGTCTCTTCTGAAGCTACTTCAATGCAAGTTGTGAAAAACTATCTTATGTGTGCCTTAGGATCCCCTTTTCCTCTATACTTATCAAATTTAGGTGTCACAAAGTGTGTAGGAAATGGAGGCATTGGGATGCTTTTGTTGAATGGATAAGGACATATGTCTCTCATTGTGTATGTTGGCTTTGGTGTATTTATGTCCTCCATTTTCTTTTGTAAGTCCCTGATTTGCTGCTCCAAATTGCTCTTAGGTGGAGATCGACTTCTTGGACCATACCCCATGTTTGAGGCACCAATTTGAGGAGGAGCATGTTGCATATATGGATGATATTGATCATACACATGTTCATATGGAGGAGGTCTATAGTGATGTTGCATATATGGAGCACTTGGTATAGATTCATGTTGAGGAACACCATATCTATTTTGTGTATGTATACCATACTCTACAGGCATGTCATGTTCTAATGTGTTGCCCCCAAATTTGACACAGGGTTTCCTTGTGTCCAAATTTTGAGCATGCCTTTGAATATCCAATTGCTTTGGTTGATCCATAGCTTGGGTATGTGATTGAGCATATCTGTCTGCATAAGACTTCCATAATGGTCTACGAAGGTGAGTATCATATGCTTGACCATGTGTATGTGGGACCTCTAGTTTTTGAAGCAAAGACGATGGTGATTCAGGTACCATATATGGTCCTCTATTTCCTCCACTATTAGGCCTTCTTTGATCCATGTTGGAGTGAGTTTGTTGCAAAGTTCAATTTTCCATTATTTGAGACATGTCAAAATCATGAGGTATCTTGGCTCAACTTTGTGCCATCATTTGTAGGAAGTATTGTCTATCCCTCCTCATTATTTCCTCAACCAATCGATTGAAATGGGGATTCATAATGGATTCTTCCACATCTGCTGAATGTATTGAAAAGTTGTCCATATTGTCATTGTGCGTATCATTGTTGTTTGTAGTGCCCATGTTCTCAACATTTGGAATGTTTCTATAGACATCCATGTCAGGTAATGTAGTGTGATCAGTATTGAAAAAGATATCATTCTCATACTCATAGACACTCATGTTTGCAGACTCTTAAGCCTCTTTAATTTCTCTCCTAGATTTTTGAAGATGGGTTTCAACCATGAACTAGGTATTGACCAAGATGTGTGAGACTAGATGAAAATGGAAAAGGTATGGAAGACCAAGAGTTGGATGGAGTGTAAATGAATATGAGGTGTACTTGCAATGTCCAAAGTGTAAGACCAAGTTTGTATGTAGTAGAGTAGGTGTGGCTTCCAAAGAGAGGATAGTTTCTCTTGATGAGGTAAGTTGACCTTGACTCTAAGTAGGACCAAATGAGACCCAAAGGTAAGAAACCTTGATGAGGGACCACTTAGCAAAGTGTTGTTGTATGTAGTGTGTTGACAAAGTATGATGAGGACAAGCAAGTGACCTTTTGACTCAAGTTTAGACAAGTGTGAATGTAATGCAAGATGTGAAGCAATGATGGACTATGTGAGACCCAAAGATAGGTTGAATGATAAATGAAACTTGGAGAAACAACCTAGGAAGCTCAAGAATTCTGAAATTGAATGTGTTTGTTTGCTGGACTGTAAAATTTTTTTGCAATTCTGAACACAGATGCGCCTGTATACTTCACAGACGTGATTTCCCGACATAGATGTGGTTCTATTCAACACAGACACGCTTCTAATATTTTTTTGAAATGCACTGTTGATTCTAGGGATACAGACGTGATTATGCCCTTCACAGACGTGTTTAGACAACACAGACGCTATTATGACAGACACAGATGCGTTTCTGCAAAATTTGTGCAATTTTTTCCAATCTGTGAAGTCATTTTGTTGTGACCAAATCTAACTGTTTGACTATTTTTCATGACAAGAGGACACAATGTTGATGAGGACTCAATGTTTGTAAGTGTCTAGACTCAAAAAATGACTCCAATAGAAAGTGTGTTGTTTGATGTAAAATTGTTTTGCATACACTTGAAGACACAAAAGACACAATGTTTTGTTGTTTGGTCTTGAATGTTTGAATGTTTAAAATAAGTCAAGCACAATTCTTATGGCTGGCCAAGACAATAGTTGTTGATCCCACATGGGGTTTTACCCCCGAGGCTACGCTATTCAAAGTGGATACTTAGATGCTTGACCTCACTGGCTCCACCCTCAGCACTCACTTCTCGGGTCAGCCAAGCATCAGTCCCCATGAAAACTCCCTGTGGCGAACTTTGTATCTCTATGAAGAACCGTATGTATGTGGGCCACTACCAGAGGTCCGACCTCCTGCCCCAACAACTAGAAGGATTTGGGCTTCTAAAACAAAAAGGTGCTAGTAAGGGCATCCGCTCGTGTGGCCATACATGTGGCACTTTCAGCTCTGTAAATACAGAAGGCTCCTAGCCAGTAGGGGTTACACCCTACAACTGATCAAATAAATTTGATCAAATGGGTTTATGGGGTGACATAGTGTCGGTATGAACTAATCATCACACGTTATCCATAGTTTTCACCATGAATACATTTGTTTATAGTGGTTCGGAAGAGGTGGGTTTTCCTCGCTACCACTTGGGTCATTCTCTTCTCACTATTAGTCCTAATGACCACATGGGAAGACAAGCCCTCTAAAGATTAAATAAAAAGAGCCTATTGCTCAAGACACAAAAGACAATGATTCAATTTTAGTGCACCAATTGAAGTGTTTGCTAGTCTATTGAAAACAAGGCACACAATAAAAATCTAAAAACTCTTGCCAAGGACCTGCAGCAAAAGGTTGTTAGTAGTTTGGATTGTTTCAAATAATAACCCCTTCCTGCAAGCACACAAGTTAGGTAAATTTTAAACCCAAAAGACTTTGTGAAAATAGGGGCCTTCAACCAAACATTTTGCTTTCAAGACAAGCTGCACCAATTTCGTTAGTTAGATCTGAAAATGTTAGCACAAAATAAACCAGATCTGAAACCCTAAATGCGAAACTGGAATTGAATGAATAAACTTCAAAATTTGAAACTGCTAAACACAGACACGGTTACCCTCGACACAGATGCATTTTTGTGACGCAAACGCGGTTCTGAGATGCACAGATGTGGTTAGAAAACACAGATGCGATTTTGTGATGCAGACGTGGTTCTGAGATGTACAAACACGGTTAGAAAACACAGACGTGACTTCAGGACATAAACGCAAGTTCCGAAACTTGCAAAATAAAATATTGCTGATAACATAGACGCGATTTAAGTTGTCACAGACGCGCTAGAAAATCAAAAATGCGATCCGAAAGTACGCAGACGTGGAAATACCAAAAATGCTATCAAAAATGTCCAATCTACAACTTCAAAAATACAAAATCTACAAGAAGGAGGTTAAATACAAAGGGACAAGAGTCCCACTGGGTGTGCCAAAATGTATATGGGGAAAATGGATAACAATAATAACAATATTGAAAGGCTAAATGAATTCAACCACCAAACCCTAGCCTAACAACAACAAAGATCCACCATAACATATGAAGATTACCTAAGACAATGAAAATCAAATGAAATCACAAAGATTATACCATCACATGTCCAATAGGGTTTTGATCTCCATTCTTCCTATCTCCATTGATCTTTCTTGATATATTTGCTCTCAGATTTTATGTGCACAAGAGCTCAACAAAGAACGAAATGTGGTTGCAAGTAGGATCGTAGGGTAGTCAAGTCCTTAAGATCAGCGATTAGGGTTTGATAATGAAGAAAGCATCTCCTTAAATAGAAGACACAATATGAAATGGAGGGATAAGATTGAGAGGTGTAAAAAGGAGGTCGGCTAGGATTAGAGGGTAGGTAGAAGAAATAATAAAATAATGAAAGAGGTAGGTAGTGTAGGAATTAAGAGATGAATGACATGTGTCATGGGTAGGAAAGGTTAATGAATTAATTAAATAAATAAAGATTTATTTAATTAATAGAAGAAATGGGATAATTAAATAAATAAGATATTTATTTAATTTAAGAAAAAGATAATTTAAATAAATAAATGTATTTATTCAAATGAGAAATAAGGCTAGAAGAGGATAAATGAATTAATTAAATAAATAAAGATTTATTTAATTAATAGAAGAATTAGGCTTAGATAATTAAATAAATAAAATATTTATTTAATTAGACATGACAGTTTTGGGTGTCTACAGTAATCTAAACAAAGCTTTATATGGTCTGAAACAAGCACCTAGAGCATGGTATGAGAGACTGCACTCTTATTTGATCAAGATTGGTTTTATAAGGACTAGTGAAAACAGAAACATGTACATGAAGAGTGATGAGGATAATAGAATACTAATCTCAACCATATTTGTTGATGATATTATCTTTTGTGGTAATGACTCCTTATGCAAGAACTTTGGAAATGAAATGAGCAAAGAATTTGAGATGTCATTAATCGGTGAGATAAAATATTTTATAGGTTTACAGATATTATAAATGAAAGATGAGATTTTCATTACTCAATCCAAGTACATAAAGGAAATATTGAAGAAATTTGGAATGGAGGATTCTAAACCAGTAAGTACTCCTATGACTACTAATTGTAAACTATCAAAGAATGATGAATCTGCATCTATTGATGAGACACTTTACTAATCTATGATTGGAAAGTTGCAATATGTTGTGCATAGTAGACCAGATATAGCACATGTAGTAGGTATTGTTGCAAGATTTTCTGCAGATCCCAAGGAAACCCATATGACAACAATCAAGAGAATTTTCAGATACCTAAGAGGCACTGAAGATTATGGCTTAGTATATGAAAAGAGAAATGATTTTGATTTAAAAGTTTATACTGATGTTGATTGGGCAGGCACCATAGATGACAAGAAAAGCACAAGTGGTGAAGCTTTCTTTTTAGGAGAAAGACTAGTAAGTTGGCTTAGCAAGAAACAAGGATGTATTTCACAATCAACAACAGAAGCTGAATATGTTGCTGCAGCATTGAATTGCACAAATATAGCATGGATAAAACAACTATTGGAAGGTATAAATGAAAAATTTACCGAGCCAATAACTATATTCCATGATAATACTAGTGCCATTAACATTTCAAAGAACCCAGTAATGCACTCTGAGACAAATCATATATCTATAAAGTATCATTATCTCAGAGAAGTTCAACAAAAGAAATTTGTGCTGGAATATATCAATTCAAAGGAGCAATTAGCAGACATCTTCACAAAGCCACTGCCAAGGGACACTTTTGAGTATCTTAGAAGCAAGTTAGGGGTCCTACCCCTATCTTCTACTCACTGACAGAGTTCAGTGAAAGCATCAATTCGATGAATCAACAGAATATTATGTGTGGATTGATGCTGATTTACACTTTAGGAGGTCACCTAAAGTTGTGCAGGAAATAGGAATTAGAGACAAGTTGCTCTGACTGAGACTAAGATGATACACAGCAAGGCAAATCACTTCATAGAGGAAGAAATCATGATTTAGTTCTTTTACTTTTTGGAATTATTGTCAAAGGGGGAGAAGACTAAATGGTTGACTAAATGGTAAAGCCCTAAATGAAGAAGAATGGAAGACTAATGACAGGGGGTGAAGATTACAAAAGGGAGAAGATTTCAAAAGAAGTCTATAGCTCAAGGATAATAGGAGAAGTCTTACAGCAATCTAAATCCGAATCAATTTGAATATCTTGTTGGTATTACCATTTAAAATTTGGTTTTGCCATCAATGCCAAAGGGGGAGATTGTTGGCATTTTCAGTAGAAAGAGAGATTGTTGATATTCATTAAGGATATTGAGAAGGTTGTTGGAGATTATTGATATAACTGAAAAAGGATGATAACTATCTTTATAACATTATTTTTTCATTGATGTCAAGAAATTGATTTTTTGATTCAATATGATGTTGCCATATCTTAAGAAGAATGTTTTGATGAGTATTAAGTGGTCGGTAAGTGGCACAAAAAGAATGTGATGAATAAGAGGAGAAATAAGTTATTCAATGGGCAACTATTACCGAGTTGGACAATGATGAGATCATGATGTTTAGATTGTTTTGATATCCTACATATGTTGTTGATTGTAAGGTTAATACTATACTATATCACCAAGCAAAGAACCTAGTCGGTAAACCCCAAGGAACCTAGTCGGTAAACCCTAAGGTTATCGATATCGGTTAATGAAGGCGGAATGTCTACCAAGTAAATTTTAGTATTTACCGAGTTGCAATCGAGTTATGATAGAGTGCATTGGATGAATAAAAGCATTATTTAATGAAGGACAATGATTGGTATGCCGCACATGAAGTTTGTTAAGGATCTATGGCAATGAAAAATCAGCAGGAAGATCTACAACATAGATTGAACTGCAATAACCTTGCACAAGTTCCAAGAAAGTACTGCAAGTCCCTAGGCAAGGTAAAACATTTTCAGATTGAAGGATGCATTGAACCTAGTCAAGATTGAATATCTGATGGCTAAGATTGATCATGGGAAATGTGATCAAGGAGATTAAGCGTTTAGAATTGTTTATAAATAAGAAATCATTGATGAACAATGAATGCGGACAAGTGTAAGCATAGGGATGCTACATAGTGATTACCAAGCACAGAAGCTTGAAGACCTATTTGAATAATAGAGTAAGGAGCCCAGAAGAAGACTAGATAAGTCTTATGACTAGATTGTTTTGAGCAAATAAGAATTTGCTTTAGCATTTTAGATGTGAAGTTGCAGATATATTTTATTACTGTTATTTTGTAAGTGATAGAAAATCTCTTAACCAAGTGGACTTAACAGTCTTATTTGTAAACCTTCTAGCAAGGTAACATTCTAAAAGAGTGTTTGAAATCCTTTAACAAGGTCACTTCTAACAAAGTGAAGATCCTAACAGATCTGAGAGAAATCCCTTAACTAGATCACATCTAGCAATGTGTTTGTAATCTTTAACAGGATTTGCTTTTAACCGAGCATACTCTAGAAGAGTATATTTCTTAGTGGGTCCGAAATCCCACAGTGTTTTTTCCCTATTTGGGTTTCCACATTAAATCTAGTGTTATATGTGTTATGATGATTATGTGTTTATGAGTTTGCATGTTTAGCAGGTTTTGGTTATATTGTTGAAGTATATGTTACTGAGGTTGAATCTATTGATTTTATGGAAGATTAAGTTTGTATGATTCACCCCCCCCTCTCATCTTGTTAGCTATTGGCTTTAGTACTTTACATTTAGTATCAAAACTTAATAGGAACTACATTTTTTGTTTGATCTAAGTGTTAGCCAAGTTTGGAGTTAGTGTTTGTAGAATTAGGTCAAACTTTGAGTGGATTAATGAGACAAAAAAGCTCCTTCCAATCCAAGTAAGTCTTGACAATGGCACTAGACATTTGTCCACTTAGCAAGACTTCACTGAACTCTCACTGATCAGAGTACTCATATTAACATCCTCATTTGATCAAAGTTACACTTTTGAGCTCTTGTCGAACTCCAATACATCTCTCATTATGGGATTGGGGAGACTTTAAAAGTCTATACCCAATATAATCTTCTCACTTCATTATGTCTTATCATTGATTGACGAGAATAAAGATGTGGACAAGTCTCATTAAGGAATATTTCCTTGGTGATTGGTAAGACTCAAAAATCCTTCCACTGATATAAGTCTCATTGATGGGTTTTATTTTTTCACATTAGTGCTCCTCATTGGGGATCGAAGGGACTCGAGAAGATTCCTAGTAGTGTAATTGTGTCTCCTCAATAAGTATTCTTTGTGGCATTGAAGACACTTGGATAGTCTCACTCCAACAAGGTGTGTGTTGCCAATATGAAGACTTTTGATTTACTATGGATGGCTAGTTTCATGGCATGTTCTGATTGGAGGATTGACCATTGGACTTCCACCATGATTTTAAATGTTTCAATGAGTAGTTGGTGGATGGTCAACATAGTTGTGAATAGGACATTGAGGAAAAAACCAAGGAGAAGATCAAACAAGGTAGTTATAGAAAAATGGCAAAATAAAGAGCTAAAGGTTGAGAGTAGCCATTGGAGGAAAAAGAGAATTGCGAGAGAAAATTTATGTGAATAGATGTGATGTCCCCTTCTTAATATCACCCTAAAACATAAATAAAGCAATAATTTTAGGATCTAGGAATAGGAGCTCATCCTTAATACAAAATTGGTCTTTTCCCATATTATCCAGCCATAGCTTATACTATGCATACCTATCAATCATCTACTTATGCCAATAATAAAATGTTAAAATATTTTCAATTAAGATGAATAGATCGTTAAATTGTTGTAGGATTTACTTCCCATAGATTGCATGAGATTTCTCATCCCCATTCTACTAAACCTTACAAGATGGAAGAGTTACTGTGCCAAGGGCACATGACACAATCTACATGCAGCTCCCTCAAGGTTTTCTACCTATCTTGGGACATTTTCACCATGTGACCGATTTACTCTACCTTTCCCCCACACACTCCCTATCTTTGCAAGTATTAGAGAAAGATGAAGAATCAAACCCCTACAATCTATGGGTTAGGAATTAATTTCAATATGGTATTATTTGAATTACATTGTCAATTATTTACTTAGTGAATTGTCCACATTTCGTTGTTATCATTACATGTGGTATTTGACCAATAGAAAATGCATTGCTTAATTATTACCAGTAATAATATTATTAATAGAATTAACTTTGTGTGAGAGTTTTGTATTAATTTATGAATATTGTCTTATCCGTATTAGTTGCAATAACCATATTAATTTAACTTATTAGTATCAATTATATTAAATTGTACTAATGATACAAAGTTGTAACCAAAATATTGTTTGAATTATCAATATTAAATTGTATTAATAGCAAACCATATTGTTGGTCTTCATATTGTAATTATTAACTAAATTTTTTAAATCACTCTCTTAAATTGCACTATATTTAACAAGGTCCTACCTATTATATATATATATATATATAATCTGAGAATTAATCATAAAATACCATTTTGTAATTAAACTTACCTTTTGGTTGCTGTTGGAAATTATCTCTACGACAAACTGAATTGCTTGATGGTATTCCCTTCTTCTTTTGGTTTGAACTTATGCTTGCCTTTTCTTCCTTCTGCTTATCTCCCATGGCCTTTTTCTTATCTTCTCCCTTCATTCCCCTTAAATAAGGTAAGAGTGGGCTAATGTTCCTTTTGGGGAGAGACGTGGCTTTATTGAAAGTCGCGTCTTCTCCTTTTACCGTTGCTTAAGGTTATCTTGCCTTTTGCTTAGCATTTGCTATAATTACATTGGATTAATATTTATTTTTGGGTTAATGTTCCTTTATTAACTAACATAGGAAATATTTATTTATTATTTTTAAATTGGTGTATCATATAATCAACTACTGATTATTAATTAGCAAATAATAGATCAATTTAAATGTATTAGGATAATCAAATTAATAATTCATCAATATAATAAATAAAAAATAATACACCAAAATATAATACATCAATATAAAGGTACACAAAAGATTTATGGATTAGAATTTAAACCATTGTATTCACAAATTATGATTTCTATTACATTTGGCTTTATTATACATAGATTAGGCATGGTTCATGACAGTTTGCCGGTCTCAAATTTGCTTGTCCTCAAGCAAATTAAGATTTGGATGGGTCATAATTTCTTCCCCTTCCCATGTAGCATCCTCTCTAGATAAGCCTTTCCATTTTACTAAGTATTTGGGGATAATTATGTTCCTCAATTGTTTCTCTCACCTATCTAGGATGATTTCTGGTTCCAAGATAAGTTTGCCTTCATTGTCAAGTGGTGGCAATTCTATACAAGGACTTATTTGCAATTTACTCATTCATTTTGGCTTTACTACCTCTCCTTTGATAGGTTTGCATCAACTGTATTCACAAGCTAGCAGGATCAGGCTCTGATACCACTTGTGATGTCCCCTTCTTAATATCACCCCAAAACATAAATAAAGCAATAATTTTAGGATCTAGGAATAGGAGCTCATCCTTAATACAAAATTAGTCTTTTCCCATATTATCCAACCATAGCTAATACTATGCATACCTATCAATCATCTACTTATGCCAATAATGAAATGTTAAAATATTTTCAATTAAGATGAATAGATCATTAAATTGTTGTAGGATTTACTTCCCATAGATTGCATGAGATTTCTCATCCCCATTCTGCTAAACCTTACAAGGTGGAAGATTTACTGTGCCAAGGGCTCATGACACAGTCTACATGCAGCTCCTCAAGGTTTTCTACCTGTCTTGGGACAATTTTGCCATGTGACCGATTTTGGTTGATCCTAAAAAGCGATTGTGACTAGAATTTAAAAAAAAAATCTAATTTCAGTTGTTGAGTTTAAAATTTGGTTGGTTGGTGATCATTTTTTAGTGTTTGGGCTTATCCTCAAGCACGACTACTTGATAACCAATGCCAATCATATAACTATCATCATTTGGGTAAAGGTACAATATTGTGTCACATTTCAGGCCAACTTATCAGAACAAGTGAATTTAAGTATTTCTAACTAAAAATTAAGTTTAATCAAACATATGCTCTAGATAGATTCATTATAGCTAAGTTATATATGGGCCACAACTTTTCCAATTGGGACTATCTACTAAATGTATATTTTATATCACTTTGGGTCTAATTACAAAAAAACCAAAAAAAATTCTAGAAAACTCAATGTTTCACAACTTTTACTCTTATAAATAATAATTTTTTAAATGTAAAAATATGCTTTTATAGATCTACAAGTGAATATTCCAAATTATAAATCTTTCAATATTTTAATTATATTTAATATTTTATTTTTATTGAAAGTGGGTCATCAACACTAAAATATAAGATTGATTTTCTTGTCAACAAAAAATACTTAAATTTGTTTAAATTTTTTGAAAAATATATGATACACTAGAGAAAAGAATCTATGTCAAGACGATATAATTATTTTCTAATCTGGATAAATAATGAAGAAAAAAAGTAGGGCCAAATGGAAAGAGTTAGATTTCAGTACACAACTTTTCAAATTTATTGAGAAATATATACTTATAAAAAATAGTAAAAAATATATCTATGCACTAATGTTTCAAGTTATCAATATACACAAAAAAATTGAAGAAAAAAAGGTAAAATTTACTAAATAAAGTGTGGTGCCTTGTGTACAGTTTCAATTTCAACATTTTATAAACAACTAAAAAATAGTGTTTACTTATTAAAAACTATGTTCAAATAATTTTTTATTTTCTTTTTAAATTACAAACATAAAATACTAAAAATAATATACATTTTATTAGTTTACATTATTTGAAAATTCAAAACATATATTTCACTTTCTATTGATCCATTTAAAAATGTTTAGTCAACATTGGTCATTTCCTTTATAAAAGTGTGACACAATTTTGTACTTTTACTCATTTATATTTTTTATTTGATCTTATTTTGGGTGCCAACTGCATATAATCAATGACAACCATATAACTATCATCATTTATATTTTTAGTTAATTTAGATTAAAATCGTGCATAAAATTAGATAAAAATTTAAATTAATAAAAATACATTTTTTTGAATTGTAGAATATTGTTATTTTCTATCTTATAAAATCAATTATAAAATATGTTTATGCAACCATTCAATCATTTAATGATCATGCATTTCTCTTTTTGTTTCTTTTAATTCCAAAAAGATTAAAATTATTAGTGCAACTTTGAAATTTTTTATAGGATTTTTTAAAGAAGGGGTGTTACAAAATTACATTACAATAGTCATTAGAATAATAAAATTAAATAAAAAATATTAAAGACCCCAAAATGTTACAAGTACATAAAAACTAATATAAAAAAAAAGTAAAGACAAGAGAGTGCTCACATTCAAACCAATCTTAATTTACTAAGTAAAAATTGATGTCCAACATAGGATAGATTACTAAAATGATATTTTTTTGTCTAAGATTTTGAAAGTTTACAATAATGAGATGAGTTAAAATTGATGGTTAAAATGTTTAGAGAAGATTGAAAATGGTAGATTATATGAAAAAAAAATTATGATTATCTAATCTTGTCGACATTTCAAAGACTTTAAAAATAATCTCTTTATATTTCATACATGCCAACAATAATTCAAAAATTATTATTTTAACAAAGTTTAATACATCTCCACAATGTTAAGGCTTTTTCTTCATCCAAAAAATGACTTGTTTATCATATTAACAAATGAATGATGTCAAATTATTTTATTTTTTTAAAGTAATGAAATCAATAATATATACAATATGCAAATAATTGCTTCCTAAATCTCATTGCATGTTAGTGGATACCATTTTTCTTTACTGATTGATATCGGCTAATTTTAGTGTGGATACTCGGGCTCAAACTGGTCATTACTTGTTTCCTTGCTTGTTCGCAATTTTGAGTTGGCATATTCTTATCATTTCATCTGCAGGTTAGTTATTTTGATTTCGTAATCATGCTGAGGTGAGTTTTTATAGGATGGTTTCGGTTTATCATTGCTTGGTAGCTTTCCCAGCTTACCGTCTACTTGCATGATTGTGTAATAATGGTTGCTATGAGTTGGCATAGTCTTATCATTTCATCTACAGATTGGTTTCGATTTGGCAATTATTTGGGGATGAGCATCTATAGGATGGTTTTGGTTAATCATTGTTGGGTAGCCTTCATTATCCCATCTTGCTTTCTTATTTCATGATTGTGTTATGATGATCGATCATGCTATGTTCACTCCTCTTGCAAATAGATTTTCTTATCATATTTTGGTATGTTGGTTTCTGCTCATTCTATGTGGTATTGTTCTTGGCCTTGGTCGCATTCATGATGATAACTCTTTAGGATTGGCTTATATTCAGGCTCTGCTTGTTCTCTTCTCATCTTTTTCTCTTTACTTTGGCATCTCTTCTTATGAGTTAAAATGTTCTATTTTATTCAAAAGATATTGGTAAGGTTTGGAAGTTGGTGGTTGTCTTTGAGATCTTGGAACTTGTAGATGGTCTGGTATATGATATTGTTTCTCATCTTTCTACTATTTTCTTGGCTTCTCCTGTGGGATATTCTTTGGCTTGGCCTCATTTTGGTTCCTCTGGGTCTACAACATCCTGTCCTTCTTCTTCTTTGGATTATTTTGTGTTTGCTCATGATGTTTGTCTTGGCAGGTTCTCTTGTAGTGATTTCTCTTCTTGTTTTTGATCTCATATTAATCAGTGGATTGGATAAATGTGCTTTATAGATAGGGGTGGCTTGTGCTTGAATTTATAGCTAATCCTTTGGTTTTTTGGATGGATGTTGTTCTTCCTGATGTTTCACAATGAGAGTTTTCTCTTGTATGCCTCTTATGGCAGCTTCCTTTATATCTAATGAAGTTATTATGTAATTGGGGAGGGTTTTGGTGGACTATTCCCAGGGGGGCTTGTAATGGGTAGATAGGCTTGTGTATTTTGAGCAATACTGAAGGGTTTTTCTTACTGGTTATTTCCCTTCAGTGCTCTTTGAACTAGACACCTTGTAAAAAATAAAAAAATATTAATATAATTCAGTGGTTTACCCACTTGTATCAAAAAATAAATTATAAAATTATAAAATAGTAAATCAATATTTTTTAACTTATCAATTTTTTATTATTAAGAGTGTTTATTATTAAAAACAAAGTCATATTGTAGTATAGTTGCTATCAAATGGTGACATAACTAATTTTGTCTTTGAAGAGCATAGAATATGAGAGGAGCATTGACCTGCTCAAATTGTAATGCTATGTCAATTGTTTATTTTACATTTGAATGGTACTGTAGTCACAAATCTGTCCATTTTATTTAAATAAATATTTCATATTTATTTGATTAAAAATCTACTAAGCCATTAGTTAATTAAATTAATATTTAATTAATTCATCTTCAAATATTCTCCTATTAATTAAATAAATTATTCAATTTATTTTAATTAATTCATTTAAACAAATTCACAATCAATTAAATGAAAAAAATCTTATTTATTTCATTTAACCCCTTTTCCTCTTTTAAATAAATTAAATAAAACATTTATTTAAATCATAAATCCCTCCCACTTGCATTTTCCTACAAATGCAACTTGCACCTATTTATTGAAATAAATGAATTTTTATTTTAATAAAATCCTATTTTCCCTCACCCACCAAATCCACTTGCAATCCTAACCCCCTTCTAGATTCTTCTAAGCTCTTCCTAATTAGCCTAATCCATTCCCTAATTATTGTCACATTCCTAAGCAACTTGGAGTCACTTCTCAAAGACTTCAAAGTCTTTGAAAAGCATTAAATGCTTTGTGTGTTCAACAATTTAACCTCCAAAGTCTTCAAAACCACTTATGGCTCTTACATGACCATTAATGGCTCTTACATAACCGTTTATGGTTAATTCAACTTGCACTCATGGGTCTCCTCAAGTATTTATTGCTTTGACCATGGTTATCCCTTTTGCCTTTGCACAAAGAGTTTATCCATTGGATAAAAGCTTTATTCTTTGAATAAAGAATTTATTCACTCAACCCAACCTTCACCTTAACCCCCAAGTTGACTCCCAGGTCCTATCAAGCATTTAATGCTTATTCCTTCTCCTTTAAACCTATCTCATATTGACACTTGTCATCCTGGGATTGGGTTGAAAGCCATCACATGGATTGAATATCTTTCAATCCTGACCCTTGTTGATATTACTCAATCTTGACCATCCATTGCTCCATTTTTCCTATAAATAGAGCCCATTTCTTCATAATCTAGATCCTGAAAACTTATATGTATTTAATCTATAGTGAATTCTAGAGAGCATTTAGCATTTATATTTACTTTTTTGGATTAAAATCAACACTGGACTAGATAATAATCTCATTTTCTAGCTTGTTCACATTTGCATAGTATTTTAGAGTAATCATCTACAATCTTGAACCTCCATAAGCATCCATAGTGCAAAAAGCTACTGAGAGCTAGACTAATTTGGAACTTGGAGAGGAAAGGAACAAAGGAGAAGGAGCTAAGAGCATGTTAGGAGGTATTTGGAGATGCCTCATTATATTTACTTTCTTAGTTAAATATTCTTTCATGTTTTTGGTGTCTCTTTTGATATGCCTGCTTAGGTTAATCTTTGGTTGAATAACACTAACTTTAACCCTTGTTTCTTGTTGTTTATGTGTGTTATATGACCACAGGTTTTAATCTAACTTGTCAGTTTTGCAGAGCATCATTTGGTGAACCCGATGTGAATCCAAACACTTGAAAACATTTTTTTAACACAACTAACATGTTTGAATGTTGACCTTGACACACAGGGCGCGCTTTAGCGCTTTTGATCACGTTGTAGTGCTATTGTCTCAAGTTTGGCACTATTGACCTTTATTTAGCGCTTTTGTGCTTGTTTTGGTGAATTTGTGCTTGTTTTGGTACTTTTGCATTTTTTGTTAAAGTTTTACTTTTAGCACTTTTGTCTTTGTATTAGCACGTTTGTGTTAAAATAGCGCTTCTATTTTCACACAGACTAGCGCTATTGTAACAGAATGTCGTAAAAATGCCATGTAACTGATGAAATAAATTTGCTTAGGCTTGTGGAAGCCCACCATGTTTTTGGTTTTTTCTAACTATTTGCTCCATGTACAGGTTTTATAATAACTTTTTTTGGCTTTAAAATCTAAAACACTTCCTTTTGGTGCTTTAAAAATTCACAAAAACAAACTTTGTTTGTTGCAAGTTAGGCTTAATTTTCTTTTGGTGCTTAAAATCAACAAGGCAAATTTATTTCTTGCATCAAACTAAAAATTCACAATCAACACTTCCATTTTGATGCAAATAAAAATTCACAATCAATTTGTCTTACCTTGCAAAACAATTTTTACTTCACGCAAACATGTTTTTCATTAAGTTGACTAGGATTTCAAATTCTAGTTTACTCAAACATATTGCCTTTGAAGTTAAAAAGAACATCATGGTTGTTGGAGCAACATCTCCAATTAGATAGAAAATCATTGCAATGACAAGTTAAAAAGAACAAGTGAATTTTGTGTTTGGCACGCTTGTGCAAAGTTTGTCGAGTAGTCCTACTTCTAACACACACTATCCTCTCCCTTGGCTTTCGTGGTCCTAGGTGCAAGAGAAAAGTGTTAGTAACACTCAAATTTTTATCTTTTTAAGAGATGCCTGCCAAGAGACACATCACTCTTGGGAACGACCTCATGCGGTAAATCCTTTGAGCCGCTATAGAAATCAGGTGAGAGCGAAAACTGTAGCCTTGGGTATAGTTGTTCCTACAATGTAACTTGCCGAAAGGAAAAATGGGCCCCACCACAAATTACAAGGCTCTTAAGTGAGTCACTATAGAATGAACTTATGTCCAAAGACATTGAAAATTACTAAACACCTTTAAGTAGTAGCCCACCCGTTCTATTAATTGAGGATATTTGTGATATAATTCAGTGCAAGAGCATAGATGGTTTTGCTCCCAAGATACTCACCATACATATTTCCTTGAGTAGAAACATAGCTTTTTGAAAATTCACTTGTGGCTTGATGAAAGTGGTGACTCCCCGATCCTAGGGATCATCTATTTGTTCAGCTCGTGCAAAACTTAGTATATCACATCCTTACCTGCCACAGTAGGATTCATAAGGTATGTAGTACCAAAGTTGAAGAAATATCAAGATGTGGGCTGAATTTATCGCAATTGGGCATTTGACCTTAGGGATAAAAAGTGTTTGAAGTGTCTTCATTTTTGAGTCAATACCAAGTACAAATTGAGCTGATTTCAGGCTTTGGAAAAACACTTAAAGGAAAAAGGGTCATAAAAGGTCTAAAGGTTGAGTTGATCTAGACCCATGCTTATTTGTGCCTTTTGAGGCAACATCCTTGTGTTTGTGTGCTTTCTTTGTTTTCTTGCCAAATTAAAAAAAAAAAAAATCAATTCCAAAACAAGTATTCATCCAACACAAAAACATTTCCAACACCAAACAAAAGATCAAAAACAAAAGAGCAAAAGTATCAAAATATATGACCATTCTTCACATCTTGAGAAAGAAGAATCCTCATCAAGACATCAACTTGAAGAAAAGACCATTAAGCTCCAAGGATTTAATCAAAAGAAGGAAATTCTTCTATCTAAATAGACAAATATTTGTCTCTAATAGAACCTTCCTACGTCATATGCGTATCTATCTTCAATGAAAATCAAACGAGTTTGATCAAGAGTCATTGAACCGCAGAGCTTTTATGCAATATAGAGCTTTAAGTTATCACAAAAACAAAGGAGGCAAGATCAACCCTGACTACTTTCCAGAAATTTGCATCACATATAACGTACCTTAGGAAGAACCACAAACCCCTGAATAGGAAGAGGATGAGTTTGTTCCTTTTGTAACACAAAGTTTCTATTGAAGTTAAACATTTCATCCATTATCTCATTCACACATCATCTCATCCATTTCAACTCTCAAAACATTAAGAGGTTTTTGTCCTAAAGATCTATTTTGACATTGCTTGAATCAAACACAAACAAATCACTTTTTAGATTATCTCTACATCTAGGATAAACTCATCCTAAGAGACATTTCTACAAAGGTTAAAACTAGTCTATGAGTGCATCCTCTCATTACTAGGTAGTTAAGTTTGTAACACATCTCATATTTCTCTAAACCTTATCACATCAAACCTTATCAAACACAACAAGCAATTCAAGAAAGAACTTGGGTAGCATCTACCTTAAGTGCTAGGGATCCATATGCAACACACCACACCAATCATAAATCTCTCATTTCATCAACTCATCATCATTCTCACCCAACTTCAACAAAAACTTGTAAACAAAATGGCTCTTACATAACCCTTTATGGTTCATTCAACTTGCACTCATGTGTCTCCTCAAGCATTTATTGCTTTGACCATGGTTATCCCTTTTGCTTTTGCACAAGAGTTTATCCATTGGATAAAAAATTTATTCTTTGAATAAAGATTTTATTCATTCAACCTAACCTTGGACTTTAACCCCCAAGTTGACCTTCAAGTCATGTCAAACATTTAATGCTTATTCCCTCTCCTCTCAACCTATCTCATATTGACACTTGTTATCCTGGGATTGGGTTGAAAGTCATCACATGGATTGAATATCTTTCAATCCCGACCCTTGTTGAGATTACTCAATCTCAACCCTCCATTACTTCATTTTTCCTATAAATGGAGCCCATTTCTTCATAATCCAGATCTTGAAAACTTGTATGCATTTAATCTATAGTGAATTCTAGAGGGCATTTAGCATTAACATTTACTCTTTTGGATTAAAATCAACACCAGACTAGATAATAATCTCATTTTCTATCTTGTTCACATTTGCATAGTATTTTAGAGTAATCATCTACAATCATGACCCTCCATAAGCATCCATAGTGCAAAAAGCTATTGAGAGCTACACTAATTTGGAACTTGGAGAGGATAGGAACAAAGGAGAAGGAGCTAAGAGAATGTTAGGAGGTATTTAGAGATGCCTCATTATATTTACTTTTCTAGTTAAATATTCTCTCATGTTTTTGGTGTCTCTTTTGATATGCCTGCTTAGGTTAATCTTTGGTTGAATAACACTAACTTTAACCCTTGTTTCTTGTTGTTTGTGTGTGTTATACAACCACAGGTTTCAATCTAACTTGTTAGTTTTTCAAAGCATCATTTGGTGAACCTGACATGAATCAAACACATAACCTTTTGGCTCATACCAGATCACGATCATTTGGTGATCCGGAAAATGGCTCATACCAGATCACGATCTAGACAAACAGAAATTGAAGACGAAGAGGAGGAAAATATCAATGAGTTCCAAGAAGCCCTTGGAGGAAATGCAAATGACAAAAACCCAAGTACTCCTACTCCTGTGACAATAGAAAGGGCACAACATAACCCTCTCTTTAATAGACTTTTTGATGAAATAGTCAGGAGCAATGTGGATGCTCACTTTTTAAAACTTGCTCAAGAAGGAGCCAAACTCCCCTCTGACTTTGATCTTGCATAACTAAGACAAGCATCAGAATGAAAAAGTTGCAATGAGGAAGAAAGAGGTAGAGATCCCATCAGATATAACATTCATCAAGGTAACCCCCCTCCTCCTCCTCCAAATGAAATAGAGATGTTGCAACAACAAGTTGAAAATCTCGCCCAACAACTTTGTAGTGGTGTGAAGACTAATCAATTTTCACTCAACGACATTTGTCCCTATCCCTTTGATAGGAATCTTCATATGCCACCTTTTCCACGAGGGTTTGAAACACCCAAGTTTGAAAAGTATAGAGGAAAGGGAGATCCTCATGATCATGTCAGAGAATTACATTCAGCTTGCCTCGAAGTAGCATATGAGGATATGTACCTCATGCAACTTTTTCCCCAAAGCTTGGGAGGAACAACCACATCATGGTTTTCCTGATTACCAGGTGGCATTAGGACATTTGAAGAGCTCATCCAGAAGTTCTTGGCACATTAGTCACACAACATTTAACATGATATCACCATGGCTGATCTATGTAACACTAAACAAAAACCAGGTGAGCTATTCTTAGTCTTTCTGCAATGATGGCATCAAATTTCTAGCAGACATTCTCTTCAGTTACTTGAACAAGAACTAGTGAAAATATTTATTTCCAACTTAAATGAAGAAATCGAATTTCACTTGGACGTGAAAGACACAAACTCTTTCAATGACATTATCACCAAAGGCTTAAAATGTGAGCAGGCTCTCATCAAGAAAGGACTTATCAAAATCTACAATGAACCAAAGGATGGCCCTCATTCGCACTTCAATAGTGACAAAACAAACTTCTAGAACAAAAACAAAAACATTGTCAACGACGGGGTTGTGGATGCAAGAACTATCAAAAGTGCACAACTTGTAGTTTGATTTGCAGGACAGAATCCTCCACCTAAGACTAACATAGTTGCTCCTCCAAATCAAGGCTGCATCACATCTCAGGATGAACCCAGACAACATCAACAAAAACTAAAGCGAACATATACTTCCTTAGGAGAACCTATCAAAATAGTGTTATGACAGTTAGTTTCTCAAAATCTGGTAACCTTACCCAAAATGTCAAATTATGAACCTCAAGTCAAACCTTCATTGTGGACGGATACTAAACATTGCAATTTTCATTAAGGGAAAGGACATAAAACAAGCAATTGTCACAGATTGAAAGATCTTATTCAGAATCTTATTGATTGAGATGAAATCGAAATCGAAGGACATGACCCAAAGATAATAAACAATGAGCATCTCATGTTCAAAAATCCACTTCCATCACATGATCAAAGGGTCCTTCCACTTCAAGGAGAAATATAGATACTACCGATTATACACAAGCAACATATAATTACACTATGAATCACCTATATGATGCCAATGAACAAACTGCAACTATTACTATCAAAAATCCTAGCTCCACTTGCAATGTTGTTACATGTCATAGCAAGATTACCATAAAAGTAGCTCCACAAGGCACCACATCTATCCCAAAGCAGTATAACCTTGTGGACCAATTAGACAAAATGCCCGTACTGATATCTATCTTAGAGCTATTGCGCCTATCTCCATCTCATAAAATAATCTTGGATCAAGCTCTCCAAGAGGCGTCAGTCCCTACAAATTTGAACACAGATCAGTTCCAAGCCATGGTTGGAAATCTAAGATCATCACCTTGTCTCACTTTCTCTGGAAGTGACAAGACATCCTTCTAGCAACCTTGTAATGCCTCACTACACATTAAAGGGTTTATCAACCAGAATAGGATCAAGTGAGTCTTGATCGATAATGGAGCAGGCCTAAATATTTGCACTCTACAATTAGTCACAGCTTTGGGATATGCCATTGAATCAGTGGATCCTCACAAGAAGATCACAATCAAAGCTTATGATGATGCAGAGCATTCATCCAAAGGAGTTGTTGTACTACCAATCTGAGTGGGCCCTGTGGTGAAACACATCATTTGTCAAGTTCTGGACCTTCCTCTGCCATACAACTTGTTGTTGGGAAGACCTTGGATACACACCATGCAAGTCATTCCATCCACTTACCATTAGTGTATCAAGTTCCCACATAATGGTGTAGAAATCATAATCCTGGGAGATGCAAATCCCTTTGCATATTGTCATAATATAAGTCATCAACCAGAGATTACCATTCCTAACAATAGAGAAGCCATCTCCTTCACATCATACATAAGTCTAGCTTCTCTTACCAGTTCAAACACCATTATACCCAAGAAAGAAAAGCTCAAGATGAAAATAGTAGAGGAAGGTCTGGGGGAATATAATTTGAGCCAACTCTTTTGTGTGGGACAAATGCCTACTCTTAAAACACATGGAAAACCTCAAAAAGTACTTCAAATGTCACTAGTCAAACTAGCATGCACATTGACACCTTTCATCCTTGGAAAGAGTCAAGAAGAAGAAACCAAAGATGAAGACATAGCAGAAGGATCTATAAAGATCTTATCACCACCAACATCCTGCCAGCTAAGCTTCCCACAGACCAGTATGGAAAGGGTCTTCTCATTATGCAAAGAATGGGATATGATGGTCAAAGTTCTTTGGGGTATTATAAGAAAGGGCAACATGAGCCGCTACTGCCAGAATTAAAACCCAAAGATAACACAGGCTTAGGCTTTCAAAAGGAGATCCTTCCTAAGCTTAGATTCAAAGGAAAACCCAGCCACCCTCTATATTAGCCTAATACAAAGAGGTCACCTTTGATTATAAAAGCAACATCAAACACCATAACAACTGCCCCATTGAGGCTAAAAAACCCAGCAATGCCAATCATCCCACCAAACAAACTAGCAATAACACCATTAGCAGCAACAACTATATCAGAACCCATGGCAATATCTACAACATTAGTAGTTCCAGCTGAAGAAATAGAGTCGACACTACCGATACTCCCCATATCCGATTCGTTGATCCCCATCATCCTTCCTATAGCACCGATCATTTCATCTACAAAGGTGCATCAACTGATCACACCTGTAGTGTTTAACTCAAAGGATATCCCAGTATGGTACAGTAACTAGTTACTGGAAAGTGACTCAGAGACTGACTCACATGAGTGGGAATTTGATTCCATACAGCTTAATACTTCAGATGAGGAAGATGCATCACCACCTCCACCTCACAAAGACATCCCTGTTTACGAAGAAGCACAAATAAAGACCTCTTGGGTTCCTAAGCTGGAAACATCTTCCACGGACCCTACGTCACATCCTATGCCTGACTCTGACAGGGAGAGTACCATCAATGATCTTCACCATAGCATCTTAACCCTCACTAATACATCTAACAAACTTAACCTAATCGATGAGATAATGCCCATTATCCATCCTGAACTCATCGAATGGAATCAACCTAATCCCTCATGTTTTGACCACTTCCAAAATGATGAGGCGATCATTGACTTCTCAGACTTATGGGATAACATACCAAGTGGGGATCACAAAGCTAGATTCTCCATAGAACTTAATAGCGCAACATACTTTGGGGTAGATGCCAAACCTTTCAGCTGCAAAAATATAACAATAAAACTTGGATCTTCCAGTGAAAACCACATTGTGGCATTGTTTGATCACACAAAAGTAAAAAGAAAGAGTGTATCCAATGGTGAAAACCTCTCTGAGGCACTTGAGGATGAAAGGGTTGACATCCTTCCCTGTAGCACACAACAGGAACGATCAATGATTCTCATTGAAGAAACCAAAGAATACAACGTGGGGACTACTGGAACTCCTCACCACATACATCTGGCATCTCTTTTAACTTCAAAGGAACAACCTAAGTTTGTGAAATTCTTCTAGAAGTGCTAGATCAATTTCGCATGGTCATATGTAGACATGCCTAGTCTTGATCTAGATTTAGTCATGCATCACCTCACAGTAGTAGAAGGAGCCAAACCTGTTAAGCAGAAGCCTTGTAAGATGCATCCTCAGATTGCAGTACTAGTCAAAACAAAACTTAAGAAACTTCTAGATGTTGGTTTCATTAGACCCATTGATTATGTGGATTGGATATCCAACATTGTTCCTGTTAGCAAACCAAAAGGGGGCATCCGCATTTGTATTGACTTCAGAGATCTGAACAAGGCATGTCCTAAGGATGACTTCCCCCTACCAAATATCAACGTCATAGTAGACCTGACAGCAGGACATGCCATGCTTTCACTCATGGATGGTTTTTCAGGATACAATCAGATAAAGATCGCACCAAAGGATCAACATAAGACAACCTTCACATGTCCATGGGGCACATACTATTGGAATGTAATGCATTTTAGTCTAAAGAATGCAGGCAATGACCACCATCTTCCATGACATGATGCATACTATAATGGAAGATTATGTTGATGACTTACTAGCAAAATCACTCACAAGAGAAGGTCATTTGGACATATTAGAGATAATCTTTGATAGACTAGAACAATATCATGTTAGACTCAACCCAAAGAAATGTGTCTTTGGAGTAACCTCTAGGAAGCTTCTTGGATACATTGTCTCAAGCAAAGGCATTGAGGTCGATCTAGCAAAGGTCAAAGCAATCATGGACATGCCACCACCAAAGAATATCAGTCAACTAAGGACATTACAAGGGTGGCTCCAATCCATTTGAAGATTCATTGCACAATTGGCAGATAAGTGTCACCCATTCACACACCTACTACACAAGAACATCTGCTTTCAGTGGGATACCAGATGTCAACAAGCATTCTAGATGCTTAAAGATTATCTCATGAATACGCCATTGTTGATCCCACCAAATCCAAGTAGGCCTCTATTACTCTATATTTCAGCAACAAGTACATCATTAGGTGTACTATTGGCACAACACAATGTAGAAGGGAAAGAGTGTGTTGTTTACTACATCTCTCGCACACTGGTTGGCTATGAACTCAATTACACACCTATTGAGCAACCTTGCCTAGCAATAATATTGTAGCCACTAAACTGAGGCACTATCTGTTAACACACAAAGTATAGCTCATCACAAAGATTGATCCACTCAAGTACATACTTAGCAAAGCAGCATTGATAGACCACTTGGCCAAATGGGTGATGATTCTAAGTGAATTTGACATTGAGTATGTGGACCGTAAAGCTATCAAAGGACAAGTCATTTCAAATCAATTAGCTAATGCACAACTCATAGGCGATCATCCCCTCATTTCCAATTTTCTAGATGAAGAGATATTCATGATCATGATAGCACAACCATGGAAACTGTACTTTGATGGTTCATACACTAGGCATGGCTCAGGGGCAGGCATTCTGTTTATCACACCTCAAGGTGATAGCATCCCAAAATCTTACAGACTCACATTTCCATGCACCAACAACATAGCTGAATATGAGGCCTTGATCATAGGACTCAGGCTAGCCATACAATGGAAGTTACAAGAACTGCAAGTATATGGCAACTCCCAACTGGTCATTTGACAAGCAACAGATGAATATCAGACCAAGGATGATAAATTCATGCCATACAAGCAAATGGTGGACAGTCTAAAGGCATCATTTACTACTATAACCTTTGAGCAAATACCCAAAGATTAGAATCAAGCTACTGACGCTATGGCTACTATCACATCTCTTCTAGATTTTCCACAGAATTCAGCATGCTACGAGTTCTTGGTCGAACAACTTTGGATTCCCACTTATGATATCCCTAAATCCGAGATGATATGTCACCTTGTTAGTTCCGAATCCCCATGGTATGGTGAGTTTTACACCTATCTCCATGATCACACACTTCCTCCTAACCAATCAAATAACCAACGTAAAACCTTCATTCGCCAAACCGCTCGATATACCACTATCGCTGAAACCCTATACCGATGCAGTCTTAATGGTACTCTCCATCGATGTTTAGAGCAAGATGAGATAACAAAGGCCTTGGAAGTAGTACATGAAGGAATTTGTGGAACTCATGCTAGTGGACCATCAATCACCAAGAAACTCATGCGTAGTGGATACTATTGGCCATCCATGGAAAAAGACTCCTACTACTTTGTCTGAAAGTGCAAGAAATACCAAGTTCATGGAGACTTGATACATGCACCTACATAGGAATTACAACCAATCACAACACCATGGCCTTTTTGTCAATGGGGACTTCACCTTGTGGGTAAAATCCATCCATCTTCATCCAATGGCCACAAATTTATCATTACTGCTACTGAATACTTCACAAAGTGGATCGAAGCTATTCCACTTACCCAAGTTACCAACAACCAGATCACCTCATTTATCCTTAATTACATCATCTATCGGTATGGTGTACCCATGTCCATCATCATAGATAATGGGCTTCCTTTCAAGAATCAAGATGTCCGTGAGCTCTGTGAGAAGTTTCACATCCAACACCGCTTTTCCACACCCTATTACCCACAAGGCAATGGTCAAGCTAAAGCATCAAATAAAAACATATTGAGAATCCTCAAGAAGATAATCAATGATGCAGGTCATGATTGGCATGTTCAATTGAATCTAGCACTATGGGCATAACGAACTAGTATTCAAACCCCTACAGGCCCAACTCCTTACTCATTGGTCTATGGTGCAGAAGCTATCTTACCTATTGAGGTCGAGATACCATCACTACAGATTTCCTTGCATAATTTGATGGATGATAAATCATGCAGAGTATCACATCTTCAAGACTTATAACTACTTAATGAAATATGATAAGATTCATACAATCACCTCAAAGCCTATCAGTAGCGCATGAGCAAAAGCTATAATCATCGAGTTCAACCTCATACATTTGAGGTAGGTGATCTTGTTCTCAGAGAGAATCCTCATAACCAACCAAACAAAGAACATTAGGGAAAGTTTGAATCAAATTGGCTAGGTCCATATGTTATTACTGTTGTATTTGGGTCCGGGGCATATCAGTTGGCTACTTCAGAAGGAGAACCACTAGCAGATTTGATCAATAGCATGCACCTCAAAAGGTTTTATACATAAGCTGCACAGAGCATTAGGCTCCCATATATATTGGCAAAAATACCAAAAACATCCAGATAAAGGTCCTGAAGGAACATACAAAAACATCAAAATAGTAAAGAAAAATCATGCATCCAAATGGTGAACAACCACTCCAGTGGCACCTTGGGTAAGTGCGATGGTAAAAACCTAGCAAGCAAGTGCCACTCGTAGGGACTATGGCTCCATTATCTTTTAGGCTTGTTATGATCATATTCATTACATACACACATCCATCCGCCCCAAACCATGGCTTGTTATTAATTTGAAATCAAGAAAGTACTTCATGCGTTCGACATCCCGCTTTTTCATAGTCATGTTTAAACTGGGGGCAATGCCCTTAATATGGTTTGATGGAAGTGGACTATACATTATTTTTGTGATTCATTGAGTTCTTCATTCAAAACTATCTCACAAAATCCAAAAAACATTGGAAAACAATCAACAAAATACCAAAAACATTAAAAAACAATCACAAAATCCAGAAAACATTGGAAAAACATAAAAAAAAACAATCAAAAAACATGGCAACACGTTGTACATACTCATCCAAGTAGATACCAAATAAACATTGTGACATACTCCAAACACATGACCACTTATCAATCAAACCAAACAATAAACATCAACACTCAAAACTGTCTTCAACAAGGATGCATCCTTCCTTACCAAAACAAAGACAAAGATGACATTTTTCTTTGACAAGAAAATACTGTTTAAGCAATCAAATATTTGGTTGATTTCTGGGTTATTTAAATCAAGTTCTTACAACACTATTTGTGTATCCTCTGTGAATTATTCTGATGAAGTTCTGGGGCATGCACTAATGGTGTTTACATGGGAAGTTCACTAAGCTACGTGATCATAGACAAAATACAGTCATAGATCACTATGGCTTGCTGACTACAGCATATACTTTGACCATATCAGCATGAACCATTATCGATGATCCATATTCTTTATATATGCTATTTGTTTGCAGGCACAAATGCTCTTTCTTTAGTTCCTCCTACCTCATCCAAACTAGATAAAGGTTTTATCTCTTATTACAATTGCACTTGTCTCAAGATATGATTAGCCTAAGATCAAGGAGGACGATCCAAGTTATGCATGAAAGGAGATAATCCTTGTCTATTCCACAAGCAATACTCTGGTCAACTTGACCCATTATATCAAGTTGTTTGTATTAACTTGCTATATCAAATCCATGTAAGGAATACTTAGGTCATCTTGAATCATTATGTCAAGTTGCTTGTATTTTCTTACAACATTTTAAAGCTCAATGATGAAAATAGAGCACTATGGATTGTCATCTCATCTTATCTATTTATATATTGCATTCCATTGCATATCGCCCATCCATTTACTCATTCATATATGTGATTTTATATGCAAATGTGGACAAAGTTAATATGAGCAGTTATGTGAAAATTAAGTTGGTCTTGGATACAATCACGATAGAGTACTCTGATACATCATCAATGCATCATGCAAAGTCTAAAATAGCCTTGCATTCATCTATCTTGATCATATCATCATCATTACATTTAGTTGCATTTGCATCAAGTACATTTCATATCATTTTAGTTGTTTAAAATTCATATAGTTCATTATCATTTATTAACATCAATCTACTTATATCATTTCATCATTGTATAATCATGATGTTTAGATTCATTCATATGATCAAATTGTCCTTGATTATATTAGCCATTTAATATGCATTCATTTAGTGTCAATTTTCAATCATCATTTATCATCATTTATTATCATTTATCACCATTTATCATTTATCATTGCATACATTCATTTATCTATCCATTAGTTAAGAAGTGCACTCATTCATCCATTTTAGTGTCTTATTAATATTCATTTTATTTTTCCCTTAGGATTCATTTAGATTGCATTCGTTATCCCCTTTTAAATTGCATTAAGGTATAGTTATTAACCATAAGTTGCATTATCATCACATTATCATTTTAATTCATCATATTTGGGCATTTAGAATCATAAAACCATTTGTTTCAAACATTGGTTCATACATTATAACATATGCATTCATTTAGCAATCATCATTTAAACATTTGTACTTTACATTTGTTTATCCATGTTACATTCATTTTTCAAACCATATAGATGCATATCCATAAAAGAATCATTCCTTCCAAGCATTGCATTAACATCATTGCATATCATTATCTCATCCTTGTATTAATATAAAGTACAAGATACTATCTATATCATTATGTCATTATGCATACATCATCATCATGGCATTACATACATAAAGAAATACATTAAACAAATCATGCATATATACACTTGCATTCATATGTTAGTATCCAACATCATAAATCATCATAAAGCATGTATATAAACAACATATAGGAATCATCTCATAAATGTGTACATATACACGTATCCATCTAAGCATAAACTCATAAACTCATCATCATGCATAACATCCATACATATCAACATGCATATCATAACCAAACATGGTATCTCCTCATATATATATCATCTCATGTATTAGAGTACAATGAAGTCCAAAAAATAGGCTACCAAGAGCCATCCAAGACATAGTCCAAAATGACAATATCAAAATACATACAAAATGCTCTCTCAGATGCCACTCTAACCAGATGCTACACCACCCTCTCCACCTGCTCCCCCACTAGTCCCTACACCATCTGATCTATCTCTCCATAGAGGACCCATCAAACCCCCACTAGCTCCTACACCACCTGACCTATCTCTCTATAGTGGACCCATCACACCCCCACTGCTCTACATCCTCTGAGATCACTCTGATTTGGCTTGCCGCATCTATGAATAGCTCTATGCTCGCTAACTAGCTGGCACCACCTGCTCATATAGACCCCACCAGTAATCAACCTCTCCACCTGCTCTCCATACCTCCCTCACCAATGCCTCCACAGATGGCTCTTGTCCCTGTACTCCCTCCAAAACCCTCACTCTCTCCTACAACTGAATCACCCTGTCAACGGCCTGATCTCTCTCCTATAAAACTATAGTCAGCTCTAACTCCCGTGCAAATAGCTGCACATCTCTAGTTGCGACCTCCGCCTCCAAATCCTCTACCTATGTCTTGGCTGCTGTAAGTTGAGTCTACAAATACACAAGCATGTGATCCCAAAGATCTCCAATGGCTCCCTCCCTTATATCCATAGGTACATCACCTGTAGCTCCCTCTCTAGTGGCTCCCTCCTCTCTATCCATCGGTATCTCCCTCTCCATAGCTCAACCACCTAATCTGATTCCTCCTGGCATCAATGGTCCCTGTGATATCCGCAATGGCAACCCGTCTCTCCCTCTCCGCTGGACTCGACCACCTCCACCACCTCCACCATCCCTTCAACCTCCTATCGGTCCTTGACCTCCTCTCCTCCTCAAAATCAAGAATAGACTCCACCGAATCTGATATCCAAAGAATCGGATGAGCCGCCATATACTGCGTATACTCCTCTGACACCCCTACATCTACCACCCTCGATTGTATATCCCATGGTCTCACTTGAAGCATCTGAAACTCTACCAATGCTTGATCATAAGGAAGTACTAGCCCCCATGCATACCTCTCTCAGACCACTCTGGCGTACTCTCCTGATCCTCTAGGCAATCCCTATCAGCGTCCAAACTGTCTCATAACTCTGCCCGACACCTATCTCTCTACATCATAGCATGTCCTCCCAATGAGGATTCAGGTCATGAATACATACGGTAATGCCTCTGTATCATCCTCCCAGGGCTTGCACTCAATATAAGGTCTCCAGATCACTGCATCAAGATCATCCAGTGCTTGTCGCCACCACTCTAACTTCCCCAGGTGGGGCTGACTCATCATACCACTATACATAAATACATAGGGCTGGTCGACTGCCCAAAATCTCAGACTCACTGGTCGGGTCACCGGTAATTGCTTCCACGCCCAAATACATAACAATGTCACTCCCACTACTAATGAGCCCCTCCCATGATATACTACCTCATGCAGCTCCTGATATAGGTGCGCTAACACACACGGTCCCTTGGCAAATCAGGTCCCCTCTGTCATCATCTGCTCAATCACCTGCCCCCAACCAATAGCCAGACCATGTGATCATCTATGCAGACATAGTAGCCCTCCCACAATCCCTAACAAAACTAATGGTAATGGCTCATACAATGCAATGATATCCTCCCAAGATATTGAATCGTCATCAATATACATGTCCTCATCGAAGAATCTCTACATCGCTAGAGTCCCCCATGATCTATCATATGTCACCAGCTCACCTCGAATGGGAATATGTAGGATGCACCACACATCCTCCAGTGTCACCGCCATCTCCCCCTATGCCAAGTGAAACATGCATATCTCACTATGCCAGCGCTCTGCGAATGCTATCATCAAACCGTGATTCATCCAAATCATGGGCATATACATCATGTCATATAGCCCAGTCACTGCAATGCAATCAACCTCAGCCTCTGTCAACCAATCATGTAGCCCCTGTGTAGCAGGATGCCTCTCATGCAACTATAAGACACGCAAATCCTCCTACATAAGTGCATCAACCATCATCATCAGTTGTTTTGTTTCAAACTTTCTTAAAAGTTTAAACCTAGACTATCAACAGATACTTTGATCAAGTATCTTTGGGTCTCAACAGGTAAGCAATTATGGCACACCTAGGCTTCAACAGGCATTTATCCTAATGACCTAAGTCTCATCAAAGCTACTATGGTTCAAAACAACTCTCACTTCATATCCCCATCCATTCATCATTCGCATCGGGAGATTTTTGTTCACACACACTAGGGCATCTATTATCCTTAAACAAAAGCGCTATCTTGCAAACAAAAGCGCTATTTCCTCCACAATAGCACTAATCCCCTAACTAAAGTGCTTAATCAACCATACAAAAGTGCTCAAACTACAAAAGCACTACAAAAGCTATGCAATAGCACTACTTAACATCACAAGCGCTCAATTGACCTCTCAATAGCGCTAAACAAACAATAGCACTCAAACCTCTATACAATAGCACTCATATTTTTAAAAGTGCTCAAACAAACAACACAATAGTGCCATTGTGGCACAAAAGCGCTAATTCATTAGACAACAGTGCCAAAACATAGTTTCAATGCTATTGTCTCAACTCAACTTGGAATCGGCAAAAACATATAAAAAATGCATAAAATTCAAAATTTCATATTTGCATACCACTGGTCCATAGTCATCTGGCCACTGGAATCGTTGGACTTGCTCAAAAAGGTGCTCTGCTACTAGTACCAGCATCCTGACTGCTGCTTACTCCTCCAAAATGTCACTATCAGAGCTATAATTTCACTATGGTCGTGGTTACAAATGAGCCTATTTTCACCCCTTTCCCCCCATATAAACCCTTCGTCGTAATCATAACTTTCCCCCATTCACAGTTGTAGTCCCCGTGAACTTCCTAAGCCTCCCATTTTTTCATTTTATCTCCGATTTCTTCTATTTTTCACCAGCATTGCTAAATTCTTTTCTTCTATCACTTTGCCAATTTTCATTCCTTTTCAAGAGATTGCCCGATTTTTTGAAATTTTTGGCCCATCTCTCGAGGGGGCATACTACCCATTAAATTAACATTTTATGGTGCATTTATTCGCATCTATTTTTTTTCTTTGAAACAACGTGATAAACCACACCATCTCAAAGAGGGGCAAATGTAGTCACATAAATCTGTCCATTTTATTTAAAAACATTTCATATTTATTTGATTAAAAATCTACTAAGCCATTAGTTAATTAAATTAATATTTAATTAATTCATCTTCAAACATTCTCCTATTAATTAAATAAATTATTCAATTTATTTTAATTCATTCATTCAAACAAATTCACAATCAATTAAATGAATAAAATCCTATTTATTTCATTTAAGCCCTTTTCCTCTTTTAAATAAATTAAATAAAACATTTATTTAAATCATAAATCCCTCCCACTTGCATTTTCCTACAAATGCAACTTGCACCTATTTATTGAAATAAATGAATTTTTATTTTAATAAAATCTTATTTTCCCTCACCCACCAAATCCACTTGCAATCCTGACCCCCTTCTAGATTCTTCTAAGTCGTTCCTAATTAGCCTAATCCATTCCCTAATTATTGTCACATTCCTAAGCAACTTGGAGTCACTTCTCAAAGACTTCAAAATCTTTGAAAATTATTAAATGCTTTGTGTGTTCAACAATTTAACCTCCAAAGTCTTCCAAACCACTTATGGCTCTTACATGACCATTAATGGCTCTTACATAACCGTTTATGGTTAATTCAACTTGCACTCATGGGTCTCCTCAAGTATTCATTGCTTTGACCATAGTTATCCTTTTTGCCTTTGCACAAAGAGTTTATCCATGGGATAAAAGCTTTATTCTTTGAATAAAGAATTTATTCACTCAACCCAACCTTCACCTTAACCCCCAAGTTGACTCCCAGGTCATGTCAAGCACTTAATGTTTATTCCCTCTCCTCTCAACCTATCTCATATTGACACTTGTCATCCTAGGATTGGGTTGAAAGCCATCACATGGATTGAATATCTTTCAATCCTGACCCTTGTTGAGATTACTCAATCTCAACCATCCATTGCTCCATTTTTCCTATAAATAGAGCCCATTTCTTCATAATCTAGATCCTGAAAACTTGTATGCATTTAATCTATAGTGAATTTTAGAGAGCATTTAGCATTTACATTTACTTTGTTATATTAAAATCAACACCAGAATAGATAATAATCTCATTTTCTAGCTTGTTCAAATTTGCATAGTATTTTAGAGTAATCATCTACAATCTTGAACCTCCATAAGCATCTATAGTGCAAAAAGCTACTAAGAGCTAGACTAATTTGGAACTTGGAGAGGAGAGTTACAAAGGAGAAGGAGCTAAGAGCATGTTAGGAGGTATTTGGAGATGCCTCATTATATTTACTTTCCTAGTTAAATATTCTTTCATGTTTTTGGTGTCTCTTTTGATATGCCTACTTAGGTTAATCTTTGGTTGAATAACACTAACTTTAACCCTTGTTTCTTGTTGTTTGTGTGTGTTATACAACCACAGGTTTTAATCTAACTTGTTAGTTTTGCAGAGCATCAGGTACAATTTTCATTTTTTAATGCTTCAAAATGATGCATTCCAATAGACAATAGTTTGCTAAGAAGATAGATGATAAGAATACTAAGGAAACATGTAATTCAATGTGTCATGGGAAACATAATGTAAAGTATTATAAATGTGTAAGAGAGATTACACTTATGTCACACGTGGACAAGCAAAAACTAGAAGAAAAAGAGGGAATTGTATCTAATCTAGTAGTATCTCAAGATTTTTAGAATCAAAAACCTTGTTTTTGATTTCAAGAGTAGTGAGAATGAGGGCACTGAACCTTAACATAGCAGAACTATTAATGAAACCATAGTGCACCAACAACACTATAACAACATTAATAGTAATAGAGCCAATCTTTGAAAATTAAAAACTGCAAAGAAAAAAAACACAAAACACACTACAAGGTCACCTTGTGCACCCTAGTAGCATCAATGGCACTATTCCATTTAGTAAACAAGAACTTGTATAGATCCTTAGCCTCTCACTTCTCATCCTACGTGTTAGCGGTACATTCCCTCAGCATAGAGAGGGTGATCGCCGAGCTATATTATATTTGCAGATAAAATTTGTTAAGGTTCGTAATTTTAGCATCTCTCACCTCCACCTTTCTCTTAAGTCATTTGAGTTCATCCATGATAGCTTGCAGTTCAAGCATAGGGCCTAGGTTCTTGATCTTTTGCATGATGTCTAACACATCTATGCATAATTTTTCCATTTGCTCTAGGGTAGGGACACCCTAAGGGTTCACAGTATCCTTGTAATCCACACTCTTATCTTCCACCTTGGCCCCATCTTTAGCAAGGGAACAATCGATTTCAATGCCCAGGCTCATTAGAGGAATAGTGTTCATCACTTGTTCTACCATGTTTAAATCTGAGTCCACGTCCGTAGATTCAATGCTTTAGTATCATAATTTTCCTCACTCATGGCAGCTGTAGTACCCATGTTCATAAGAGCCCTATCCATAACATCAATAGAGTCATGGGTTTGCATCTCATCATTGTCCTTGCCAGTGATGCCAACAATGCCCAAATCAATGGGGTCCCTAGTCTTATCCACTTCAACAACAACCTCACTGGGGGTCCCATAGTGGTTTTAGGTTCCTCTTCTTTCTTGTCCTCAATGGGGTCCTCCTCTGAGTCAATTGTTTCAATCATAGGGGTCTTCTTTTTGTGCAAGCTTTTGAAAGCCAATCTGGAGGACCTCCTTTTTCCCTCAGAGTTAGGGGAAGGGTTGTAATTCTTAGCATCATTAGAAGATGAATTATCATCAAAGACAATTCATTTGTGTTTAACAGGGCTTTTTCCTTTATGTAATGTCTCTTTTTTTAATTACTATGTCTTTGGGGAAATTTATAATTATACTATCTATCTTTTTCAATAAACTTGTGCAATTGAAAATATGGATATTAAATCAATATTGACAAGTAAATATATACTGAATTGATCTTCCTATTGAAAACCCAAACTTCAATCTCCTTACAGTAACTTAAACCCTGCAATGTCTAATTTATATTACTACTGAGAGTATATGGTCACCGTGTTATGATTTAGATATATTAACTTGGAACGATGATATAGTCGATGGTTTTATTTGTGACAATATGTTCTTGTTCCTTGGCAGAGTTATTTCTAAGGTTTAGTTTCTTGAAGTATATATTTGATTTTGGGTCTTTGACCTTCCTTACTTTTATACTCGCCTAGAATGGAAAATAGAATTCTTGATAAAAACCTATTTGATCCCCTCTTCAATGAAATGATTGCTAATATAAATTCATATATTCCATCAGATGTGTCCCTTGGGAGATATTGACACATTTATTTGTTAATATTATAATTGTTCCCCTTAATGATAATTCTTCCTCATTTAATAATGAATTTATGGTTATTATTGTATCATTTTTAATGCTTCTTTCCATATTCAATGATATATTATAGTTTATGTATTTGCTATTGTTTTATCCATACGTGATGACTAGTCAATGGTTTAAAGTAATCTAATAGTAATTATTATACTTTTTTGACTCATTGATCCTTGATTGATACTTGTAGAATCCTTGGTTAACCTTCAAGTATACTTGATGTCTTCAAAGGAAAATGTTATTCAGTTGATAAGGATCGATCTTAAAGATAGTTGGTATTGGCTCATGGATTGCCCATATAGGGGACATTATAGTCTCCCCCTCTTGAATTTGCTTGTCCTCAAGAAATTTCCTCCTTCCATGTCTTCATTCATGGATAAACCTGGATATAGATTATTAGTACAAAACATATAATCATATAAATTAAAGTAATGATAAATGTTAGAAAAATTTTCTATTTATTTTTCATTGCATCTATGGCAACTTAGAGGGGCCAGCTTCCTTGAGTTGTTATGTCCCATTTGAGAGAGACTAGCTTCCTTGAGCCATTCTATCTACTTGAGGGAGATTGGCTTCCTTGAGCCAATTAACCCAATCTTGAGAGGATCCACCTTCTTTGTGCCATAATTCCTCTACATTTCTTTATGTTTGGAAGGAATGGGGGCTTCCCTTGATCCATTTCTACACCAATCCTAAGAGACTTACTTACTCTGTTTGGTGTCTCAGGTCAATCTTTATGTCATTCTCATCCCCTTATGTTACTTGACTTTATGTTAGTCTCTATTTATACTTGGAAGGAATGGGGACTTCCCTTGATTCATTTATACACCAAGCCTAAGATACTTACTTGCTCTGCTTGGTGGCTCAGGTTAACCTTTGTGCCATTCTCATCCCCTTCTTGGGAGGGAGAGAGAGCCTATCAGAGTCATTTCTACACCAAGCCTAAGGGAGCTTGTTCTCTACAATCTTCTTACTCCACTTGGTGGTCCTTATTTTCTTTCCACATCCTCACTCTCGTACTTATTCTTTGGAAGAAATGGGGTCTTTATTGAGTCATTCCTACACCAAGCATCTACTTGGCAGCCCTTACTATATTGATCACCATTCTCACTTCCCTCTTTTGATTGATTGGAACCAATTTTTTTAAATATTTAAGGTAATGTCCTTAAGGATCTATATGTTCTAGGATGGACCCTTTCATAAGTCATTCATCCTAATTATTCTATATCTATATGCATTATTAAATCTCTTTAGGTAATTTTATTGACAACATCTACCTTCTTATGTTGATCCTACTTTAATTACAATATTGTTAGCCTATGTAGAATTGTATTCATTCACATTCAAGCTAATTTTATTTTTCCTTGAATGTTTAATATTTTCTTCTTTTTCATCTATTTGATGTATTTGACCCATTTTACATTGATGGTCGTGCCTCCAGAGTTCCTTGTATTTGAAACATACATTTTTCCTCCTTAGGTTTTCTCTTTGTTCTAGGCCATCTTTGGTTTGGCACCTATGTCTAGGTCTCCATATTTCTTTGCAAAAGTAGCATGGTCTTCCTTCCTCCTTAAAATCTTCATCTCTACGAGGGTTCTTTGGATAAGCTTTGGACATATATTTTGGTTTCTCTTTGGAGTAGTTGGCTTCAACTTTGATGGCCCTTTGTATAGCTTCACCCAAACTTTTGGGTTCCAATGGGTTTAATATCTTCATAATTGACTCTTTGAGTCCTTCCACAAATAGCTATGTAAGCCTTCCTTGAGAGAGATTTGGTACCATGACTGCTAAGTTTTAGAATTCATGGGCATAGTCCTCTCTAGACCCTTGTTGAGTGAGTAGTGTTAATTATTTGAAGTACCACTCTGGATGCCTTTGATCGAACTTTTTGATGAGCCTTTGAGTGAATTTTCCATAAGTTGTAATATTTTGATTCCCTTCGGTGATCAGGCCTTGATGCCACCAATCATGTGTTGTCCTAAATAAGTGAAGAGTAGAGAACTTGATGGAATTTTCCTCCATCATAGGACATAGTGATAGATATGTGTCCAATTTCTGGACCCATGATTGGGCAGTAGATTTCCCTGACCCGTTGAAGTAGGGCAAGGAAATTTTTCTTATCCTTTCCTTGAGATCTTTGTCAATGTATATTTTTATTCTATTGGGATTAACTTGGCTCTTGACCTCATGGTATTCCTTAAAGGGAATAAGTATTTGTACTTCAAGATCTAATCCCGCATACATTTGTGCAATTCATCTACACTATTTTTTGGTTGTTCCTCTTCTTCCATAATATGTTCTTCTCTTGATAGGAATGGAGGCATGATTGGCCTAAAGGATGAGATTTGGGTTGAATGTTTATTCTCCAAATGGTTTGAATGAGTGTCTCTTCCTGAATTTGGGATAGGTCTCCAATGATTATTGTTGTTCATACTTTGAATATCTTGTTGGATTAGTTGATTAGTCTTCTCAAAATTGTCATTATTTTTCTCCATGAATGTTCTAAATTAAGTTTCTAATTGTTCTTCCATGGCTAACGTACCTCTTTTGCATTGAAAGTTTTGCATGAACTATTTTCCACATGTTGCAGGATTATGCTTTGATACCACTGTAATGTCCCCTTTTTTGATTACTATGTCTTTGGGGCAATTCATAATTATACTATCTGACTTTTTCAATAAACTTGTGCAATTTAAAATATGGATATTAAATTAATATTGACAAGTAAATATATACTGAATTAATCTTCCTATTGACGATCCAAACTTTGGTCTCCTTACAACAACTTAAACCCTACAATGTCTAATTTATATTACTACTGAGATGATATGGCCACCGTGTTATGATTTAGATATATTAACTTGCAACAATGATGTAGTTGACAATTTTATCTATGACAATATGTTCTTTCCCCTTGCTCGAGTTATTTCTGAGGTTTGGTTGCTTGAAGTATTTATTCAATTTTGGGTCTTTGACCTTCCTTTCTTTTATACTTGCCTAGACTGGAAAATGGAATTCTTGATAAAACCCTATTTGATCCCCTCTTCAGTGAAATGATTGCTAATATATATTCATATATTTCATCAGGTGTGTCCCTTGGGAGATATTGACACAGGGTATATGCACAATGATGGTGGTCAAAAAAGTGGACACCACCCAAAAAAAACATGAAAAAACAAGCAGCGCATACACAGTTATAAAATTTGAAATCACCACATACGCACTTAGGTCTGTTGTTCTCGAACCTAAAAAAGGTAGCGCGTACACGCTACTTTTAGTAAATTGAGTGCGTATGCACTACTTTTAGGAAAGTGAGCGTGTACGTGCTATTTTTTAGGAAATTGAGTGCGTACGCACTCATAAGCCCTAAAGAACCGCATACACAGAACCTATCAAAAAAAAAGTTTTAAAAAAAAATCGGGTCTTATTTTCCCACGACGACCACATTTTTTTCCACATTTCCTCAACAAAACCATGAATGGGGGTGCCTCATTTCTCCTCCAGACACTATTGATCAAGGTTAGCTTTTCTTAATTTTTGTCTTTCTTTCCTGTTTGTTCAATTTGTTTTACATTTTGAATTTAATTTCATTAATTTTGATTAGGTTTTTTCATAATTCATTTCAAAAACCAAATTATGATAATCCACAACAAGAACAACAAAATGCACCTCCTAAAAATCCACAAGATACACCCCCAATTCTTCCTTTTGACTGCACACCTGAAACACAGGAGCAATTAATTAATCAATTAGGGTAAAACACATCTAAAATAAATAGACTGATTGGTAAATTAAAAACATCCAAACTTGAGTATCATAAATCCCTTGCCACTAGCCTAGAAACATTAGCTATTGGTGTCATAGTTATTTCTACACAAATTACAGAATGGGGAAAATTTAGGGATAGATGTTGTCAATACTATGCTGATGGGTTATCATACGAGGGAGTGAAAAACAAAAATCTTAGTAAACGATAAATATGTGCCCTTTTTTAATCCTAAAAATGGTCATTCGTTACCTCTTAATGCTAAGAGGTTTCCCATACATTGGTGTACCAATGTGCAGATGAAGAATTTTTTTTGGCAGAGGTGGTGGATGGTCTTTGATGATCCACCTTGTACTAATTATGATGTACCATTGTATTTTCTAAGAAAAGTATACTATGATTTTGTGCTCAATGTGAGACCAAACTATTTTGACATGAGAGCTTCATGGTAGAGGTGGCGGCTCTACCCAAGATAAACCTAGAGCCCATAGGCGAGTAGCCTCGGAGAGTCTATTGGGCATTTCATGGAATTGATTATGTGTTGCATTGATGGAATTAGCTTGTTCATGACACTTATACTCATATTTTCAATCAATTGGTTTGAGTTTGGTGATTGGATGTTATCCTACTTGCTTAGAAGATTGGTTTCTGGTTCTGGTGAGGGTTTCATCGGCAGAGTTTTTGGTGGAGATCTTTGATGCATTGTATAATTCGTATTGGTGCTTCTTCTGATGGAGTTTCAGGATGTTGTTATTGATTGTGTTCGAGACTTGGTGTTTGGAGATCATTGCTGAAGCGTGTGGACCTATACTTGGTCCCGGTTGATCTAGGTTATGAACCAACATTAATGTAATGTGTGGATAGGACCTATTGTTGTATTTCTGGGATGTCTTATGTATGGATATTATTTTTTTTGGTCTAAATCCGACATGGTTTGTAATTATGTAATTGGTTTATTTTCTGGTGGCCAACCTGATTGTTTATGATCGAGGGTTTGTATAAATAAGATGTAAGATCTCATTGTATATTATCATGGTTATTGTAAGAGGTCATGGTCAAGGAATGTAATGGGTGAATAATGTAATATCATTTAGGAAGAGGAGTTGGTTGATAATTGCAGATCGAATTGGGTTTGTTGTAAGGGGATTTAGTCCTTCAGTATTGAGCTTAACTAGAACTGTACTTAGGCATAGGAGATGCTATCTTTAATAGTTCAACACTTCTCTTGATTGTAGTCTAGATTTGTATGTAGTCAGTGAGGCTCCTTTTATGATGGGAAGTGTGCTCTAGGTTGTTGGCCTTCCTGCAAGTGTTGTCCCCATCATTGTAAATTCACATACTTACTATCTGACTATGGGTAGGCTTCCCATCATGGTTTTTCCCTTTACCGAGTTTTCTATGTACAAATCTTGGTATTATGTGGATGGATTTTATTCTATGATTATTGTTTATGATTAATTGGATTAAGTACTATTCTTGTATTATTGTTTTGGTTTTCGCTATTAAATTTTAAATTGCTAATGCTTCTGGTAATTTGTGACAACTGATTCACCCCCCCTTCTCAGTTTTCTTTCGGTTATCTGAACTATCTATGAATTGGTATTAGAGATTTGGTCCTCTCTGTAGAAATATTAACCACTTGAAGAAGATCCCATGGCGACTAACAATTCATGTTCATCCAGTTCTTCTGGAGCTATCTTTCGAAGGGATATACCGAGGCTTGAAGGAACAAATTATACAATATGCAAGATTCAGATGGAGACTCATTTGAGATGTCTTGGAAAGGAGATTTGGGAGATCACATAGAATGGTGTCACACCCTTTAATCTAGGATCTGGCAATCCTCCTTTGACAAACCTGGACAAGGAGCTTGAGAGTGATTGTAGAGAAAGATAAGCCCCCTTGTGTGCACTTTTTGATCAATAAATAATGGGATTAACACACAAATCATCTAGAAAGGCTATATGGGATAAGTTGCAGACTCTTAATGAAGGTGATCCTATTGTGAAGATTTCTAAACTTAATGGTTACCAGGTGAGATATGAAAATCTAAAGATGGAAGAACATGAAAAGATTACTACATTCATGGAAAGGGTAAATGAGATTGTTATGGGAATTCAATGTTGTGGTTGAACTCTAAGTGAAGATGAATTTTTTTCTAAAGTCCTGAGAGCCCTACCACTAGCTTACAAAATGAAGGTTATTGCTATCAATGAGTTGAGAATAATGGCTAATACATCTGTCAACAGATATACTTTGGTTGGGAAACTATCTGCTTTTGAGCTTGAGGAATTTGGTCCTTCTGGAGCTGTGAAGACTAAACCTACTTTTCATGCATCTACATCTACAACAGGTAAGCAAGATTGATGAGAATTATATGCAAAAGAACTAGAAGATATGAAGAGAGAAGATGATGAGTTTGAGAAACTTGAAGCACTATTTTCTAGAAGAGTACTTAAAGGACCGGTAGGTAGTAAGTTTGAAGGAAAAGCATCTTTTAAATGTTTTGCATGTAATATGATTGGTCATTTTGCATCTAGATGTCCTAAAAGGAATTCAAGATTTGAAGAAAGAGTTAAGAGATCATTTAATCCTAACCCTGGATATCAGAACAAGTATAGATTCAAGAAAAATATAGACAAATCATGCTACATAGTGGATGAGGAAGGCATTACTGATTCAAATGATGAACCGATAGAAGATTCTGCTAGTGGATCCAACAATGGGAAAGAATGGGTATTCTTGGCTATCAAGGAAGATGATCTAGCACTAGAAGAGAATGTACCTGAGGAAAAGGCACTTCTTGCTAAAATTGAGGATAAGGATGAATGGGTAATTGATAGTGGCTGTTCACATCATATGACTGGAGATAAAGGGAAGTTTCTATCTTTGCGAGAAATTGATGGTGGACTAGTTAGATTTGGAGATGACAAGGCATGTATGATCAAAGGAAAATGAACTATATCATTGCATGCTAAGAATAATACTGACAATGTTTATTATGTTGAAGGTTTGAAGCATAATATTTTGAGTGTAGGACAATTGGTAGATAAGGGGTTTCAATTATATTTCAAGGATGGAAAATGCAAAATCATTAATAGATCTAGCTTGGAGACTGCAATTGGTACATAGACAAAAGGTAACATATTTCATTTAAACTCTCGTGAGAAGACATGTTTGATTACACATATTGATGAGAGTTGGTTATGGCATTAAAGGTTGTGTCATGTGAATTTTGATTACATTACGAAGATCAGTTCAACTAAGGTTGTTAGAGATATACCTAAGATTATGAAGCCCTATAATCTGATATGTAAAGAATGTCAAACGGGTAAACAGGTTAGAACCTCTTTTAGGAGTATACAAGATAAATCAAATGATGTTCTTGATCTTATTCATACTGATTTGTGTGGTCCTGCTAGAGTTAAAAGTTTTCACAGTGATAGATATTTCATGCTAATCATTGATGATTATTCTAGAATGATGTGGGTTACTTTTTTGAGAGAAAAATCTGAAGCATTTTTGAAAAGTTTAAATTTTTTAAGGCTAAGGTGGAAACTAAGATAGGATTGAAAATTAAATGTTTGAGATCAAATCATGGTGGAGAATTCACATCCAGTGAGTTTAATAATCTTGGTGACAAGCATGGTATAAGAAGACAATTTTCTGCTCCCTGGACACCTCAACAGATTGGAATTGTGGAAAGGAAAAACATAACTATCTTGGATGCTGCTAGAACAATGATGATGGAAACAAGTCTACCTCATATCTATTGGAGAGAAGCAGTGAGTACAATGGTTTACACATTCAACAGAGTATATATCAAAGGAGAAACCAGTAAGACACCTTATGAATTATGGTTTGGAAATACACCTATAGTTAAGTATTTTATAATTTTTAGTAGCAAATTTTATATCATGAGAGATGATACTATTGGGAAATTTTATCCTAGAAGTGATGAAGGCATATTTCTTGGTTTTCTAATGAAAGTAAAGCATATAGATGTTATAAAAAGAGATTCCATAAAATAGTGGAGAGTGTTAATGTCAAAGTAGATGAGTTGAGCAAAATTCAAATCTGAATTTATGAGAAGGAACCGACAATGGAAATAATTATATCTAAACCAATAGCACCTTTATCAGAACAAAGAGTTGAACCAGTTACTCCAACAACATCAGAGAATTCTATAGTAACTAAAGAATAGGGAAGAGGAATAGAGAGTTAGAAGACTCCTATGTATGTGAGATTGAATCATTCTGAAGATCAAATCATTGGAGATAAGAACAATAGAGTAATGACAAGAAGAAGACTGACAAACTAATGGGGTATGTTTAATTTCACAAGTTGAATTGGTATCAGTAATTGAGGCATGTAAAGATTAATTTGGTTAAAGGATATGGAAGAAGAATTAGATCAGATTGAGAAAAATAACACATGGACTTTGATTCCTCGGCCTATAAATAAAAATATTATTGGAACTAAATGGGTTTTTAGAAATAAATTGAATGAGGATGGCAAGTTTATAAGGAATAAGGCTAGATTGGTTTGTAAAGTATATTCTCAGAAGGAAGGAATTGATTATGGAGAAACTTTTGCACTGGTAGCTAGGATTGAAGCTATAAGAATATTTCTTGCCTATGTTGCTTATAAAAACTACAAGGTTTATTATATGGATGTTAAATGTGCATTCTTGAATGGGGATCTCAATGAGGAAGTTTATATTGAGCAACCTAATGGTTTTTCACTATCAAATGATACTGATATGGTTTGCGGGTTATGGAAATCTTTATATGGATTGAAACAAGCACCTAGAGATTGCTATGTAAGGTTGGGTACATATCTTTTGAAGCTTGGTTTTACTAAGGGAAGTGTTGATGGTAATTTATATTATAAAATCATTGATGATGATATACTGATTGTTGAAGTATTTGTTGATAACATTATTTTTGGAGTTGAAGATAAATTATGCATATAATTTTTTAAGAACATGGAGAAATAATTTGAGATGTCTATGATTGGTGAGATGGAATTTTTCTTAGGTTTGCAGATTAATTAGACTGACAAAGGTATTTTTATCTGTCAAACTAAATATGCTAAGGAATTGTTGAAGAAATTTGGTATGGGATATTCTAAACCGGTAAGTACACCTATGGTTACAAGTGAGAAATTGACAAAGAAAGATGTTTCTGCATCGATAAATCCTACAAGATACAAATATATGATTGGAGGTCTACTTTATTTAACTCAGACTAGGCCTGACATTATGAATTTCATTCTAAGACAAAGCACATTTCTATCAAGTATAAATTTTTGAAGGAGAAGGTGGAAGCAAATGAAGTTAAACTAGTTTATGTGAACATTAAAGAACAAATTATAGATATTTTCACCAAACCTTTATCCAAGGAATCATTTGGGTACTTGAGAAATAGATTGGGGGTTTCTGCCCCTCTGACAGAGGCTTGATTGATACAGTTTGGCACTAGTCCGATATGCATTATCAAAAATACTATTCATTATAACACTGATGTGGGATGCTGCTACTAAGGGGGAGTAGTCATCTTTGAGATTCAGAGGCTTATATTCTTGCTTTAATATTTTTTGTTAGATTTCTAGAATTGATGTCAAAGGGGGAGAGATAGTGATATAAAAAAGAAATTCAAAACTTTACAGAGATATTATTCAAAGGGAGAAATACATAGATATTCAAAGCTATATGCAAGAGACTATTGGTTGTCTTCCATAGGGGAGACTTGTTTGGCATTTCTTGGTACTTAGATGTTTTTCACATCTAGTGTTACCATCAATACCAAAGGGGGAGATTGTTGGCCATTTTGTGGAATTGATTATGTGTTGCATTGATGTTTTGTCAATGATGTCAACACTAGCTGTTTGGATTCTTTAGCAACACCCTTCTGGTCTTGGTAGGTTGAGTGGTTTCTAGTTAACTTGGATCCAGCATGTTCTGATTGACTCTGGTATAATTTGGTGATGGAATTGGCTTGTTCATGACACATACTCATATTTGATCAATTGGTTTTGGTTTGGTGATTGGATGCTATCCTTCTTTCTTAGAAGATTGGTTTCTGGTTCCAGCGAGCATTTCACCGACAAAGATTTTAGTGGAGATCTTTAATACATTGCATAATTGGTGTTGATGTAGCTTCTGATGGAGTTTTAGGATGTTGTTGGTGATCGTGTTTGAGATGGTGTTTGGAGATCATTGCTAAAGTGTGTGGACCTATACTTGGTCCCAGTTGAGCTAGGTTATGGATCTACATTAATGTAACATGTAGATAGGACCTATTGTTGTATTTCTAGGATGTCTTATGTGTGGATATTATTTGTTTTGGTCTAAATGGTTTGTAATTATGTAATTGGTTTACTATCTGGTGGCCGACCTGATTGTTTATGATAGAGGGTTTGTATAAATAGGAGTAATATCTCATTGTAGATTATCATGGTTATTGTAAGAGGTCATGGTCAAGGAATGTAATGTGTGAATAATGTAATATCATTTAGGAAGAGGAGTTGGTCAATCATTAGAGATTGAATTGGGTTTGTGTAAGAGGATTTAGTCCTCTAGTATTGAGCTTAATTAGAACTGTAGTCAAGCATAGGAGATTCTATCTTTTGTAATTCAACACTTCTCCAGATTGTAGTTTGGATTTGTATCGAGTTAGTGAGGCTCCTTTTGTGATGAGCAATGTGCTCTAGGTTGTTGACCTTCTTGCAAGTCTAAGCTCCTTCATTGTAAATTCACATACTTACTGTAGAAGTATTATTTGACTATGGGTAGGCTTCTCACTGTCCCTTTATCTGGTTTTCCACGTACAAATCTTGGTGTTGTGTGGATAGATTTTTTCTGTGATTATTGTTTATGATTAATTGGATTAACTACTATTTTGGTATTATTGTTTTGGGTTTCAATATTAAACTTTAAATTTCTAATGCTTCCATTAATCTATGACAACTGATTCACCCCCCCTCTCAGTTGTCTTCCTATTATCTGAACTGTCTAACAGAGTCATCTCCCCCTAGCACCCAAACCCAAGGTGCATCAGGTTGTCCTAGTAGAGCTGGAAGAGTCAATGGAGATACAGACTCTTCAAGAAGCCACAATATTGACTAGTGCTATCATCCAGCATGGGAGGTCATTAGCACACCCTATTGTACTAGATGATGAGCCATTAGTTGCTCCAGGTGGCGACATAGAGCCCATTCAACATATGTGTGTTAGTTTCTCAAGGATATGCTCAAGGATAGATGATACGGCCAGTGCAAATGGATCCACATCTCATTTGTATATGATTTGTGGGAGTAGTTGTTAGGCCCACATGGTTGAGGATTTGGCACTAACAGATGATTTGATGGACATGGTGTTTGCCCATCAATGACAGATACAGGTGTGTTGATTTGAATTCCTAGCATTTTATTTATCAGTCACTTTAACTTTGCAATTACATAAATGAATTTTCATTTATACATTGATTTAAATTTAGACAAATAATATGCATTTTAGGATGTAGCAGCAGTATCCCATACTCATCCCACAGTTACTACATTTGCAACTTCAATGCTTGAGGTATAACTTTTGTAACATGTTAAAATAGAATAGTACACTTTGAATTCAAAAATATTACAAGATATACTAACTATCTTTAATACTTGGTCCAATTTTTGGTTTGTAGGTGTTGACAGGGGACCAAATGTCCTAGATTGATGACATCACACTCTCAGTGATTGATTTTGGCCTACAAGGCTATACGGTATCATATTTTGTACAACCCTTTTTATGTATTATTTTGATGGAATATGCAAGTCATTTCATTTTATATTTTTTAAATTATGTTTAATATATTATCTATACTAATATCTCATGTTAATTTTGTTTTTTTAGGGTACCCCCTCCGCGTCTAGGCCTCGTCTTAAGAAAATGAATTCCTTGAAGATGCCAAAACGTGGGAAGAAGGTAATTGTACACATTTTTAGTTGTAAAATTGTCTAAAAATGTTGAAATCAAGTATTAGTTGGGGTTTATCAATTGATTAGTGTTTTTTGTCCATTTTATATGTACAACGGTCATTGAGCTATGTGGATTTGTTGAATGCACCCAATTTGCCTGTGGATCAAGAGAGGGCGGAGGTATGCATCTCTACTTTATTTTCTTGATTTAATGATTATATGAACACGTACATGTGAACTTGTGATATATTATAATCTTATAATTTTTCATACAGGAAATATCCATAGCTGCTTCATCAATGGCGAGCCCTCCTCCATGCACTGGAGAAGCATCTCAGGATCCGGTACACTTTTGTTTGATATATTACATTAATTTTTTTTAACCTACAATACTTATCATTATATTAATTGTATTTAATATTTGATCATTTTTTGTATATGTAATAGCGACAATTTCTCCATTGATGGCAAGACATCCTTAGTTCATTGAAGAAGCATCTCAAGCACCGATACGTCATTGTTCTCTATATTATAGATTTTAAATGTTTTTGATGTATTTATGTTAGTACATTGTATTAATAGTACATTTAATCTACAATAGACCCCTTCATAGTATGACCATAACGTGGATCCTTTTAAGTCTGTCTTCAAGAAAACTCCTAAGAGTGACAAGGAGAGGAGAGCGAAGACATTAGCTTCAAGATCAGCCGATGAGGTAATCTACATTTAAATTTAAAAGGAATTATAGTTAAATGCATAATTATGTTATTAATTGTGAACTATTTTCTACAAACTAATTCTAACTTGCCTTTTGAATTGTGGTTTTGTAGAAATCTACAAAGTCACGTACTGCATTGAAGAGGCTCGATTTTGATGATCCACCACAAGTTTAGGATCATATAGTGTTAGTTGTGGTCATAGAATGACCAATACATGTAGATATATTCTACATTTTTATTGTATATCAATTTGGACATGACATAGGCCACATTTTTGTAACTTGTATTGACTTGGTAGACATGCCTTTTTTGATATATATAAATGTTGATATTTGATCCAATAAATGTGTATTGAGTTCATTATTGTGTATTAATTGTATTTCATGGTTGTTTTATAAAGTTAATTGATCATTTGCCTATGTAATCAACAATATGAATATAAACTCAGGGATAACATTAAAGAGCTGCATGGAATTAGCAACACCCTGGCCAATGCCCTGGAAAAAATCAACTAGTTTCTCTTTTGGAGTTTGGCTGGCTTTGTTGGCTTTGTGGGGCATTTGTCATTTTTTTTTGGTTTTCTACTGGCTTTTCGATGGTCTATTCCTTTTTGTTTCGTGTCACTTTTTCTGATTAAGTTTCGCTTGTAAAGGGTTTTGAGTTCTCTTTTGGAGTTTGGCTGGCTTTGTTGGCTTTGTGGGGCATTTGTCATTTTTTTTTGGTTTTCTGCTGGCTTTTCGATGGTCTATTCCTTTTTGTTTTGTGTCACTTTTTCTGATTAAGTTCCACTTGTAAAGGGTTTTAAGGCCCCTTCAAAACCTATTTTTACCTTAATAAAAAACAATATGAATATAAACAACAAAAATCTATGATATTAAACATTGCAATCATGGAATATGATTTGACAAAATTTCTAAAATGTTGAATTAACCCTATAAAACTCCTTGTATTCAGTTTATTATTGTGTATTCGCTATATTTGGTGGCTTCCCTTTTATAAATTGAAATGAATATTTGCCTACGTAATCAACAATATGAATATAAATAACAATATGTGTGTGGTGCGAGAGCACCCTCACACTCGCAATGGTCAAATTTTGGTTTTTGTGTGCATAAACCAACATCACGAGCACATCTGAGTAGGTAGGTTTACACTAGGCATGCTCCTCTCATTCATCCCAAAGTGCGGGAACATCGAGAGTCATACCCTATCGGTGTAATCTCTTAAGTGCCCCTAGTCCAAAAAATTGTCAAACTTTGACAGATAGTTTCTTCCAATCCAAGACACATATGATCAATTTGTTTGAACTTGTGGGGTTGCGTGAGGATCCTCTACAATGGTCTATCTCAAGTTTTGATGACTCAAAGCCATTTTCAATTGGTAGTGTTTATAGTGAAAATGGATACAACAATGATAATATTGAAACACTAAATGAATTCAACCACAAGACCCTAGCCTAACAACAACAAAGATCCACCATAACATATGAAGATTACCTAAGAAAATGAAAATCAAATAAAATCACAAAGATTATACCATCACATGTCCAATAGGGTTTGAATCTCCATTCTTCCTATCTCCATTGATCTTGCTTGATATGTTTTCTCTCAGATTTTATGTGCACAAGAGCTCAACAAAGAATGGAATGTGGTTGCAAGTAGGATCGCATATGAAAAGCGTAATGTAGTCAAGTAGTCGGGTAGTTAATTAGGGTTGATAATGAAGGAAGCATCTCCTTATATAGAAGACACTATATAAAAATGGATGGATAAGATTGAGAGGTGTAAAAGGAGATTGGCTATGATTAGAGGGTAGGTAAAGAAAATAATAAAATAATGAAAGGAGGTAGGTAGTGTATGAATTAAGAGATGAATGACATGTGTCATGGGTAGAAAAGGCTAATGAATTAATTAAATAAATAAAGATTCATTTAATTAATAGTAGAAATGGGATCAATTAAATAAATAAGATATTTATTTAATTCAGGAAAAGGATAATTTAAATAAATAAATGTATTTATTTAAATGAGAAATAAGGCTAGAAGAGGATAAATGAATTAATTAAATAAATAAAGATTTATTTAATTAATAGAAGAATTAGGCTAAAGTAATTAAATAAATAAAATATTTATTTAATTAGACTGGACAATTTTAGGTGTCTATAGGTAGCATTTTTTTGCCTACTGCAAAAACCGTCAATTGCATGCAATGCAAAGTTGCAAGATAGGCTAGAATTGATTTGGCTCATCGTGTGCACAAACCAATGTCACGAGCACATCCAAGTGGGTAGGTTTATGCTAGGAATTCTCCTCTTGTGCATCCCAAAGCATCGAAATGTCGAGAGCCATAGCCTACCAGCACGATCTCTCAAGTGCCCTGAGTCCAAAAACTTATCAAACTTTTATGGATTGTTTCTTCCAATCCAGGACATATATGATCAATTCATTTAAACTTGTGGGATCATGTGAGGCTCCTCTACAATTTCCTATCTTATTTTTTAATTACTAGGAGCCATTTTCAATTGGTAGCATTTTTTCACCTACTGCAAAAACTGTCAGTTGCATGCAATGCAAAGTTGCAGGATGGGCTAGAATTGATTCGGTTTGTCATGTGCAAAAACTGACATCATGAGCATGTCTAATTTGGAAGGTTTACACTAGGAATTCTCCTTTCATGCACCCCAAAGTATCAAAACATCAAGAGTCGCACCCTATCAGCGAAATCTCTCAAGTGCCCTGAGTCCAAAAAATTGTCAAACTTTGATAAAATGTTTCTTCCAATCCAGGACATATATGATCAATCTGTTTAGACTTGTGAGGTTGTGTGAGGCTCCTCTATAATTTCCTATCTTATTTTTTGATGACTCAAAGCCATTTTCAATTGGTAGTATTTTTTTGCCTGCAGCAAAAACCATCAGTTGTATACAAAGCAAAGTTGCAGGATAGGCTAGAATTGATTCATTTTGTCGTGTGAAAAAACCAATGTCACAATCATATCCAGGTGGGTAGGTTTATGCTAGGAATGCTCCTCTCATGCATCCCAAATCATTGGAACATCGAGAGTCATAACCTACCGGTGCGATCTCTCAAATGCCTTGAGTCCAAAAAATTATAAAACTTTGATGGATTGTTTCTTCCAATCCAGGACACATATGATCAATCTGTTTGAACTTGTGGGGTCATGTGTGGCTCCTCTACAATGGCCTATCTTGGTTTTTGATGAATGTGATCCATTTTCAATTGGTAGCATTTTTTGCCTGCTGCAAAAATCGTCAGTTGCATGCAATGCAAAGTTGCAAGATAGGGTAGAATTGATTCGATTTATCATGTGCACAAAATAATGTCATGAGTGTGTCTAGGTGGGAAAGTTTGCACTAGGTATTCTCCTCTCATACATCCCAAAGAGCCAGAACGTCGAGTCATATCATACCAATGTGATGTCTCAAGTGGCATGAGTCCAAAAAATTGTCAAACTTTGACAGACTATTTCTTCCAATCCAGGACACATATGATCGATTCATTTGAATTTGTGGGGTCACGTGAGGCTCCTCTACAATTATTTATCTCATTTTTTGATGACTTAGAGCCATTTTCAATTGGTAACATTTTTTTGCCTTCTAAAAAAATCGTTAGTTGCATGCAATGCAAAGTTGCAAGATAGGTTACAATTGATTCGATTTTTCATGTGCACAAACTGACATCATGAGCACGTCTGAGTGGGTAGGTTTATGCTAGGACTACTCCTCTCATGCATCTCAAAGCATCAGAATGTCAAGAGTCATACCCTATCGGTGTGATGTACAAGTTGCTTGACAATTATTTTGACAATAATGACAATTTTTGCTTAAATTGTATCTAGACTCAATCTATGACCCCTATGACTTGATAATGAGTCAAATAATTCTCCATAATTGTACAAGAATTAAGAGTACTCATGATTGACCTTATCACATCACATAATTTCAAAACATAGTCGCAAAACATAGACACAAAAAAGTCACAAAAAATTGTCACATATTATTATAAAATTTGCCTCTAAATATGGTCAAATCAGCCCTTGGCTATTTGAATATACAAAAAATGTTTTACAAATCATCTCATGGGATTTTATACAAAATTTTTCATTACAATATGTGCGATTCAGCTCATCGCCATTTTAATATACAAAATTTGGCATCTACATATGTACAAATCAGCTCATTGCCATTTAAATATACAAAATTGTGCCCCTAAACAAGTAAAAATCAGCTCATGGGCATTTATATATACAAAAAAATGAATATAGAACAATTCATCAATGATATATACAAAATTATCAAAATAATTCTACTTTGAATCATAGAATCAATCAAGTGAGCCTTCAAGATTGACTCTAACCCATTTTGTGTCAAGTATTGCCTTGTGGTCAGATTCACGAACTTTCCATAAAATCATGTTATGAGGTCTACCACGATACTTCATAAAATAAATATTTGTTGCCACAACAACGTTAGAGAAATGAAGAATATGTTTATGTGTTTCAAAGTCCTTGAACAACCAAACATCAAAATTATTGATAGGGTATCTCCTAAACCATGTTCCTATCATGACAACAGACATTATTGGGTACTCAATACCCTCTCTGTCAATGATTGTGGTTGTCAATTTTCTTTTAGGCTCAACATAATGCCACAAATAGTAACCCGTTCCCTCTTCATTATTCTCTTATGCAACAATTACATACACGTGACCTAAATTTTATAAAGTAATAATTAATACAAAAAATAAAGCATGATGTACAACAAAATGAACCAAAAAGAATACTTGCAAAAAAATTAACTCAAAAAATCACCTGAACCCACTAGGTCAAATACATGTTCAAAATCCACTGATGTCTCCATCTAGCTCAATTGTAGTGCTTTGGGAATTTGATATGTATCAATGGGAAACAATGGTCTACAAGACCATTTGTCAACCCACTCTTGTGATTCACATTCTTCCCACAAATAAGGCATGCATGAAGAGAAAAAAAATATCATCTGTCTCATATAAATTACTAGTGAACTTGCATTTGAACTAATAAATGAGTGCATATCACTCGATCCTACAACTGTACAACAATCTAGATAGTTTTCAATGTTAGTTTCAGTGATCAACCAAAAATATCTATAAACCATTGACATGCCTGGATTATTTGGACCCATCGTAGACTTACACCATCGCACAATTATTTTTGTATCTATCAACTCAGCACCACCTTTACTACTTAAATTGTTTTCGATCTAGGGCTCTTTTTACACATGCTCCTCCACCATTGTTCTCTCCCTTACCATGTCTAGCATTAGTGAAATTCCAAAAATTATGTACACCACTTGTCATATGCATCCTTGCCAACCAATAAAACATCCTTGAATTCTTGAATTGTGCAGTGCAATTATTTGACCATATTAAGTGTCAGTTGTATCGTATGTTCATTTCCCTTAAACTATCATAAAAAACTTTAAATAATCCTTGTACAAACTCCGATGAATGAGTATGATCATCACTTATGTATAAGTGATACTCTCTTACTATCCTCCTATGTGCTATCAGTCGAATGCATGAATACTATGTGTATAGAAATAGAAACTTGTGTAGAATGATAATACATAGATTGCACTTCACTTTGAGGTTGTAGTGTATAATTGGTGTAGGAGCACCTAGGACTTAAGCAAATAAGCTTTTAGAATTTTGGCTTGTACTGACCCTAGCCAAGTCAGTGGTGAATAAGGACTCCAAGAGAGTCCAAGAGTTAGTATTGTGTGTCAATGTAGGCCTAGGATGAGTTCATTCTTCTTAGGTTTGCATTTTTGTGTAAATAGTGAGTTTGAGTAGGTAGTTGGCCTTTTTGTTGGTCAAAAGGGTCAATTCTTGGTATAGGAATTAGAGAGGGTTAAATAGGTCTTAGAAATATTTGAAATGTCATATGTGATGACTTGAAATAGGTCTTATAGGTTGGAGAGACCAAAAGTGCAAAAAATCACAAAGTTGCAAAAGGTTGTCCTGACAACTTTTGTCTTGAATTGGTTAGCGGTGGAGATTAGGGATTTTTCAATGCCCTAGAAGGACTCCACACATGGTAAATCTATAAAAAACCTCTCTTTCATGTTTACCAAGGTTGGTGAAGTGTGTGATGTAAGTTCAACAACTGAAATTACTCATTTTTAGTCTTGTTGGCAGAATTTTGGCTTGCTTTTGTTCATTTTGCAATAGAATATGGATTGAATCCATTGATCCAGCAATGGATTGAATTACTCCTATGTGTTATTGTCTTTTAAATACTATACATTGGTGTTTTCTTATTCAAGTTTGTAAACAACTAGTTTTGGCTTATAAGTAGCAATTTTCTTGTAAATGTGGTTGCCCCATGAGTCCCACATGTGCTGCCATCACAGATAGTTGGGACATGGTTGGAAACCTCTTTTACATTGTACATATTTAGGTTCAAGTACTAGAGAAGTGGTTAAGCATGACTGTCACCTTATTCTAGGTGAGTCCAGGAGCAACCCGACTAGAGAAAATAAGGTATAAACATGGTGTAAAGTGCACGGGTGAGTGCAAAATCACCATTTTAGAGTTTGGAGGGGTATCTTTGAAAAATCCATTTGATATCAAAACCCCAATTTGTTCATTCACTACCGGTTAAAGGCCTTATAAACCCTCAAAACCCTCATTTTGGGGTTCATACATTGTACGGTCAAACTAGGGGCTAAAACTGCAAAAATCCTTTAGGGATAGGTGTATCTTTGAATAAAAACAAAACTTGTTTGGGGGTCCTTTGAGTCATTTTCCCTCAAGCCCTAGAAAACTGGTTTTGGAGGCATAATTGGGGCTCTTTCCTTGTAGCCCTTTTCCAAGCAAGATTGTGAAATTGGTAAAAAACCTCAAGGTTGCAAATCACTAATGGACTCCAAATGCACTAAAAACCTGTTAGAAGACACCTCCACACCTTTGCATCATCTCACAATAGCAGGAGGTCATTTTGACAAGTTGAGGCCAAGAGGACATAATTGAGCACCTGAGAAGCATAATGAATTAATAGGGTTCCTAACCAAAACACCCTAGAAAGGTCAAGAATCAAGCCCTAGAGGATATTGAGAAGGACTTGGAGGTCTAGAGTGCAACTAGGCCTAGTGAGTTGGTGGAATTGAGCAACACCAACTAGGTTGAGTGTTGATCAAGCTAGGTAAACCCCATCAAATTGGTATCAAAGCCAATAAGATTTGGGTTGATGTCCTCAGTGGAATTTGTAGGAGACAACAACATGGTGACCAATGCAGAGTTGGCAAGGAAAGTGTATGATCAGAAGGAAGAGAATAGACTCCTGAAAGAGAATTTGAATGAACTGGAGAGTAAGCTTGGTGCAATTGAAACTGAGGCTGATGAAGTATTAGTAAAGGTTGAAGGAGTAGAAGGGAAGGGTAAAGAAGTGTTAGAGATAGACAAAGTGCCTGAACCAGATCCTGTCCTAGAGCAAGAACCTTTCCTAAAAGCATTGAAATCTTTGAGTGGCAAATCACTAGAAGGATTGCCATTGTTCACTGGTAAGATGGAAGTAGAAGTAGTCCTGGAATGGATAAAAGGTATGGAGAACCATTTTGAATGTGAAGGTATAACTGAAGCCCAGAGAGTCAGGGTAGACAAATCCGGGATGAGAGGAGATTCTCTCACATGGTGGCAATTTGTGCAAGATGAGAGGAAGAAAATGGGCAAAGCACCCATCTCTTCTTAGCAAGGGATGTTAGTCAAGATTAAAGAAGTCTATCTCCCTGATGACTATGAAGTTCAAATTCATAGGAAGAGGAAAAACCTAAGACAAAAAGACCTTGATGTTAGTAGCTACATAGAAGAGTTTCACAAACTTAGCCTTAGATCTCATGTGGTTGAAGAAGAGAGTATCAAGGTTGCTAGGTACCTAAATTGTCTATGGTGGAATATCCAAGAAGAAATCAGTTTAATGAGTCTGAAAATAATCCATCAAACCTATCAACTTGCCCTTAAGGTGGAGGAAAAACTAAAAAGAAAACATGACACAAGCAACAATAGGGGCAAGGGTAGAGGAAAAGATAATAGAGGACATAGGGGAGGCTTTGGAGGAAGAAGTGGTGAGCAAAGAACATAAGGTGATTCCAAACTCACAGAGCAGCAAGAGAGTGGCACTAGTAGAGGAGGATTCAATAGAGGAAGGGGATCAAAAAGTGGTTCCAGAGGAAGATCTAGTGGACAAGGTAGAGGTTCCTCATATTTTGCAACAATGAAGTGTTACCATTGTAACCAACTTGGCCATCCAGCATATAGGTGTCCATAGAAGGGATCATCATCACAAGGTAGTGAAAGAAGAGTGAACTATCTTCAAGAAGAGACTTCAAGCAGCAAGACCTAAGAGATAGCCTTAGAGTTAGAAGTGGGTGACAACTTGATGATAAGGAGAACTTTGATCAAAGAACCGGTTAGAGAAGATCCTAGCCAAAGAAGGTCCTTATTTAGAATCAAATGCAAGAATATGGATAAAGTGTGCAAGGTGATCATAGATTTAGGGTCTACAAACAATATTGTATTAGAAGATGCAGTGAGTAAGCTCAAATTGCAAAGGATACCTCACAACAATCCTTATAGATTCACCTGTCTAAACAAAGGCCAACATGTTCTAGTCAATGAGAAAGCATGGGTGGATTTTACCATTGAGAGGTATAAGGACAAAGTACTATGTGATGTCCTACCTATAGATGCATGCCATCTCCTATTAGGAAGACCATGGAAATTTGATAGACAATCTATCCATGATGGAGCCAAGAATGCATACTCATTCAAAAAAGATGGAGTCACCTTCAAGATTCAATCTATCCTTGAGGAAGGTGAAAAAAGGGTAGTAGGTCCTAATGTTCTTTTGGTAAGTGAAAAATAGTTCTTGAAGACACTTGAGGAAGGTGAAGGTGTTGGGTTTGCACTAGTGATTAATCCTAAAGAGGAAGACAAGAAAGAGCAACAAGATTTGCCAAAAGAGGTGCAAGATTTGTTGAAGAAATTCAAAGGTATAGTAAGTGATGGACATCCAGCCATATTACCTCCTAAAAGAGCCATAAGCCATCAAATAGACATCACTCCCAGAGCATCATTACCTAATAAGGAAGCTTACAAGGTGACTCCCCAACAAAACATTGAGATTGCCAAACAAATCCAAGAACTCTTAGACCAAGGCTTCATTAGGAAAAGCATTAGTCCTTGTGTTGTCTCTACCATGTTAGCCCCAAAGAAAGGGGGTACTTGGAGGTTGTGTACTGATTCTAGAGCCATAAATAGGATCACCATCAGATATAGGTTCCCTATTCCTAGAATAGAAGACCTCGTGGATTGTTTAGGGGAAGGCAAGTACTTTACCAAGATTGACCTCAAAAGTGGATATCACCAAATTAGGATTAAGGAGGGTGATGAGTGGAAAACAACATTCAAGACAACAGAGGGACTCTATGAGTGGATTGTAATGCCATTTGGCTTAGCTAATGCTCCAAGAACCTTCATGAGGCTCATGAATGAGGTGATGAAGGACTTCATAGGTAAATTTGTGGTGGTATATCTAGATGACATTCTCATTTTCAGTAAGGATAGGGTAGATCATATTTCTCATTTGCAAGATATATTACAAAGATTGTATGATGAAAAGCTAACCATGAACTTGGATAAGTGTGAGTTTATCAAGCAGGAGTTGGTTTACCTTGGGTTTGTGTTGTCTCAAGAAAACCTCAAAAATGGATCCCAACAAGGTTGAAGCCATTGTAAATTGGCCTACTCCTAAATCAACATCAGATGTGAGAAGATTTCATGGACTAGCTCAGTACTATAGGAAGTTCATAAGGCAATTTAGTGCTATATGTGCACCAATATTAGACACCATTAGAGGTGGAATGAAGGAAAAGTTTCAATGGACTGAAGCAGCAAACAAAGGTTTTGAAACCTTGAAGGAGAAGATAGCTACTCAACCAGTGCTAGTGTTGCCTAGTTTTGAGAAACTTTTCATTATGGAATGTGATGCAAGCAATGTTGTAGTAGGTGTTGTCCTAAGGCAAGAAGAAATACTGGTAGCTTTCCATAGTGAGAAGCTAAGTGATACCAAGAAGAAATACTCTTCTTATGATCTTGAGTTGTATGCTTTAGTGTAGGCTTTGAGGAAGTGGATACTATCTCCTCCCTAAAAAATTTGTAGTCTACATGGATAACCAAGCATTGAGTTTTCTCAACTCACAAGACAAACTTAGTCATAAGCACATGAAATGGGTGGAGTATATGTAGGCCTATACATTCACCATTAAGCATAAGAAAGGGCAGTTAAACCGGGTAGCTGATGCATTAAGTAGAAGACTTTTGACAGTCCAAGAAATCCAATTGAAAAGCATAGGTATTGACAGTTTTAAAAGTTTATATCTAGAGGATGAAGACTTCTCAAATGCCTACAAGGTGTGTAAGGAATATCAAAATCATTTCCATAGTGAGTATTCTGATTTTACCTTGCAAAATGGACAATTGTTTAGAGGTGGGCAGCTTTGTGTGCCTAGAGGCTCAATGAGAGAATCTCATACAAGAGAAGCATAATGGCAACCTTAGTGGACATTTTGGAGTCAATAAGACTCAAGAGTTGGTTCAAAGGTACTACTATTGGCCAAGGATGAATTAAGATGTGAATAAGTATGTGGAGACTTGCATAGTTTACCAAAAGGCCAAAGGTACTTCTACAAATGCCAGTTTATACCAACCTCTTCCCATACCAAATAGACCTTGGGAATGCATTAGTATGGACTTTGTAGTAGTTTTTCCAAGAAAAAAACATGGATATGACAAAATTTATGTGATTGTGGACAAATTTAGCAAAATGACTCACTTTGTGCCTTGCAAGACTACTCATGATGCATGCCAAATAGGTCAATTGTTCTTCAAAGAGGTATTAAGGATACATGGCTTACCCATGAGCATTATTTTAGAAAGAGACTCAAAGTTCATGAGTCATTTTTGGAAGACACTTTGGCAAAATCTTGGCACCAGCCTCTCTTTTGGATCAGCCTATCATCCTCAAACGAATGGGTAGACCGAAGTGGTGAATAGGAGCTTGGGAAACTTATTAAAGTGCCTTACTAAGGAATATGGTTAGACATGGGATCAAGTACTCCCACAAGATGAATATTCATACAATGACACCATGAATAGGACTATTGGCAACAACCCTTTTGAAGTGGTCTATGGAGTGCACCCAAGAGTCATTTTGGAGTTGAGAGATTTAGGTAGTGCAACAGCAAGAAGTGGATATGCAAATGACTTTTCTCAAACAATGAAGGAAATCCATCAATTAGTCAAGCAAGCATTGATGGAAAACACAAGCAAACTCAAGAAAAAAGTGGATGAAAAGAGGAAAAATCTACAATTTTAAGTGGGAGATCTTGTCATGGTGCACCTAAACAAAGCAAGGCTATAGCAAGGAGTACCTAACAAGTTACAAATGAGAAGGATAGGTCCATGTACCATTCTAGCCAAGTATGGAGAAAATGCATACAAGGTGGATCTACCCAGTGACATAAGATTGTCACTATTTTTCAACATAGAAGACTTGATTGCCTACAAGGGACCAATTCTAGGTTCACATTGTAGTCACTCAAAGGTTTTAGATGATGTGAATAACTTTCAGTTACTAGCCAACCAAATCCAAAGGCCGAGAAGGTGTTAAGTTCAAGGATCGCCAAGACCACAAGGCATCAAGCCTATTTGGAGCACCTCATCAAATGGTAGGGTACGGATGAATCTAAAGCTACATTCATGCTTGAGATAGAGTTTAAGAAGCTTGGGATTGACCAGAATCTGATCCCCAAAGAGAAGACACAATCTTCTTTTGTTTGGGAGAATGGTGCAGGAGCACCTGGGACTTAGGCAAATGAGCTTTCACAATTTTGGCTTGTACTGACCCTAGCAAAGTTAGTGGTGAATAAGGACTCTAGGAGAGTCCAATATTTAGTGTTGTGTGTCAATGTAGGCCTAGGATGAGTCCATTCTTCTTAGGTTTGCATTTTTGTGTAAATAGTGAGTTTGAGTAGGTAGTTGGCCTTTTTGTTGGTCAAAAGGGTCAATTATTGGTATAAGCATTAGAGAGGATTAAATAGGTCTTAGAAATGTTTGAAATTTCATATGTGATGACTTGAAATAGGTCTTATAGGTTGGAGATACCAAAAGTGCAAAAAATCAGAAAGTTGCAAAAAGTTGTCATGACAACTTTTGTCCTGAATTGGTTAGTGGTGGAGATTAGGGATTGTTCAATTCCATAGAAGGAATCCACACATTTTAAATCTATAAAAATCCTCTCTTTCATGTTTACCAAGGTTGGTGAATTGTGTGATGTAAGTTCAACAACTGAAACTACTCATTTTCAGTCTTGTTGGCAGCATTTTGGCTTGTTTTAGTTCATTTTGCAATAGATTATGGATTGAATCTATTGATCTAGAAATGGATTGAGTTACTCATATGTGTTATTTTCTTGTTGGTTCAATTTTGAGTCTTTTAAATACTATACATTGGTGTTTTCTTGTTCAAGTTTGTAAACAACTAGTTTTGGCTTATAAGTAGCAATTTTCTTGTAAATGTGGTTGCCCCATGAGTCCCACATGTGCTGCCATCATGGATAGTTGGGAAATGGTTGGAAACCTCTTTTAAATTTTACATATTCAGGTTCAAGTACTGGAGAAGTGGTTAAGCATGACTGTCACCTTATTCTAGGTGAGTCTAGGAGCAACCTGACTAGAGAAAATAAGGGATAAACATGGTGTAAAGTGCAGGGGTGAGTGCAAAATCACCATTTCAGAGTTTGGAGGGGTCCATGGGGTTGGGGAAGACTTTCTTATGTAGGGAGAAGCTTTGAAAAATCCATTTGATATCAAAACCCCAATTTGTTCATTCACTACCGGTTAAAGGCCTTATAAACCCTCAAAACCCTCATTTTGGGGTTCATACATTGTATGGTCAAACCAAGGGAAAAAACTCATTTAGGGATAGGTGTATCTTTGAAGAAAAACAAAACTTGTTTGGGGGTCCTTTGAGTCATTTTCCCTCAAGCCCTAGAAAACCAGTTTTGGAGGCCTAATTGGGGCTCTTTCCTTGTAGCCCTTTTCCAAGCAAGATTGTGAAATTGGTAAAAAACCTCAAGGTTGAAAATCACTAATGGAATAAAAATGTAGTAAAAATATGTTAGAATACACCTCCATGCCTCTGCATCATCTCACAATAGGAGGAGGTCATTTTTACAAGCTGAGACCAAGAGGCCAGAATTGAGTACCTGAGAAGCACAGTGAACTGATAGGGTTCTTAACCAAAACACCTAAAGAAAACACCCTAGAAAGGTTAAGAATAAATCCCTAGAGGAGATTGAGATGGACTTGGATGTATAGAGTGAAACTAGGCCTTGTGAGTTGGTGGAATTAAGCAACACCAACTAGGTGGAGTGTTGAGCAGGCTAGGTAACCCCATCAATAATTTTCAAAAAAATCAATGATAGAGGCAATGGTGCCAAGAGGAAATGTGTCCTTACATAACTTTAATTTCTCATATGACCATCGAGCTCTATGATTTTTCATTATATACTCATAAACTATTTTCTCTTGAAACATTTTCATAAATTCAGCTACACATATACCATTTTTCACTAGCTCACATCTCTTCAAATCTTTTCCATCTTTAACTCCATATGTTATTGTCTTGTATTTTCCAAAAGAAACTAGTTTCCTACCAATTTCATGTGTGCTCTCAAAATGCACACATCTTGGTAAATGTTGCAAACCACCACATATAGCACAAAAACCTTCCAAACAAGGCATCTTATAATAAATGCAACCATCATGTCTATTACATAGAACACTTGAAATAAATTCTCTTACCAACTTAGGAGGTGCTTGTATATTGCATTCCTACAAAACATTGTTAGTGTGCAAAGTAGAACAAATATGACAAAAAATATCATAGTGCATGGAAAATTCAATATGCATCCTACAACAACACGTGGTGCGTACATGATTAATCTTAATATAAAAAGGTTTTTCCATTTCAAAATATCTTTGAAAATTTTTTATTTAAGGAAACTTTTGAAGGAATATTTCATAAAATTTAGTTTGAGTCATATCCAAATAGTGTTTGGCATGTGGCTCATGATTTGTAGACCCGATTCGCCTTCTAACAACATCTCTTTGGTTGGGGGAAACACATGTTGTCATGCCAAAAAATTTTAATTAATGTTCTTAGTGCATCAACAACAACCTTGTCTTTGCATGGTAGTCTACCCAAGAATGCCCAAAGAGAATTATTGTTAGGTTCCTCTATTTTTTCTTGCTTCTGTAATGCTTTACTTAATGTTTTTCTACTAACGTTTAATGACTTGTTTTTCTTATCAAATGATCTTTTTTTATTTTCTTTCTCATTATGGTTGATGTAATGACATGTCGAGTAGCATTAGAATCTTTAGTAAGTGACTTTGAACCAATAGCTTGATATGCATCAAATAGTGTTCTCACAATAATTCTTTCACTATTACTTTCAGATGATCTTAGGCCTAGAATTTTCATTGTCTCTCTAAAATTCAAATTTTTAATCATTTGAACAATTAATTAACATCTTGCAGTTTGATTTAAGTTTTCAAAATAGTTTTTCCATATTATTTTTACCATTCTCCTACAAGTTCGTTCATTCATTTTATCGAGCTTTGTCTTCAATATATTCTTGTAGACACCTAAAAATGGTCAACGCTTGCGAAGTCATACTTTAACATTTGCGCATTGCCTCATTTTAGGTTTTTTTGTGTTGCATTAACATTTCTTCTATGTCATGCACTTGGTCTTTATCATTTGTGAGCATCGAGTCATTCTTCTGCATTCTTCATTCATCTCACCTTCGAATTTGGTCTTGTCGACAACAATCTTCAGTCATGATTTTGGTCGATCTTTGTCCTTGTCAATCTTGTCATATTGCGATCGATTCGTCATCGATCCTTGTCCTTTTCAATTTGGTCAATTTGTCATTGATTTTTGTCAACCAATCTCAATCAAATCATTTATCAATTCAAAATCATGATCGAATCGATATCAACTATCCTTTGTCAAGACCTAATTGTCATCCTTGCATTTCTAATTCATCTTCCAAGGTTTTATGATTTGTTCATTTAATCTTGTTTGGCATTTTCCCTCTAGGTTAAATAATTTATTTATTTATCCTAAGTCTTCTTGTCACAATTAAATGTTTATTTAATTGGATAATTAATTTCCTCCTATTTTTGTAAATTAATTAATGAATGAGAAATTATTAATTAATTTACCTATTTTTCATCAAATTCCTAATTTCCAAGTCATTATTTCCAACTTAATTTTCTAATTTCTCCTAAAGGTCTATTTCTATTTCAAAATCTTGTCATAAATCCTTGCATAGAAATTTGTCATAATTTGTCATAAATTATCAATCAATCAATTTTGCATAGAAAGTGCATAATTTGTCATAAATTGTCATAATTGACAATTTTGCTTTGCAATTTCCATTTGAATTGAATCATGCTAATTTGATCATTTCTCTAATTTGTCTTTAAATTGGATGAATTTCTTCAATCCCTAACTAATCACATTATTGAAAAATTACAGAATCAGATAATGAGACTAATTAGATTATCAAATTTCTAATCATTTTGTCTAATCAATCACACTTTGAGTACTCTTGTGCCAATGTCAATCTTGCTTTCACATTAGGTGTGTGCACTTGAAGGTGAGATCCACAAACAAAGGCTATTTGGAGAAGAAAGAAGGACAATGGAGCCGCATGAAGGAGCATTCAAATCATACCTTTGGTTTGCTTAATTTCTAGTTTTGAATGTTTTTGTTTCATGTCTCTATTGAGTGTGCTTAGGATAGATCATTGCAATTTGCTTTCGTGATTGAGCTAGATTAGTATTTTGATTTACCTTTGGTTTGATTTAACTTTTCAAAATAGTTTTTCCATTTTATTTTAACCATTCTCCTACAAGTTCGTTCATTCATTTTATCAGGCTTTGTCTTCAATATATTCTCATCAATGTCAATTAGATACTTTGGTTTCCTACGAATGATTCTAGGAGGTGTTAACATCAGTGCATTGTGTATATTCAATTCATTAAATAAAGAAGGTGTATATTCATCACTTAATTGATTATTCAATGTGGTATCTTCTTCAATTGTGTGAGGTTCATACAGTAAATCAAATGTCTCTTCTTCAATTGCATTAGGTGCATTATGTTCATTTGGTAAATCGAATTGAGATATTGAGGATGACATACCTTCTTCTCCCATTGTTCTTATGTCACCTAATTTCTTCATACATTGCATTTGTCTTTCCTTTTCAGCCTCTCATTGTTGCTTTATTTTCCACTTGTTCTTTCCCATGGTTTCTATCAGTTGTTCTAAATAGAATCATATTACATATATATGTAAACAACAATTCATAAATGAACAAATAACCATAAATATGAATCTTATCATTATTTTTTGAATCCAAACTATTAAACAATCACAATAATATTGGCAAAACTAATAAGAACAACAATTCAATCATTTGAAATCATATAAAAATAAAAAAATCACTTACTTCTATGTATAAAACATTGATAGAAGTACAAACACAGTTGCAGTGGGGCATTCAATGACCACAAAAACTTCTTTTGAGGTTGTTGAGGCTCTTGGGAAAATGAATCTATGTCTTAGTATTGTGTATGCACTATATTAATAACCACATGTGCGTTGTTAGTCCCTAAAATGTTGGCGAGCCCAACAGTATTTTGTTTCCACCCTGTACTAATAATTAGCCCATATGCACTCCACCTGCAAAGTGTTAAGGCAGGGCAGCAAACTAATAGGCTCAGTACCTCATACATGCTTACAAGTAATAAGTAGCATATACATGCTCCTACACCTTAAAAATGTTATGGTAGGGCAGCGAACTAATAAGCTCAGTACCCCATACGCGCTTACAAGTAATAAGTAGCATGTACATGATCCTACATTTTAAAAATGTTATGGTAGGGCAGAAAACTAATAGGCTCAGTACCTAGTATGTGCCATTTGTATTAATAAAAATGTGAAGGAAAAGGGTGAGAGAGAGAGAGAGAGAGAGAGAGAGAGAGAGAGAGAGAGAAGGGAGGAAAGAGAGGGAGGGAGGGAGGGGGAGAGGAGGAGAGGGAGAGGGAGGGAGGGAAGGAGGGAGAGAAGAAGGGGTATGGAGGAGAGGGAGAGAGGGGGAGGAGAGGGATGGAATGGGAGAGAGATACACCTAAGAGAGGAGGAGAGTGAGATAGATAGATAGATAGATAGATAGATAGAGACTAAGAGGGAGAGATGGAGAGAAGAAGGGGTATGGAGGAAGGGAGAAGGGGAGAGAGAGAGAGAGAGAGAGGAGAGAGGGAGAGGGAGAGAGAGAGAGAGAGAGAGAGAGGGGGTATGGAAGAGGGATGGAATGGGAGAGATACGACTAAGAGAGGAGGAGAGTGAGATTAGGTAGATAGGGACTGAGAGGGAGAGAGGGAGAGAAGAAGAGGTATGGAGGAAGGGCGAAGGGGAGAGAGAGAGAGAGAGAGAGAGAGAGAGAGAGAGAGAGGTAAGGAGGTAAGAAGGGAGGGTTAGAGAGAATAAGGGGTATGGAGGAAAGGGAGAGATGGGGAGGTGAGGGATGGAATGGGAGAGAGATACACCTAAGAAAGGAGAGTGGGATAGATAGATAGAGGTTGAGAGGGAGAGAGAGAGAGAGAGAGAGAGAGAGAGAGAGAGAGAGAGAGAGAGAGAGAGAGAAGGGAGGAAGGAGAGATAAGGAGGGGGAGGGATGGAGAGAAGAAGGTGTATGGAGGAGAGGAAGAGAGAAGGAGGAGAGGGATGGAATGGGAGATAGATACACCTAAGAAAGGAGAAGAGTGAGATAGATAGATAGAGATTGAGAGGGAGAGATAAGAGATAAATGTGTGTCTGTGTGTGTGTGTGTGTGTGTGAGAGAGAGAGAGAGAGAGAGAGAAGTCAGAGTGAAGGGGGAGGGAGAGATAAGGAGGGAGGAAGGGAGAGAAGAAGGGGTATGGAAGAAGAGAGAAGGGGAGAGAATCAAGTATCTATTTTTCACTGAACCCTCTCTCTCTCTCTCTCTCCATTATTTATCTCTTAAGTCTCTCCCTCTCATCCTCTATCTATCTATCTATCTCACTCTCCCCTTCTCTCAGGTGTATCTCTCTCTCATTCTCTCCCTCTCTCCTCCCCCTCCCTCTCTCTCTTTCTCATTACCTCTCTTTCTCTCTTCTCCCTCCCTCTCTCCCTTTCTCATTACCATATGATCCCTTAGTACACCATATGACTTATAATGATACCAAATGGTGTCCTTAGGAGTTATAAAACACTATATAACCTCTTAAGACACCATACAACCTATAACAACACCATATGGAGTCCTAAGGGGTTTTAAAAGACCATATGACCCCTTAGGACACCATACAACCCATAAAAACACCATATGGTGTTCTAAGGGGTCATATGGTCTCCTACGACCCTTGAGGACACCATTTGACCCCTTAGGACTCCATATGGTGTCATTATGGGTCATATGGTGTCCTCTCTCTCTCTCTCTCTCTCTCTCTCTCTCTCTCTCTCTCTCTCTCTTTGAGTCCCCTTCTCTATGTCTCTCTCTATCTCTATCTCTCCCTCTATTTCCTTCTATCTCTCTCCATCTCTCTCTCCCCTCCCTTTCCCCTTCTCTATCTCTATTTCCCCTTGTCTCTCTCCATCTCTGTTTCTCTCATTTATCTCGTCTCTCCCTCTCAGTATATATCTATCTATCTCACTCTCCTCCTCTCCTAGGAGTATCTCTCTCCCATTCCATCCCTCTCCTCCCCCTCTCTCCCTCTCTAGGGTCATATGGTATTCTTAGGGGTCATACGATATCCTAGGGATCCATGCATGTGTCCTAAGGGGTCATAGGACACCATATGACTCCTTAGGACACCATATGACACATAATGACACATAAGAGGTCATATGGAGTCCTAAGGGGTAATAGAATACTAAATTATCCATAATGACACATAAGAGGTCATATGGAGTTCTAAGGGGTCATAGGACACAATAGGACCTCTTAAGACACCATACAACCCATAACAACACCATATGGAGTCCTAAGGGGTAGAATGGTGTACTAAGGGGTTTTAGGAGACCATACGACCCCTTAGAACACCATATGGTTTCCTAAGGGGTCATAAGGTGTCCTATGGGTCATAGGACACCATAAGACACATAACGACAACATATGGTATCCTAAGGGGTCATAGGACACCATATGACTCTTAGACCACAATATAACCCCTAACAACATCTAAAGGGTCATAGGGTGTCCTAAGGGGTCATAGGACACTATATGACCCCTTAATACACCATAGGAGCTATAACAACACCAAATAGTGTCTTAATAGGTCATAGAACACCATATGAATCTTTAGGACACCATATGGTGTTGTTATGGGTCGTATGGTGTCCTGAGGGGTCATATGGCATCCTATGACCCCTTAGGACACCATATGGTGTTGTTATGGGTCGTATGGTGTCTTAAGGGGTCATATGGTGTCCTAAGGGGTCATAAGACACCATATGACCTCTTAGGAAATAATATGACCTCTAATGACACCTAAGGGGTCATATGGTGGGATAATAAAATGATATATTATTTAAAGTTATGAACAGAACATCATACAATAGAACATCAATAGCTTAGTTTTGATATAGATAAGTTAGACCATTGTTAGCATAAGAGAGACTCCATGCGAACAAACAACGAGACTTCACTAAAAAGAAAGTGTAAGAGCTTTACCTAACCCTAAGAGTACATGGTAAAAATCAAACAAGAAGTTGCAAACCAAAAATAAATTCACTTTCTTCTATAGAAGTGTAGACATAGTTGCAGTGGGGTATGGAGGGAGGGAGGGAGAGAAGAAGAGAGAGAGGGATGGGGTATGGAGGAAGGGAGAAGGGGAGAGAGGGAGAGGGAGGGAGGGAGAGAGAGAGAGGGGGAGGGAGAGACAGGGGAAGAGAGGGAGAGGGAGGGAGAGATAGAGAGAGAGAAAGAGTGAGAGTGAGAGGGGAAGAAATAGAGACATCTTATACATGCTTGAGAGAGGGAGACAATACACTTATAAGTGTGTGTGTATATATGCTTAATATATTATATATTATATATTATATATAAAAATTATATATTAAATATGTATATACACATTATATATACTATATCATATTATACACGATCCCAAAATTTAAACAAACATAGCGTGCACACGCTTTTTATAGTAAAAATAGCGTGTATGTGCCTTTTATAGTAAAAATAGCATGTATGTGCTATTTATAGTTAAGATAGAGTGTATGCGCTTTTTACACCATAATTACCCCATATGCGCTTTTTATACCATAGGTACCCCATATGCGATTTTGACTGTTTCGGATTGGAAATAGGCCTGGATGACAAAGCTACGGTTTGGAAGTTAGATTTCAATCCATTTTCCTCCTTTTTGACGTGTTTTATTTTATCAACTTGGGTTCTCGACGAATTTGTCATCATTATGTTTACACTTCATCAAGTGGGTATTTCTAAAATTTCCACCATATTTTCACCCATCTTTTGAGCTTTTTAACCATATAATTTTTTTTAAATTTGAACAACAATAACATATTATTATTGAATTTTTTTTACTAGTGTTTCCATAGTTCTCACAGACATAGGTGCACCATTTTTTTAATAACTTTTGATATACTTATCCAAATATATAAAAAATTATATATTACTGTAGTGCACTTGGGTATGTGCAAGATCATGGTGTGCCAAAACAGGCCCTTAAGTGGCAATGAAATTTCAGAAAAATCAAAGTTATGCAATTTGAATAAGTTGTGAACATTATTTTTAAAATATGTAAGAAGAGAATATATAGAAAATTGAATTTAGTTTCTAAGGTACTAGTTGTTTTTTGGAAAAAAAAAAATCCTATTTGATGAAAATTTCAAATTTCAATGCAGTGGTACTAAAATTTCAGGAAAAAAATAAGAAGTAGACTTATGTCTAACCACCCTAATCACAATCAAATCTTAATATTTTTTTATAATATTTATAATATAAGTATTAGACTCATGTCCGGATGTGACACATTTTTTTTAAAAAAATTTATGAATTAAATAATTATTTATGATGTTTTTACTACAACTTTTTCAGAAATTCAGAAACTCCTACGTCTAACCACCTTAACTTGGTCAAAACCTTATGAAATTTAACTTTTTTTTATTTTTCCCTATAGTAGACGAAGCATAGGATTTGACGCATGTTTCGGTTTCAAAAAATGTTATACCGTTTGAAAGTTATGAGTGTTTTTCAATTAGTATATCAATTAGGACTATTGTTAGAATTCAATTAGAAAATAAATAATAATTATTTACTAAAGTCAAAATAAGACAAGCCTTATATTGTAGGAAAGTTGGGAACGTCCTTAAAAAATCCTTTTCATTTTATCAATTTTGGCTACAAAAAAAGTCATCAGCCACCAGTATAAAGTTTGGAAAATCAAGGAATACTGAAAAACATGTTTTTTTAGTTGACTTTCCAGGCTTGTCACTTCCAAGCCTAATACCAAAGCATTCCTGAGCCAAAATTTGAAATTTGAAAATTTGAGTACAAAAATTTGCGGTCCCCAAAGAATTTCCCTTTGCTGCCATTTATGAAGTAAACTGCCACATGGCAGAAATCTAATATCCGATTAAATCAGATATCGGATTTTATTGGTCATATTTTAGAGAGAGAGAGAAGGAGAGGGAGAGAGGGAGAGAGAGAGAGAGAGAGAGAGAGAGAGAGAGAGAGAGAGAGAGAGAGAGAGGAGGAGGAGAGGGAGGGGAGGGAGAAAGAGAGAGAGAGAGAGAGAGAGGAGGAGAGGGAGGGGGGAGAGAGAGAGAGAGAGAGAGAGAGAGAGAGAGAGAGAGAGAGAGACCATATGACCCCTAACAACACAATTTGGTGTCTTAAGGGGTCCTATGGTGTCGTTAGGGGTCATATGGTGTCTTGGGACACCATAGGACCCCTTAAGACACCAAATCATGTTGTTAGGGGTCATATTGTGTCTTACAACCCATAACTATGACCCCTAATGATAGTTATGTGATATGGTGTCCCATGAACCCTTATGACCTCTCAGGACACCATATTGGGTCACTTTGGTTCATATTGTGTCCTAAGGAGTCATATTGTGGTCCACCCCTTAGGACAACATATGACCCCTAACGACATGATTTGGTGTCTTAAGGGGTCCTATGGTGTATATGACCCCTTAGGACATAATATGAACCAAAGCGACCCAATATGGTGTCATTAGGGGTTATATGGTGTCCTAAGAGGTCATAAGGGTTCATGGGACACCATATGACCCCTATGGACACCATATGACCCCTAACGACATCATCGGACCCCTTAAGACACCAAATCATGTCGTTAGGGGTCATATTGTGTCCTACGACCTTGTAAGACACAATATGACCCCTAATGTTATGATTTGGTGTCTTAAGGGATAGATTGGTGTCGTTAGGGGTCATATGGTGTCTTGTGACACCGTAAGACCCCTTAAGAGACTAGATTGTGTCATTAGGGGTCATATGGTGTCTTGTGACACCATAAGACCCCTTAAGAGACTAGATTGTGTCATTAGGGGTGATATTATGTCCTACAACCCCGTAAGACATAATATGACCCCTAACGACATGATTTGGTGTCTTAAGGGGTCCTATGGTGTAATATGGTGTCCCATGAACTCTTATGACCTCTTAGGACACCATATGACCCCTAGTGACACCATATTGGGTCACTTTGGGTCATATTGTGTCATAAGGGGTCATATTGTATCTTAAGGGGTCCTATGGTGTCTCAAGACACCATATGGCCCCTATGGACACCATATGACGCATAACGACACCAAATCATGTCATTAGGGGTCATCTTGTGTCCTACGACCCCATAAGACACAATATGACCTCTAATGACATGATTTGGTGTCTTAAGGGGTCCTATGGTGTCGTTAGGGGTCATATGGTGTCTTGTGACACCATAGGACCCCTTAAGACACAATATGACCCCTTAGGACACAATATGACCCAAAGCGACCCAATATGGTGTTATTAGGCATCATATGGTGTCCTAAGAGGTCATAGGGGTTCATGGGACACCATATTACCCCTATGGACACCATATGACCCCTAATGACACCATAGGACCCCTTAAGACACCAAATCATGTCGTTAGGGGTCATATTGTGTCCTACGACCTTGTAAGACACAATATGACCCTTAATATTATGATTTGGTGTCTTAAGGGGTCCTATGGTGTCATTAAGGGTCATATGGTGTCTTGGACACCATAGGACCCCTTAAGACACAATATGACCCCTTAGGACACAATATGACCCAAAGAGACCCAATATGATGTGATTAGGGGTCATATGGTGTCCTAAGAGGTCATAAGGGTTCATGGGACACCATATGACACCATAGGACCCCTTAATACACCAAATCATGTTGTTAGGGGTCATATTGTGTCTTACGGGGTCGTAGGACACAATATGACCCCTAACGACACAATTTGGTGTCTTAAGGGGCCTTATGGTGTCACAAGACACCATATGACCCCTAACGACACCATAGGACCCCTTAAGACACCAAATCATAACATTAGGGGTCATATTGTGTCTTACGAGGTCATAGGACACAATATGACCCTCGACGACATGATTTGGTGTCTTAAGGGGTCTGATGGTGTCGTTAAGCATCATATGGTGTCCATAGGGGTCATATGGTGTCCCATGAACCCTTATGACCTCTTAGGACACCATATGACCCCTAATGACACCATATTGGGTTGCTTTGGGTCATATTGTGTCCTAAGGGGTCATGTTGTGTCTTAAGGGTCCTATGGTGTCCCAAGACACCATATGCCCCTATGGACACCATATGACCCCTAATGACACCATAGGACCCCTTAAGACACCAAATCATAACATTAGGGGTCATATTGTGTCTTATGGGGTCGTAGGACACAATATGACCCCTAACATCATGATTTGGTGTCTTAAGGGGTCCTATGGTGTCGATAGGGGTCATATGGTATCCCATGAACCCTTATGACCTCTTAGGACACCATATGACCCCTAATGACACCATATTGGGTCGCCTTGGGTGATATTGTGTCCTAAGGGGTCATATTGTGTCTTAAGGGGCCCTATGGTGTCCCAAGACACCATATGACCCCTATGGACACCATTAGACCCCTAATGACACCATAGGACCCCTTAAGACACCAAATCATAACATTAGGGGTCATATTGTGTCGTACAGGGTCATAGGACACAATATGACCCCTAACGACATGATTTGGTGTTGTTAGGGGTCATATGGTGTCTTGGGAGACCATAGGACCCCTTAAGACACAATATGACCCCTTAGGACACAATATGACCCAAAGCAACCCAATATGGTGTCACTAGGGGTAATATGGTGTCCTAAGAGGTCATAAGGGTTCATGGGACACCATATGACCCCTATGGACACCATATGACCCCTAACGACACTATACAAGCCCTTAAGACACCAAATCATGTTGTTAGGGGTCATATTGTGTCCTACGACCCCATAAGACACAATATGACCCCTAATGACATGATTTGGTGTCTTAAGGGGTCCTATGGTGTCGTTAGGGGTCATATGGTGTCTTGTGACACCATAAGACCCCTTAAGACACCAAATCATGTACTTCTCTCTCTCTCTCCTTGTCTCCTCTCTCTCTCCCTCTCTCTCTCTCTCTCCCTCTCGCTCTCCTTCTCTCTCTCTCCCTCCCTCCCTCTCTCTCTCTCTCTATCTCTCTCTCTCTCTCTCTCTCTCTCTCTCTCTCTCTCTCTCTCTCTCTCTCTCTCTCTCTCTCCCTCTCTCCCTCTCTCTCTCTCTCTAAAGTATGACCAATAAAATCCGATATCCGATTTAATCGGATATCAAATTTCTACCATGTGGTAGTTTAGTTCATTCCAAAAATTTTTTGGGGGACTACATATTTTTGTACAAAAATCAGATATCGGATAAAATCCGATATCTGATTTTAGTACTAAAAACCAAGAAAAAAAGGGTTTGTGGGCCATTCTATAGATTCCAATGGCCAATAGTCTAGGTCCTATGTTTTTTGTCGAGGATCACGGGGTTTCGGACAACTAGAGAAAAATTTGTGCTTTTGGGAGATTTTTAAAGTGAAAAATTACATTGTCAATCACGAAGGAGCATATGTGTGGAGGGAAATGAGGAGTAGTAGTCGTCAAAAGTCTAAATGCAAAAGAAAACTTTCAAATGACCAATTTGAAGTGTATAGAGAAAGAGATAGAGAATGTCATAAGAGGAGAAGACAAGGTATGTTAGATATTGCTAATGTTACTTCAACTGAAGAGGAAATTGAAATTGAAAATGTGCCACAAGTTATTGAAAATGAAAATGTAAATTTTGAAAGTGAAAATACTGAAAATTTTGAAAATGTTGAAAGTGATAATGAAAATGCTCAACATGTGGAAAATTTTGACATAGGAGGTGAAAATGTGGAAAACTTTAACATTGAAGGTGGAATTGCCTCACCAAGTGAACCATATGTAACACCTAATTACTTTAGAAATGAAGACCCTCTCATGGATGAAAGACAAATTCCAAATCCAAGACCTTCAAGAACCCCAAAATGGTTATTTGAAATCGATGAGAACATTATTGTGAATCTTGAAGGAAAGAGGTCAACAAGAACTTGTCGATTGTGGGCTAGAGAACTCTTCAAACAAAATTTTAGCAATAAGACATTGACCAAGCAATGCCAACTCTTTGTTCAATTGCTAAAGATGATAAAGATGAGACCATTGCTAAACAAATTGAAGATTCGTATGAACAAGAAGACGGAGAGAAATTCTATTACTGCAAAAAATCTATTTGACGCTCTCAGTTCTATTGGAAAGAATACCAAAGAAAGAGATAAGAGAGCCACTCGAAGAGTGACTACAACCTCCTTAGTAAGCCATAAATTAAGGAAGGCTCATCAAATGAGACAAACTTGTGTTGATTTTAACATAAACCATAAAACTTTGGATAGAGCACTTGTACAAAGACAAAGACTTAACGATCCACTTCAACAAGATACATGGGCATTTGGTGGGAGGCTTCCACATGTTGATAGAAAGTTGACTGACAATGTGAAGGAAGAGATTCAACAATTTTGGCACTCTAATTCTAGAGTGTCACCCAATGTAAAGGACATTTTGAAATTAAGAATTGGCAACCGAGACCGCACACCGCATCCCAAACATTTCTTGGAATCAAGCCAAACAATGTTGTACAAAAAATTTTGTGAATTACATCCAACTTTGCAAATATCACAAAGGGCCTTTGAATCTTTGAAACCATTTTATTGTGTTCCTCTTAAGATTCGCAATACCTATTGTTGCAAGCACCATGTGGAGTTTTCAATGTACCATGAACTTTTATGTCATATTTGTTCTACAATGCATACTAATGAGATGTTGCAGAAGTGTGGTGCAATGCTATTTCTGAGATCATCAAGAGACTTGCAAGATCTATTTTTATGCCCTAGAGATGATGGCTACTATTTCTATAGAAATGATTGTTTGAATGAGAAGTTCTTAGAATGCGGTGGGTTGTCAAAGTTTGTTTCATGTTTTCATGAGGGCAGCGAACACGAGTTTGGAAATAATTATGTTGAGAAAAAAAGATACGAGATAGTGAAATATAATTTGAAGAGTGGAGGTGAAGGTTCTAGATGCGAATTAGTCTCAAGAGAAGTGAGTATTGCTGATTTTGTTTTGGATTTTAAGGAAAATCTTTTCTACAAGTATGCAAGGCACACCCATAGGTCTCAGTGGTTGGATCAACAGTTCAGGATGTGTAAGAACTCTTTCCCGATTGGAACTATTGTATTGGTGGTTGATTTTGCAGAGAACTATACATTGCAACCACAAAATGAGGTACAGTCTCAGTACTACAATTCAATCCAGATTGCTATTTTTGTTCAAATTACATATAGACATGCTCTTGATAGTACATAAGAGGATAGGAAGATAATCAGGGAGTATCATTTTTATATGAGTGATGATAGATCACACTCCTCCGAGTATGTGCAACATTCTTTCAAGAATTTTTTTGAGTTCTTGCATGAGAAAGATGTTGCAATTGACCGACATATAATATGGTCAAATAATTGTATGAGTCAATTCAAGAATGCCCATATGTTTTATTGGTTGAGTAGAATGCATGTGGAGAGGCTTATACCTCATATTTGGTGTTTTTTTGAGGTAGGGCATGGGAAGGGAGAGCATGATGGAGCAGGTGCATGTTTGAAGAGAGCTCTAGTTAAGGAGCCATTGAGGATTTCAGGTGCAAATTTCTCTGATGCACGTTCTATTGTTGATTGGTGTAGTTCAGTATTGTCACATGGAGGTACTCTTGATTCAGCAGTGAGTAGATTATTTTGGTTGGTTGAGGAGGGAACAGTGGGAGATAGATTGGATTGTCAAACAATTAAAGATTCTTCAAAGATGCATTCATTTCTCAACTCAGATGCAAGTACATGGACCATTTGGACATGCGCATTGGCTTGTTTTTGTCAGAGTTGTCTTCAGTGTGATTGGGATCAATGCAAGTCAAGGGAATGGGTTGATGCATGGGTTCCCCACTATCTAACTCCTTTATCTCAAACAATATCCTTGTCAAATGATGACATGGAAAGTTCACTTGAGTATGATCATGTATCAAATCTTGTATAGCTAGGACATGTTTTTGCAATTGTTGCACCACAAGGGAATGAAGAGAGATCAGAATATTGGTTGGCACGATGTGTACAGGGAAAACAAAAGCTAACACAACCAGTGACAGATGATGATGGGTTCACATATCCTACAGGTTCAGTTGTTGCTATGGGAACTTGGTTGCGAACATACATGATTAAAAAGAATGGCATACCTGCATTTGAAGACTATGAGAGACACAAAACCATTATAATGTATTCACACCTTATTATAACTACAAATATCAAGTTGTTAAAGCATCAAGCAAAACCGAAGACCAAAGAGCTATGGACAGTGACTACTGCTGATCATGAAGCAATACTGGATACTCTTAAACAAAGAGATGACCCTTCAGGAACACTTGAGTAGTAGGTCTTTAATGGTGCCTTATTTTTTTAACATACATTTCATTTCAAACAATGATCATTAAACCTTAATGTTCAAGTTTGTTACGTGTATATTAAGGATGTGTTCAAAATGCAAGTCTATTGATGAACGTTTTTTTTGGGCAACATGGTTTTTGCATGCACATAGCAAGTACACTCGATATAATTGAAGGGACTTATTTTTGCAACACCACTTATGTTCATCCATGCAATTTATGTGTAGACTAACAATTCTTAAAAATGCAGGGTCATGCTAGCTCATTCGTCATTGACAAGGCCCTCTCTTGGTGATGGTACATATTCCTTTGTGCATTAATGAGATTAAATTGTGGGTCTTGTTGTGTTTATTATCATGAA